>NC_036851.1:8939289-8989740 GCF_002910315.2 Salvelinus sp. IW2-2015 | reverse complement strand
TTTGGGTCGAGGCACAGATCTTGGAAGGGTCCAAAACATTTCTGCAGCATTGAAGGTTCCAGGAACACAGTGCCTCCATCATTCTGAAATGGAATTTGGAGTTCGGAACCACCAAGACTCTTCCTAGAGCTGGCCACCAGCCAAACTGAGCAATCGGGTGGGCTTGGTCAGGGAGGTGACCAAGAACCAATGGTCACTCTGACAGAGCTCTAGAGTTCCTTTGTGGAGATGGTTTGTCCTTCTGGAAGGTTCTCCCATCTCCACTCCACCAATCAGGCCTTTATGGTAGAGTGGCCAGACGGAAGCCACTTCTCAGTGAAAGACACATGACAGCCCGCTTGGAGTTTGCCCAAAAGGCACACTAAAGACTCTCAAACCATGAGAAACAAGATTCTCTGTTCTGATGAAACCAAGATTTAACTCTTTGGCCTGAATGCCAAGCGTCACGTCTGGAGGACACTGGCACCCTCCCTATGGTGAAGCATGGTGATGGCAGGATCATGCTGTGGGGATGTTTTTCAGACTGCAGGGACTGGGAGACTAGTCAGGACCGAGGTAAGGAAAGAATGGAGCAATGTACAGAGAGATCATTGATGAAAACCTGCTCCAGAGCGCCCAGGACCTCACTCTGGTGAAGGTTCACCTTCCAACAGGACAATGCCCTAAGAACACAGCCAAGACAACGCAGGAGTGGCTTCGGGACAAGTCTCTGAATGTCCTTAGCCAGAGCCCGGACAAACATCTCTGGAGAGACCTGAAAATAGCTGTCAGACTTTGCAGAGAAGAATGGAAAAAATCCCCAAATACAGGTGTGCCAAGCTTGTAGCGTCATACCCAAGAAGACGCGATCTGTAATTGCTGCCAAAAGGGCTTCAACAAAGTACTGAGTAAAGGGTCTGAATAGTTATGAATGTGTGTGGTGTGTGTGAGCAGCAGTAAAATAACAATATAGAGATATATACAGTGGGGAGAACAAGTATTTGATACACTGCCGATTTTGGCAGGTTTCCTACTTACAAGCATGTATAGGTCTGTCATTTTATCATAGGTACACTTCATGTGAGAGACGGAATCTAAAACAAAAATCCAGAAAATCACATTGTATGATTTTTAAGTAATTAATTTGCATTTTTCATTGCATGACATACGTATTTGATCACTACCAACCAGTAAGAATTCCGGCTCTCACAGACCTGTTAGTTTTTCTTTAAGAAGCCTCCTGTTCTCCATTCATTACCTGTATTAACTGCACCTGTTTGAACTCGTTACCTGTATAAAAGACACCTGTCCACACACTCAATCAAACAGACTCAACCTCTCCACAATGGCCAAGACCAGAGAGCTGTGTAAGGACATCAGGGATAAATTGTAGACCTGTACAAGGCTGGGATGGGCTACAGGACAATAGGCAAGCAGCTTGGTGAAAGGAACAACTGTTGGCACAATTATTAGAAAATGGAAGAAGTTCAAGATGACGGTCAATCACCCTCGGTCTGGGGCTCCATGCAAGATCTCACCTCGTGGGTATCAATGATCATGAGGAATGTGAGGGATCACCACAGAACTACACGGCAGGACCTGGTCATGACCTGAAGAGAGCTGGGACACAGTCTCAAAGAAAACCATTAGTAACACACTACGCCGTCATGGATTAAAATCCTGCAGCGCACGCAAGGTCCCCTGCTCAAGCAGCAGCACATGTCCAGGCCCGTCTGAAGTTTGCCAATGACCATCTGGATGATCCAGAGGAGGAATGGGAGAAGGTCATGTGGTCTGATAGGACAAAAATAGAGCTTTTTGCTCTAAACTCCACTCGCCGTGTTTGGAGGAATAGAAGGATGAGTACAACCCCAAGAACACCATCCCAACCGTGAAGCATGGAGGTGGAACATCATTCTTTGGGGATGCTTTTCTGCAAAGGGGACAGGACGACTGCACCGTATTGAGGGGAGGATGGATGGGGCCATGTATCGCGAGATCTTGACCAACAACCTCCTTCCCTCAGTAAGAGCATTGAAGATGGGTCCGTGGCTGGGTCTTCCAGCATGACCAACGACCCGAAACACACAGCCAGGGCAACTAAGGAGTGGCTCCGTAAGAAGCATCTCAAGGTCCTGGAGTGGCCTAGCCAGTCTCCAGACCTGACCCAATAGAAATCTTTGGAGGAGCCGAAAGTCGTATTGCCACGACAGCCCCGAAACCTGAAGGATCTGGAGAAGGTCTGTATGGAGGAGTGGGCAAAATCCCTGCTGCAGTGTGTGCAAACCTGGTCAAGAACTACAGGAAACGTATGATCTCTGTAATTGCAAACTAAGGTTTCTGTACCAAATATTCGTCTGCTTTTCTGATGTATCAAATACTTATGTCATGCAATAAAATGCAAATTAATTACTTAAAAATCATACAATGTGATTTTCTGGATTTTTTTGTTTTAGATTCCTTCTCTCACAGTTGAAGTGTACCTATGGATAAAAATGACAGACCTCTACATGCTTTGTAAGTAGGAAAACCTGCAAAATCGTCAGTGTATCAAATACTTGTTCCCCCACTGTATATATATATGTTTATACATTAGCAAAAAAATGTAACTGTTTTTGCTTTGTCATTATAGGGTATTGTGTTGAAGATTGAGGAAAATAAACAATTCAATATATTTTAGAATAAGGCTGCAACGTAAGAAAATGTGGAAAAGGTCAAGAGCTCTGAATACTTTCCGAAGGCACTGTACCTACAAAGTATGCACCTGTGCTTGAACCCAATTAATCAACTCAGCCAGGTCTAAATACTGTATGTGCCGAATACTAAAACTTTTTAAAGGCCCTGTGCATTCAAAAACGTGATTCCTTTTTGTTATAATATTTCCATAGAGGTTGGAATAGTACTGTGAAAATTATGAGAATGCACTTTTAGGTGTAAGAGCTGTTTGAAAAGGAAAAGCATGCCTGAACATTTCAGCCTATGTTGTTGGGATGGAGTTTTGGCCTGCCTGGTGACATCACCAGCAGGTAAATTAGTTCTTATACAATGGGTGAGTCTAATCCTGATTGGTTAAAACCGCATTCCACCGGTGTCGATTTCACAAGTTGCCACCGGCTAAATCTATGATGTTAAAATGCCTATTACTCTGTTCCTTCTAACTGCGCAATCCACTCATCAGCCCAGCCAGGCAAACTTATTACTATCTCCACTATAAAAAGTATGTAGACATTATCTCACATTTGTCTTTAGATATAAAATGTGTTTTCAACAGCAGAGATTTGTATAAACCTTGCTGTTTGTCTCTCCAATATTTGCAACATTGTTTCAATATTGAAATGTGATCTTCTGCTGTCCAATAGTAATGAACGAGTTGGACGAGACAGATAGCATATATAAAAAATAAAATAAACCAGGTCTACACTTGGACTATTCAGCAAAACTAACATAACCCAGGTATACCTTTGTGCAAGAGACAATAAACAAATCTATCGACATTAAATATTTGTTACATTATTACACTAATTCAGTTTACGGGTCTATACACGGCCAATTTCCCCAGAAATAACAATATTTTACGGATAGAATCACTGATTTAAACATTATGCAAGGCTGGTGGATAGTGGCAACATCACTGCAAGACCATCTTGATCAAGTATATCTATCAGGTATGAACGTAAGACCCAGATGCAGACGGCATCGAATTAACAATGGTTTAATAATCTAACGGGCAGGCAATAGACCGGTCAAGGCAGGCAGGGGTCAGTAAATCAGAGGTGGCAACGTACCGGACGACAGGCAGGGTCAGGGTCAGGGTAGCAGAGGTCAATAATCCAGAGGTGGGGCAAAGGTACAGGTCGCAGGCAGGCAGGCAGATGGTCAGGCAGGCGAGTAAAAGAAGAGACTGGGGAAAGCAGGAGCTGACAACAAAAACGCTGGTTGACTTGACAAACAAGATGAACTGGCAACAGACAAACAGAGAAACACAGGTATAAATACACAGGGGATAATAGGGACGATGGGCAACACCTGGAGGGGGTGAGACAATCACACAGACAGGTGAAACAGATCAGGGAGTGACAATATCCATAACCCAACGCTATTCAATCTATTGAAAAAAAGAATAATCTAATGATTAACAATCTTGTCTCGGAGCTCTACGGACAATTCCTTTGACTTAATGGCTTGATTTTTGCTCTGACATGCACTGTCAACTGTGGGACCTAATATAGACAGGTGTGTGCGCCTTTCCAAATCATGTCCAATAAATTGAATTTACCACAGGTGGACTCCAATCAAGTTGTAGAAACATCTCAAGGATGATCAATGGAAACAGGATGTACCTGAGCTCAATTTTGAGTCTCATAGCAAAGGGTCTGAATACTTTATTTTTAAYACATTTGCAAAMATTCTAAAAACCTTTTCACTTTGTCATTGTTGTATTGTGTGTAGATTGCCGATGAATTGTTTTTAATTTCATCCATTTTAGAATAAGGCTGTAAAGTAACAAGATGTGGAAAAAGTCTGAATACTTTCACTCCATGTCAATTGGAGCTGAAGTACAGGTGTAGACCTGGTTTGTGTAACTACGCCAGCCCAGGACCTCCACATCCGGCTTCTTCAACTGCGGGATCATCTGAGACCAGTCACCTAGAAAGCTGATGAAACTGTGGGTTTGCACAACAGAAGAATTTCTGCAGAAACTTTCAGAAACCGTCTCATCTGCGTGCTCATTGTCCTCACCAGGGTCTTGACCTGTGACTCGTTTCAGGAAACTAGGCGTATGTAGCGCGTCACTACTTCACWGGAGTAGTACTTTTTTTAAATCAAAATGCGTTTTTTAGCAGAAATGCCTTCTGGGTTTGTAGGTAATCCTGTCTAACGCAAGTTTTGAAATCAGTGGAATTAGAGCTAAGGAGAAAACATCTGTCTTCGGATTATATCTTCAAACTAAGGGCAACCATGGTATCCGTGACAGAGAGGGAGAAGCGTCCATGTATCCCAGCGTCCATGTATACGGGTAAGATAGTCTAGCTAGCTACATTTTCAGATATTACGTTTCTAATTTTGTCAGAAAGTCATTTTCATTTCAAGTTAATGGGATTTCATCCGTAAGAAGTTAACGGGATTGATTTGACAACAGCCAGTGAAAGTGCAGATAAAATTGTTGTCGTTCTTCCCACCACAGTGTCCGATTTCAAAAAGGCTTTACGACGAAAGCACACCAAACGATTATGTTAGGTCAGTACCTAGTCACTGAAAAACACCGCCATTTTTCACAAAAAGCAGAAATAGAGATAAAATGAATCACTAACCTTTGATGATCTTCATCAGTTGACACTCATAGGACTTCATGTTACACAATACATGTTTGTTTTGTTCGATAAAGTTCATATTTATATCCAAAAATCTCAGTTTACATTGGCGCGTTATGTTCAGTAATGTTTTGCTTCCAAAACATCCAGTGATTTTGCAGAGAGCCACATCAATTTACAGAAATACTCATCATAAATGTTGATGAAAATACAAGTGTTATACATGGAATTAAAGATATACTTCTCCTTAATGCAAGCGCTGTGTCAGATTTCAAAAATGCATTACGGAAAAAGCACACCATGCAATAATCTGAGTACAGCGCTCAGACACCAAAACAAGCCATACAGATACCCGCCATGTTGTGGAGTCAACAAAAGTCAGAAATATCATTATAAATATTCACTTACTTTTGATGATCTTCATCAGAATGCACTCCCAGGAATCCCAGTTCCACAATAAATGTTTGTTTTGTTCGACAAAGTCCATTTATGTCCAAATACCTCTTTTTTGTTTCCGCGTTTAGTTCACAAATCCAAAATTCATGGAGGCGCAGGCACACTTAGTCCAGACGAAAAGTCAAAAAAGTTATATTACAGTTCGTAGAAACATGTCAAACGATGTATAGAATCAATCTTTAGGATGTTTTTAACATAAATCTTCAATAATGTTTCAACCGGACAATTCCTTTGTCTTTAGAAAGGAAAAGGAACGCAGCTAGCTCTCACGGGCGATCGCCTGACTGAGCTCATGGCATTCTGCCAGACACCTGATTGAAACAGCTCTTATTTTCTCCCCCTTCACAGTAGAAGCCTGAAACAAGGTTCTAAAGACTGACATCTAGTGGAAGACTTAGGAAGTGCAATCGGACCAAATTTCCACTGTATATTGGATAGGCAAAGACTTAAACCTACAAACCTCAGATTTCCCACTTCCTGGTTGGATTTYTTCTCAGGTTTTTGCCTGCCATATGAGTTCTGTTATACTCACAGACAACATTCAAACAGTTTTAGAAACTTCAGAGTGTTTTCTATCCACATCTACTAATTATATGCATATCTTAGCTTCTGGGCCTGAGTAACAGGCAGTTTACTCTGGGCACCTTATTCATCCAAGCTACTCAATACTGCCCCTCATCCATAAGAAGTTAGTGTATTGTTAGCTAGCTAGCYAACGTTAGCTGGCTAGCTCACTAGCTAACGTTACATGTATGCTCTGTGTAGTAATATTATTCGTATCTCAGAGCCATTTGCTTTGCTAGTTATAGCCTAATGTTACCTAACTAACATTGAACCTGGTTGGTTAGCTACCTGCAGATTCATGCAGGGTAGTAAAGTCATGAGTTGGGATTATGGTTCAATGTTTAGCTAGCTAGCTACATGTCTTAACAAAAGACTTCACTGTGCAAGTATCCATTTCAATAGAATGATCATGATGTCACTGTGACAGCTGTTGATAGASWGMWKKTAMMWKCWSTCTATCTCCTCCGATTTCAGACCACTCTCGTCTGAGTGTGCCAGTGCACAGAATAACTGACAAATTACGAACACTCAACA
Source organism: Salvelinus sp. IW2-2015 (assembly GCF_002910315.2). Lineage (NCBI taxonomy): Eukaryota > Metazoa > Chordata > Actinopteri > Salmoniformes > Salmonidae > Salvelinus > Salvelinus sp. IW2-2015. The sequence goes on along the minus strand of NC_036851.1, from coordinate 8,982,895 downwards.
CCCGTTGAATATGGCCGGTGTCAGTAAATGTTGGTAAAAAAGCGTAAATTGTTGYCAGCAGCACAGTTGCAATCACCAACGCTCTGGATAACATAAAAACAGCCGAACTAGCTCTGCTAGGGCAAGTAAAATGGTCAGAGTGAGCTGTTCTCTCATTTGTGTCTGGAAGTAGCTAGCAGTAGCTAGCTAGCCAAGGTTAGACAGTTTTCTTGGGTGCTTGACTGCTATTGTTAGTACAGAACGCTTGGATCAACCCTTAAAGAGATGGGTGGGGCTAAAGCGTAAGAGGGTGTGAACAATGCTGAATGGGTGTAGACAAAGAATAGCTCTCCAGGAGGTGTACCAAAACAGTCAAAGGCCATTTTCTCAAAAGTGAGGTTACAAGTGTAACAACTTTCAAAGCATAATTACTTTCCCATTGTTCCTCAACTGTAGTGTATGATATACCATTTTCTAGCCCTGAGTCTCTACTTTTATCCAATGTAAAAAAWAAAWAAATGCTACATAAGACCGATTCGAGCCGGTCAGTYACACCTGACTGCCGTTCGACGTCGTAACCAACTTCAACTGTACYGGGCAGATGACAGACAGCGTGTATGGCATCGTGTGGGTGAGCAGTTTGCCTCATGGTGGCGGTGGGGTATGGGCAGGCTCAAGCTATGGACAAACACAATTGCATTTTATCTATGGAAATTGGATGTTCTCCAGCCCTTCATGTTCCAGCATGATAATGCATGGCCCCATGTTGCAAGTATCTGTATACAATTCCTGGAAGCTGAAAATGTCCCAGTTCTTCCATGGCCTGCATACTCACCCATTGAGCATGTTTGGGATGTTCTGGATCGATGTGTACGCCAGCGTGTTCCATTTCCCACCAATATACAGCAACTTCGCACACACATTGAAGAGGAGTGGGACAACATTTCACAGGCCACAATCAACAACCTGATCAACTCTATGTGAAGGAGATGTGTCACGCTGCATGAGGCAAATGGTGGTCACACCAGATACTGACTGGTTTTCTGATCCACGCCCCTTCCTTTTTTTTAAGGTATCTGTGACCAACAAATTCATATCTGTATTCCCAGTCATGTGAAATCCATAGATTAGGGCCTCATTTATGTATTTTAATTGTGTCACGTTCTGACCTTAGTTCTTTTGTTATTTCTTTGTTTTAGTATGGTCAGGGCGTGAGTTGGGTGGGTTATCTATGTTTGTTTTTCTATGTTGGGTTTTTCGTTTGGCCTGATATGGTTCTCAATCAGAGGCAGGTGTTAGTCGTTGTCTCTGATTGGGAACCATATTTAGGGGGCCTGTTTTCTATTGTGTTTTGTGGGTGGTTGTTTTCTGTGTCTGTATGTTCCACACGGAACTGTTTGGGTTTTCGTTCGTTCACTTTATTGTTTTGTATTTCAGTGTTCAGTTTGATCCATTAAATATTCATCATGAACACTTACCACGCTGCGCCTTGGTCCTCCTCTCTTTCTCCCAACGAAGATCGTTACAAATTGACTGATTTCCTTATATGAACTGTAACTCCGTAAAATCTTTGACATTTTAGCATGTTGCGTTTGTATTTTTGTTAAGTGTAATTAATGCAGGGAAGGGGAATAGCCTACTGYWCTGGAGTCATAAAAACAATGTATCAGCTCTCGGAAACAAATCTATGCGGGTTGGTCGGGTTGTGGAGAAAACTATCCTGATGTCGGGTATCGGGTGGAGCTTGGAATTGATGTGTCCGGCATGGGGTGGGTGCGACTCCAAGAGCCCTGACCTGCACRGGTCAGTTTTTATCTCCAACTGGAGAGTTCAGAGTCAATGTGTGATCATTGTTTCCACTCAGTCCATTACAGCAGTGGTTTGTACTGCACTTTAGAAACCGTGTGAAGGAGATGRACGTAGTAATTCTCCATTGAAGAAGAGAACAACTAAATTCTTCTCCATTGCAAAATAGAATATAGGCAATACTGAAAGTACAGTAGCCTATATGTACACTTTTAATGTCTGTAATTTAGAGAAAATTACAGTTTGGTGAAATAAATACATTCTGTATGTATGACGCTGTTTACAATAATCACAGACTCCATGATGCATGATTTTGTAAACGCTGTGTATAATAACCCTTTAATAATTGTGTGACGCATTYTCCTACATTAGCCTTCGCTCTATGCTGCTGCTGCTTGGGAGTGAGAATCCTTTCTTTCATCCTGCCTGCAATTGTAAAATCCCTGCTTCTTCTTTGCTTCATTTGCAACCCCCCTGTATGTCTGTCTGTCTCGCCCCTTGGATGACTCAGCTCTTTCTCAGATTTATTTTTCAGGGTCTTTGAGGAGACGGGCGGGGGTGGGTTTCATACAATGGTATAACCCACCTAGGTCTGGAAATGTATGAATCCACCAGTCAGCCTCCACTGACTCCCCCTCTCGGGAGATAGCACGTCTGGAATGATGCTGGCAGGTTTTTTTCTCCCCTGAATCAACCAGGCAGCACATTCTACCCAATAGAGTGAATGAAATTACCTTGGGAGGTGATAGGTACTGAATTCTTTGTATTAGATGGTTTATGGCTTTATTGTAGCTGGAAACACAGGTAGGCTTGTACTGTTGTAGAAACATGCAGGACTAACTCAATATCACATGATGTCTTCCTGAGAATATAAACTATGTATAAACTACAAACATTTGTATAGGGTAGAATGCATAGGCTACATAGAAATAGGTTTTCACTGGACACTTCATACACTGTAATCAGTAGCTACAGATTTATGAAGAGTAGGCTACACTGACAGGCATTTTCTAACACTTCCACACAGGTGCTCTTTGTCAACTGTTCTTTGCACTTTGCATGTTCAGAGACAACCTTACCTTTCAACTGTACCGGGGTAAAGTTAGCGTGATGTTTGATATTAGTTTGTTTGACATTCATGTCAAGTAATGTTGATAATTCTCCCTCCCTCTCTCTCTTTTGTTACTTTCAAGCATGCCTGAACTCCTAAAACATGTAGGCTACATTACATTACATTTTTGTGTCAACTATGGGACTTATTGAATCTTTATGAAAGAAACCAAACGTATTTTGACAGATTCAAGCAGTAGGCCTAGTACACAGTCTATCCCTATCCTATAAGATACTAATTTCCACCGGAATAGCTTTCAGGCACATGATCCTATTAATATGTGTCCAGTCAACAAAGAAAAGGATGATAACAGTGATGTGGACAGATTATGATAGTCTACTACTGGAGACATCACTTACTCTAAGTATGTAGGATTTCAATGTTTTTGTTTGTTCTACATGTGAGATCCTATAAAATACTAGATACAATAAACTGCAACATATGTAGCTGATYATTGTTGCAATGTCAGTCTATGCAGTGAGTGGACATTGAGGGATTCTCACTGTTTTAAAGTAACCACACAATAGGTTGCTACAGCGTCATCAGCTACAGCAGCAGCAGGCTGTGCAGCCTGGTCTCATTGACTAGACGTAATATAGTAAATGKTAATCCGAGACACTCATCAGTATAATATACTACTTGATACGGTTACATAAAACAGAAGGTTACTTAAGGCAAAAACGAAAATAGGGTGGTAGGCTTTTAACTCGAATTTCTAGCAACCCAAAGGTTGCGTGTTTGAATCTCATCAGACAGTTCTGTATTTTAGCAACTACTTACTACTTTTTAGCTACTTTGCAACTACTTAGCATGTTAGCTAACCATTCCGCTAACCTTAAAACCCTTTAACCTCTTTCAGCTAGGGAACAGAATTTTTATGTTTGGAAAAATAACATTCGCAAGGTAAACAGACTATTTCTCAGGCTCAGATATTAGAATATGCATATAATTGACAGATCAGGATAGGAAACACTCTAAAGTTTCCAAAACTGTCAAAATATTGTCTGAGTATAACAGAACTAATTTTGCAGGCGAAAACCTGAGGAACACCAACCCGGAAGTGCATATTTAAAAAAAAAAAATCCCCTGTTCCATTGCTTGCCCCTCCTCCATTTAAAGGGGTATCAACCAGATTCCTTTTCCAATGGCTTCCTCAGGCTGTGACCAGGCTTTAGACAGTTTCAAGCTTTTATTTTGAAAAATGAGCGAGATTTATCAAAACTCTCCTGCGCAGGAGAGATGTGGCTCGACATTTTCTTTCTCTGTAGTATTGAACAGTTTACCGTCCGGTTGAAATATGATCGATTTATGYATGTTAAAAACAACCTGAGGATTGATTATAAAAAACCTTTGACATGTTTCTACGAACATTACGGATACTTTTTGGAATTTGTCTGCCCTTCAGGACCGGAACCACAAGCTTGTTTACTGAACATAACGCGCAAACCAATCTTTATCGAACAAAAATAACATTTATTGTGTAACTGGGAGTCTCGTGAGTGCAAACATCTGAAGATTATCAAAGGTAAGCGATTAATTTTATTGCTTTTCTGACTTTCGTGACCAAGCTAATTTAAGGCTAGCTGTTCTAGCAGTGATTGATACACTCACAAACGCTTGGATTGCTTTCGCTGTAAAGCATATTTTCAAAATCTGACACGATAGGTGGATTAACAACAAGTTAAGCTGTGTTTTGGTATATTTCACTTGTGATTCCATGATTATAAATATTTAGTATTATTTTTGAATTTGGCGCGCTGCAATTCAGCGGTTGTTTACAAAAATGATCCCGTAAAAGGGAACCGTGCGGCAAGAAGTTAACCTATCGCTTAACCTTAACCCATAATTCCTAGCCTAGCTAACGTTAGCCACCTAGCTAATGTTAGCCACAACAAATTGCAATTTGTAGCATATCATAGAAATKATTGACAGACATCGAGAAATKAATACAYACCCTACTAATTGTAGTGTCCYGKATTTACGTTTACTATGTTATGTCTACCCCTGAGTCCAGGTTGCAGCTGTGCTCTCGGGTGAATTTGCAATAGCAGCACGGAGGCCATATTCGCCATAAACGCTACTACAACACGAAACTGTTTATTGTCAACAGTGAAATGTATCCTTGGCCTACAACATTCAATCTGATAGTTGCATTTTAATGTTTAGGATTTTTTGTAAATCCCTGTGAATTACATGTCGAGAAACCACTCACTCTGCGTATCCCGTCCGCCAGGGAAGCCTGCTGTCCCTCTTCAACGTCAGCACCGGTCGAGAAGCATGTTCTGTCGAGAATTGAAGAAGCTCTGGTGTAAGATCCAGAAACTCAGGTCGACCGTAGGGGAACCGTGGAGGCAGACCGTCCTGGTGACAGTTCTGGTGGTGAACGTTCCCGGATCCGTGGTGCTGGTGATGACCGTGGGGCATCATTCCACCCACCAGCGTGGACATCGCATTTTTGACTTTGCTTATCATTGCGGCAGAAATAATAAACCGATACAGAAATGAATTAAAAGCCTAATACTAGTACCGTAGTGAATAAAAAAAATACGATGAACAGCATTTCAGGAAGCAATCGGTCCCAGCCCCATGTGACGTTTGACAGACACTGTTTTCCTCATTGAAAATATAGCCTACCCCTTCCTCACTCAGTGCGTATACTAATCTCAGAAGGCAGGGTTTTAGTGAACGCTGTTGTGGGGGGGAGACGCACTGCAAATTGCGCGCCAGTCTGGATTGGACACAAAATAACCATTCCCTGTCACAATGAAGACAAGATCACTCTTGAGCAGTGCTGTTGATCATTTATCAGTGTCGTGTATTCATGTCTGCAAAGGGAAGCCAGGCTTCCGAAAACAATTTACAAAAAATAATACAAAAGAATGTATTTTTCGTCTCTCATAAATGTCATTGTTTCTCACTGGTTAAAGCATACGAGCGAACGAAACAGCGCCCCTATGTCTCTGTATGTGTAGCGTATCTATATGATACGGTCTGGTCAGAAAGAGTATGACATTGTTGCTGGCATTAGCGTTGAATACAATGAGCATTTGCCTTCCCTTGATAAAAAAAAATCAATAAAATAATAGCCAATCTCAATTGTGAATGGTCCTGGCTCACCAAAAAAAAAGTGTCAAAGGAAGCCATTTTGGATTTGGCTTCACATCAATCACATCACAAGCCAAACATCATTATTGATAGAAAAATCTTGAATTGTTGCATCTCATTGTTCCGGTGGCTAGCTAGCTTGCTAAAATCGTCCCAAACCTAAATTAACCATGTATGGAGATAGGGATTGCAACTTTTACTGAATTCTCTGTACTGGCCAATGATTATAACGGTGATTCTGATCCAACCATAAATGAATACATTATGCCACTGGCCTAAGAGGATGGAAGTTCAACATGTAGGCATATGTATGCTAATGTTAACTAGCTGGCCTGGCGTATCGTTGCCCATGAAAGGAAGTTAGGCTAGCGAGCAAGTATTTTAGCCAGGCTGCCTAGGACAACAAGAATTAAAAGCAAATAATGTAAAAGATATAAAAATAAAAGTTTGACAAGAGTCCTAGACCATTTAGGCAACATGAAAGAGGAGGATGTCATTGGCATTTCTCTACAAATAGGGTGAGTCAACATGTTTTTTTTCTACTTGCGCACACACACAGAGAAATCAGTACCATGGACAGCCACATCATATTTAGCTTATGTTCATGTTCCCATTACGGCTCCACTTCTCTAGAGATGGGGAATTGTGTTGCCTCCCTGTATTCAGGTATAGGCCAAGCCTACTACTGTCTCTGCTAAGAGGTCTAGACCTTTATGGCACATGGCAGGTAACGTGTGCATTGTCCTCTAATTGCAAAGTTGCTGGTCCAAGTTCCAGAGTAGAAAGCCCCCAAATGATTAACCTACTACAAGGAGTTTATTATGATGGACTGCCAATTCCACCACAATCTTGATATTTTTCAAGGTCTAGGGTAATGCATGTTTTTAGGTCAGAAAAACATAATCCAAAAAACGTGTGTTATGCTCATTTAAAAGTGGTAGCCTAATCTCAGGCGGATCAAGTAGACTTTTCTCTAAAAGTATGACTGTTGTGGTGCTCTTATACTGTTTAGTTACACTGTAATTAGTTCCAGAGCTGGCTCCCGAGTGGCACAGCGGTCTAAGGCACTGCATCTCAGTGCTAGAGGCATCACTACAGGCCCTGGTTTGATCCCGGGCTGTATCACAACCGGCCGTGATCGGGAGTCCCATAGGGCGGCGCACAATTGGACCAGCGTTGTCCGGGTTAGGGGAGGGTTTGGCCGAGGTAGGCTGTCATTGTAAAATAAGAATTTGTTCTTAATTAACTGACTTGCCTAGTTAAATATATATATATATCTAGGGCATTGTAGAGTAAATATTTCCCCAATAGAGGGAGCCACAGTATAGGAGATGAGAAGCAGTTTGGCTGATGAACAGATGAAAATTTAACATAATAATCGTTATTTAGCAGACGCTTGTAAACAGACTTCTAGTTACCACATATTTCAATTATGGAGTGGCAAGCGGATCTGACTTTTCCTGGACCTTTCTTCCCGACAACTAAAGGGCAGTTACCTACTATCCACAGTCTCATCTCTGCCTTTAAATTAGGCAATATATGGCCCATGTCAACCCACAACTCTTCTGTAGAAAACATCATGCTCCAATCAACTTGGCCATTTGAGCCAAGTGTGTATGAAGGGATACAAGCCACATTACTTGAGTACACAAAAACATTTCTGTTTTTTTATTTTACCTTTATTTAACTAGGCAAGTCAGTTAAGAACAAATTCTTATTTTCAATGACRGCCTAGGAACAGTGGTTAACTGCCTGTTCAGGGGCAGAACGACAGATTTGTACCTTGTCAGCTCGGGGATTTGAACTTGCAACCTTYCGGTTACTAGTCCAACACTCTAACCACTAGGCTACCCTGTCGCCCCTGTTATCCCTGATGGCAATTTTTTGCTGAATAGGATGCATTCATATAATTTTATTGCATGATTTTGCTTACCATATCTAATAACTGGGGTTATGTTGCTGTGTTCACTGTTGGTGAATTTGCAATTGCAGAGTAGAGGCTGCCAACAACGCCAGGATGCAACACTGGCAAACAATATCAGAAAACAAAATGAGAATTTTAGCCTCTAAGGAAGAGCAATTAAAAAAAATATTTTCTATCATGTTTAAGATAGACTACTCCCAGCTTACCAACTGGCTGTGGTTGGCATTGAAGATGTAATCTCAGAGCTGATAAATGGCACTCTACTTGGCTGTCAGGAGGACTGATCCACTGGGCACAAATGTGTAACCCCAGACCTGAGCTGTATCCTTTCGAAACAGGGAGAATGACAGGTGAATTTGTTTTTTTTAATCTCCTCCTCGCTCTCTCTGTGTGGGTGTGTGCTCTGGGAGAGGCAGCCAAGACCATCAGGTAAAGCCAACTTGAGATAGACGGGAAGGGAGAGAAGCAGAGAGAGAGAGGGAGAGTGAGTGAGGRAAAGAGAGGGAGAGAGAAAGAGGGAAGGAGAGAAAGGGAGAGAGAGGTGTGGGGGAGTTAAGACAGAGAATGAGATGATAGGAAGTCCTGTGTGAATGATCTGTGGGTCATATTGGATAGATTTACAGTACATCATTGAATCATACTATGTTGTCTGGTTAAACTGTAAATTAATCATCGCATTTGGTATTGAAATATACTCATCCAAAACATCCACATCACTACAGTTATTTTAACGGATACAGATGCAGTACTGAGTAGGCTACCAGCTAGTATTCACATTCTTGTAATTTTACTGCAGTCTGATTGGTGGAACTTAGTCTCTGAATTTAGCCTCATTCAATATGAAGCACTGGCACAGTAAGTGATACTAGAATGAATTCCACAAACCAGGACATATTGGTTTCATATCAGTACAGCACAAGCATTTCTGATTGTTTCAACTTTTCATCCTCTATTTAGCATTTCGTTATGTTACYTTTGATAAAAAGCAAAATGGGTGAACAATTCTTGAAATATGATAGCAATGGCCCTTATATTACATTCTATACGACAAATTGCAGCAATATCTTCCATAGTCTTCTATTTTCCATAATCTTGCAGTTGAGAGAATTGCCACTGAGAGCAAAAGTAGTTAGAAAGTGCAAACTACGGTACATTGCAACGCTCCTTGATGCAAACCCATTAGTCAAGGCTGCAGCATCTTGATGGAATAGCTACTTGGAAAGACCTGGCATGTAGCCTGATGCCTCTCTCTGCCTTCTGAGTTTCCTCTCTCTGTGGTCAAAATGACACAAGAGAAAAGCAGGTGTCAGTGAGTCTGCCGATCTGTTGAGTCAAGGGGCATTCCCTTACGGTTAAACCACATGAATTTCACATGTGAACTCATATGATCACATGTCATTTGTGAAGTTAATGTGATAACATTAGACAACATGTGAAGCCACGTGATAACATAAAGTGTTAATGGACAGTATGCCGATTGCTTGGGACTTAACCTCACTTGGGATTTGAACTCACAACCTCCTGGTTGCTAGCCAGCTGAAGATCCTGCTGCACCACCGGGTCTGTGTATAATGGAGATTCTCTATATATTTATTCCCAATAATAGATTTCTGAACATTTTGAGTTGCAGTAAATATAAAGTAAATGGATCTATGAAATGACCAGTATGCTGCTGTATAAATGGGTTTGCGTGTCGATGTAAATGCGTACGCATCGATGTTGCCGAAAGCTAGCAACAATGACAAGAAGCTGCTTTATGGAGAATTGTAGGTGGCTTGTTTCAGCCCGTTCTTTTTTGGTTCTTGATACCATGTGTGGTTTTGTGTTGTTTTCACTTATTTCATGTCAATGCTAATATAGCAAAAATGTGTTAGCTAGCTAATCAACAACTGTAACAATGTATTTCAGAAACAACAAGAAACAACATTTGGAGACAAAATATACTTTACATGTTGTCAACAATCTAAGCCCCTTCTGTTTTACATGCAATGGTTTTGTTGCTGAACAACCAACCTGTCTATGCTGATTTAAATTACTGTAAAATCTTCAATGATTTTGTACTGTGACCACAATTGTGACTTAACCTTAAATGGGATTTGAACTCATAACATCTTTTTCTGGAGCAACCTGAAATGTCCTGCTACAGTGGAGCTAAACCACTAGGTCTGTGAGCATGAAAAAGGCAAGAATGAATTATTGGCAAGAATGAATGTCTGCACTTTATAAAAAGCTGCCCAGAATCAAGTAAAGAATTGTCCAATTATCACCACCAATGTAACAGTGCACACTTAGAACTTGCAACCTCTTGGTTGGGAGAGCATTCGATGTTTCTGCCGTGCCACGAGGTTTGTAATTATTACTTGGAACATATATAAACACATAYTCAAAAAATAAGGATATGGTTAGGGTACACTAGAGTGTTGTTCTCTGGCTTACAAAAAGGTCAAAGGTACATTACACAGGTATGTTGAACAAAAATATAAATGCAACATGCAACAATTTCAAAGATTTTACTGTGTTACAGTTCATATGAGGAAATCAGTCAATTTAAATAAATTACTTAGGCCCTAATCTATGGATTTCACAGATACCTTAAAAAAACGTAGGGTCGTGGAACAGAAAACCAGTCGGTATCTGGTGTGACCACCATTTGCCTCATGCAGAGCAACACATCTCCTTCGCATAGGCTGCTGATTGTGGCTTGTGGAATGTTGTCCCACTCCTCTTCAATGTGTGTGCAAAGTTGCTGGATATTGGCGGGAACTGGAACACACGTCGATCCAGAGCATCGAAAACATACTCAGTATGTTGACATGTCTGCTGAGAATGCAGACCATGGAAGAACTGGGGCCGTAAATTATCATGCTTAAACATGAGGTGATGGTGGTGGGATGAATGGCACGACAATGGGCCTCAGGATCTCATCACAGTATTTCTGTGCATTCAAATTGCCATCGATAAAATGCAACTGCGTTCGTTGTCCGTAGCTTATGCCTGCCCATACCATACCGCCACCATGGGGCACTCTGTTTACAACGTTGGCATCAGCAAACCGCTCGCCCACACGATGCCATACACATGGCCTGCGGTTGCGAGGGCAKTTGGAYGTACTGCCAAATTCTCTATAACCACGTTGGAGGCAGCTTATGGTAGAGAAATTAGCCTTCAATTCTCTGGCAACAGCTCTGGTGGACATTCCTGCAGTCAGCATGCCAATTGCACGATCCCTCAAAACTGGAGACATCTGTGGCATTGTGTTGTGTGACAAAACTACATATATCAGCTTCTTGAAATGCCCCACCTGTCAGGTGGATGGATTATCTTGGCAGTGGAGAAATGCTCACTAACGGGGATGTTAACAAATTTGTGCACAACATTTTTGAGAAATAAGCTTTTTGAGCTCATAGAATATTTCTGGGATCTTTCATTTCAGCTCATGAAACATGGTACCAGCACTTTGCGTTTATATTTTTTATATGGTACAGTTCGGTACCTTGTAGGTATAATGGGCCATTTTTCTAACCAATATTTTGAATATAAGGTACAATCGTCACTGCACTTTGAGAGGTGGAGGTAATGTACTGGTGGGGTTCGTTAGCATATTTGAGCATTTGTGCCAACCGYCAGTGAAAGTGTTGTAGCAGTTTAAGTGTGTGATGGTTGTGCAAGTTGAGCATCTGCTTTGACACGGTCTGTTCTGCAGCCGTTTAAGGGAATGTGGCTGTGCTGCAAAAGAGGTTATTGTGCATTTTCCAGTAACCTAATGGTGACTTGTTGCCAGAAGATTCTGTGAATTTGTCATTTCTTGACTGTAAAACTACTTCTCAGTAAGTTACTGTGAAAGTCACAATAACTTACTGGCAAAATGTTGCCAGTAGCAATCCTTGCCAGTAACCTACTGTTGGCAACATGCACATCACTTGCTGATTCACAGCATACAGCGCCTTCGGAATGTATTCAGACCCCTTGACTTTTTCCACATCTTGTTACATTACAGCTTTATTCTAAAATGGATTAAATAAATACACATCTTTAGCAACCAACACACAATACCCCATAATGACAAGCAAAAACAGTTTTTTAGGAATTTTTGCAACAAAACATAAATATATTTTAAAAAGTATTCAGACCCTTTGCTATGAGACTCCAAATTGAGCTTAGGTGCATCCTGTTTCCATTGATCATCCTTGAGATGTTCCTACAGCTGGATTGGAGTCCACCTGTGGTAAATTCAATTGATTGGACATGATTTGGAAAGGCACACACCAGTCTATATGAGGTCCCACAGTTGACAGTGCATGTCAGAGCAAAAAACAAGCCATGAGGCCAAAGGAATTGTCCGTAGAGCTCCAAGACAGGATTGTGTCGAGGCACAGATCTGGGGAWGGGTACCAAAAACATTCTAGAGCATTAAAGGTCCCCAAGAACACAGTGGCCTCCATCATTCATAAATGGAAGAAGTTSGGAACCACCAAGACTCTTCCTAGAGCTGGCCACCCGGACAAACTGAGCAATCGGGGGAGAAGGATCTTGGTTAGGGAGGTGACCAAGAACCCAATAGTCACTCTGACAGAGTTCTAGTTCCTCTGTGGAGATGGGAAAACCTTCCAGAAGGACAACCATCTCTGCAGCACTCCACCAATCAAGCCTTTGTGATAGAGTGAGCAGACGGAAGCCACTCCTCATTAAAAGTCACATGACAGCCCTCTTGGAGTTTGCCAAAAGCCACCTAAAGACTCTCAGACCATGAGAAACAAGATTCTCTGGTCTGATGAAGCCAAGATTTAACTCTTTGGCCTGAATGCCAAGCGTCACATCTGGAACAAACCTGGCACCATCCCTATGGTAAAGCATTTGGTGGCAGCAYCATGCTGTGAGGATGTTTTTCAGCGGCAGGGACAGGGAGACTAGTCAGGATTGAGGAAAGGATGAACAGAGGAAAAACAGAGAGAACCTTGATGAAAACCTGCTCCAGAGCGCTCAGGACCTCAGACTGGGGCGAAGGTTCACCTTCCAACAGGACAACGACCCTAAGCACACAGCCAAGACAACGCAGGAGTGGCTTCAGGGCAAGTCTCTGAATGTCCTTGAGTGGACCATCCAGAGCCCGGACTTGAACCCAATCAAACATCTCTGGAGAGACCTGAAAACAGCTGCGCAGCAACGCTCCCCATYCAMCCTGACAGAGCTTGAGAGGATCTGCAGAGAAGAATGGGAGAAACTCCCCCAAAAATACTTGAGGCTGTAATCGCTGCCAAAGGTGCTTCAACAAAGTACTGAGTAAAAGGTCTGAATACTTGTGTAAATGTGATATTTCTGTTTTTTTATGATCAGGGGTAAAAAAAACAATTTTTATATATTTTAGAAAAAGTATGTAACCTAACAAAATGTCGAAAAAGTCAAGGGGTCTGAATACTTTCCCGAAGGTACTGTATATAGAAACAGCAACAGCCTATCAGAAGATTGCAGGCGTGGCTTATTGGTGGTGTGGCTTTCTGCTACCTCCTTTTGGCCTCACGTGACAGGGAATGTCCTCCCAGTTAATGTGCTCTGTTGTATTTTGTTCATAACCACTAAGCGTGTATACTGTCAGTTCTGCAGCCTTGTTAAATATATACCGAAGTATATGGACACCCCTTCAAATTAGTGGATTCAGCCATTTCAGCCAAACCCGTCAACCCAGGAACCCCCATGATGTGTTGACCTCCCATCATTATAATTGGATGAAGTGTAAACTCTGACATAGCCTATTAGCGATAAAGGTAACTCCAAACTAGGGCTGTGTCGATTATGGCATTTTGGGTAAGTATTAATTGTCATSCAAATGGCCACAGTTATTGACATAATTGTCATTTTTGTAGAATATTTGTTTTGCTTGTAATGCATCATAGTGCATCAATTTGCCAATCAGCGTTTCTCATTGAAATTTCCGACTTGCTAACGGGTGGAATGCTGCACGTATAACCACAACCAATTAGCAAGTCGGATATTTTCGAGTTTCCTAGTTCCAACTAGCACGTGAACTCCAACTTCTCCCACATGCTGACCTCTGACATCACCTACTAAGGAAATGACCTCGATAACAGCATTTTCGACATTAACAACAAAACATTATTAATAAATATCTATTAATGGTTTTTGAACTCCAATTGGTGTTTCTCAACGAATTTCAAACACTTCATATGTGACAATTCACATGTGACAATATGTGACAATTCACATGTGACACATGTTTTTGGAACACTTCACATGTGACATTACAAATGCGAAATCATGTTATCACATTAACATCACATAAGATCAAACCATCCCAAACCTTTGTAAGCAATGAAATGGTATGGGGCTTTTAAAGTAAGTGGTACGCTGTTCAGCTAAAATATGACCCCACCTGGGATTTGAGGTATGCTGATCTTTCTCCTGCGACACAGTCTGTAATATTCCCCTACACATTCAATACCTATAATACATCTCTGCACTTAGCAAAAGAGTGCCACCTGTACTGCTGTTTTAGTTCTCAGTTATTCTGACTATTTTCTCATCATTGATTTAATTGACTTATTTCAGCAATTGTAGGGTTTTCTGTGTAGTTGTCTAATGTTGGTGAGGCATATTATTATGTTTTTATGTTACTCCTGAATCACTATTATAAATATAATTGTTTTTCTTGAGGGAATAASATAAAGCTGAGATGTACTTTGAAGTCCAAAGTGTAGGAATACAGGTGAAATCRGTTACTAACCCAGACATGGTAGCGTAGCAGGAAAATTGGAATGCCATGAACCAAGAGGTTGTGAGTTCAAATCCCAGGTAAGGACATGTTAAATAATAATTACTGTATAAATTAACATACAGTCTGTTGTCAGATACAACAGTGTTTTCAACGTACATACAGTATGTTAAAAGCACTGTCTGTGTATCATAACGACTCGATTTTTTTTGTTGGCCTGTAAAATCTAATGTTAAAATTTGTGAAAGGTTATGTGATCACGTGAAAATTGACATGTTAAATATCATCACATAGTGTCCCAAAAACACATGGTTTCACATTTCACAAAATGTGGAAATGTTACATGTCACATTTTCCACATGTGGAATCATCTGGTTTTCCGTAAGGGTTAACTGATGCTGCCACTGAATAAATGATGGACAGCTACATCCCAGAAGTCATTATGCCTCCTATTTGTCCTCCTGCACTTTTCTACTGGATGTCACACCGTCTTCATTACATCCGCGGTGAAGACAGGGAGGGGTTCAGGCAGAGGACTGCCTGGGGAGGAGTCGAGGAGGTTACTCCACTCACAGGGCCTGTTATTTTAAGCAGAGACACCACAATCATTGCTCCTGTTTGGCCCGGGAGTTTTTCAGTGTTCTTTTCCCCCCTTCTCAAGGCGAGAGACAGCAGGGGCTGACAGTGTATGAGGGGTCACACAGAAGACTCATYAGTCACACTTTGCAGATCTACTCACTACTATCACTATTATTCAGAGCTAATGTCCTTCACTGAGATGTCAAATGCACATATTATAGCATCCCCATGGAATTTGCTTTAGCTACAGAAGTTGCCCGTTATGTGACCCCGGCAGATATTAGGAACAGTATTGAATGGCCATGAGGCTCCATGGCTATCCCTCTATGTGTTCAGCTTATAAAGACCTATGCTGGGGCCTCTGTGAAGTATGCCCATAATAAAGATGTGTGGGTATGCCTCGGGGGCTGGGATTGCATTGATCTTACCTCCCCATGCAGCTTGTGGAGCCTTACCTCATGGTTGAAGCCATCGAATCGCGTGACTTCATGAGAGCAGTGTGTCCACAGAAATGTGTGCGTGGTATGAGCTTCTGCTCCACTTACTGTGTAAATACACATTAGCACTGGAGATTAATGAGGTAATCTCCTTTAATTTATGTTTATTTATGTATGTATGTGTGTGCGTGTGTGTGAGAGTTTGTTTGTGGTGAGGATCCAAAGCTCCCTGTTAAAACTACACCTTCTGGTAGGATTTGTGTTTTGATGGACACGTGTTTATCAAGTCGAGAAATCATGACCAAGCTGATGAGTAGTTGTCACACTGAAGCATTTGTAGGAGTAGGATCAGAGGAAGGGTCCTTTGTATGACGGCATAATGGAAAAGCATTACGCATTCTGTGAGGAGTGATGCCGTGTCTGTGGCCATGACGTCTGTAAGTTCCTTCAATAACGACACAGAGTATATGTAATACCGTTAGTCAATGATAATGGCCAGACGTCCCCCCCGCCCCCACCACCAATCACGAATCATCAGTCATGCAGTGATTTTCATGACCTGCCCACTGGCTCTGTGCACTGTGTGCTTGTGTGTGCGTGCGTGTGCGCGCGCACATTCTCTGAGAGGTAGATGACTTGAGTTTATGATGATAACACTCTGAGGGTGTCCAAAAGCAATCAAAGTCAAATCCAAATGTTTGCCTCCTCTCTCCGCAGGCTATTTCAAAGCAGGATATTGATTATTCCGCCCATTCCTGTCTTTTGAGGCAGACAAAAGACAGCGCTTGAGAAATAGAGAGATAATGCAATTACTAAAGAGAGAGCTTTTTAGACTGAGCGGTAATGCTTTGGGAGGAGAGAGAGGGTGAGTCTCTGAGAGAAACGGGAGCGTACTCCCAACCTTAGAGTGTGTTAGGGACCTAATGCATATCAGAATACATCAGCTTCTCTCTGAAGATGTTTTCATGCAGACAAACAAACTCAGGGCTTCTCTGAAATCCTAACAAATAGTTTTTCCTTTTACTGCTTTGTGTTAAAGCCTGCCCAAGGCACCGCTTTTAACCTCTAATCTCATCAGTTTCCTCCAAACTGATAATGCCCAAGTCTGAGAATGCTGTTTTCTACTTTCCTTTGGGCTTCCTGAAGGCTATTRTTGAAATGTGTTATACATGCAGTGTATATTAGCATACTTGCTTGGATGAGTTCAAACATTTGAAATGGAAAAGCTGAGGAATAAAAGTGTGTTTTCTCATCGAATCAGAGTTTATGTGCATCAGGGATAACATCATCCCACATTGACAGGAGACCTAGATCTGAGGGTTTTCAGAATTATATTTAGCCTACATGGTAATACATGTCTTATAATATGCCATTAATTTCATTTTAATATGTGACAGTAGCAATTTCGTTGGCACCATATCATAGATACATAACATCTTCAATAAACCATCACATTTCAGGGGATAACTCTCATAGCCTATTATTATCCCCTTTATCATACATCTATTGCATGACGCCAAGGCGGCAAGTGAAAATGCCACTGAGTGGCGCCAAATCATTGAAGTAACGTTGTTTGAAATAATACACTTGTCTCAGGTGCGTATCCTGCTCTGCCTCCCGTTGCTAACGCTCCGATCCCTCATCTCAAATGCCTCGTCTGGAACGGCGAAGAAACACACCCCACAACAAGTTAACAAAACAATACTGGGTGAATTGCAACAATACTAATATGTTCTGGAGAAACAATGATTGACTATACGTTTTTGCATCCAAGCTGTCGCCCTTTTGCGGTTGGGAAGTTCTGAAAAAGCGCAAAAGGACCTGGAACTTTGGAAGACCTCCAGTTGCTTTCCACTCTACTGATCAAGCCGGTGGTCCGGTCGAGCTTTAAAGTCTATGCAATACATTTTAGACTTCTCTCGACTCAGGGATTTGTGCGCTCGGGAAAGCTTGACTTCTACATAATTGTCCTAGGTTATGTTTTGTCGTGGTGGGCACCTTCATGCGATAAGGATATGGTATTTCTTTAACATTATCCTGGTTTTGTTTTTGACAATGGAAAGCAAATGAAAGGGGCAGTTCACGGGATTAATTGACAGCACAACGACAGGTAGGCTATGCGTCATTATAAATATATATTACATTTAATKTATCTAGGCTACATAATTTTGCTAATGTGGAAATAATCTAGGCTACTTGATGTTTTATATATCCTAATAATGAACGCAAGTGCTTATTGTGATCTTTATTTTCAAAAGCATAAAACGTATGTGCACGGTATGGATAACACATTCTGTGGACTGAATATATGAATTTACAGCCATTTCTACATACTTACAAAATTAGACTTTGATACGTACTGAATCTTAAAAGCAATCTCAMCGATGTTCAAATATCCTTGTTTGGGGCTATTATTATTTTTGTTTGTGAAAACTATAATTTTAAGTGCTTTATTTGTAAAAGGGATGCACGTAATCTACTGTCACAGATGGGGATCCAAACCAATACAGTCGTTATAAATAATGGTTGATGACAATACTGGTTCACGTCGGTCTAAATTCATGTCATCTAGCAAGGTGTTGGTATTGGTTTCTTCCCTTTAGCCTGTGCGTTAAAACACAGTGTTCCATATGGATAGCCGCATATTAGCCTACAGAATGTGCATGAAATGTGAGGATCAAAAGTTGGCACATGGTTATTCATACTTATTTTTCTCCCATGTTCACTGATACTGTACATGAGTTGTGATGGGTTTCATTTCGATAATGAAATGAAAAGAAACATGAAGTCATTTTTTCCAGTGTATGGCCCAGGTCCTGGTGCTGCTCCAATACAACTAATGAAGGTCTCTGAGGGGATAACTTCACTCAGAAGGTGAATCTCAKAAGTGAGGCTGTTTATTAAAGAAATTCGAATAATTACAGCATGCAATGGCAGATGTATTTTTCTCTTTCTTTCATTCTCGCTCTTGCTCTCTCTCTCTCTGTGTGTGCAACACAATTTTTGTGGTGCAGTTCAGGGAATATTTGACGCTAACACTGCTATGAAAAAGCTTAACACAGAGACATATGACTCATATGACTAATGCCTTTTGATTTTAAACATTCAACTCAAAATCAAGCTTTTGATACATTTAAAATCAAATCTATTGTTTCTGAAAAGTTATTTGTTCTAGAACAAATGGTATTAGTACCAGAAGGCCAAGCCTTAGTGGACAAAAACTATTTGTGTGTTGACAATTAGGAAAAGCTTAGCTCCTTATGCTAAGACACACTGCACATTGGAGGGGGCATTAGATCTGACTATTCACAGTATGTGCTTTAAATGTGATTTTTCTCCTTTCTCTTCATGCTCTAACAAAGCAGCTGTCTGATTAAGGAGACAGAGGATTGTGGATTTGTGTTTTGGGGACACAAACACTGTCCTCAGAGCTAATCAGCCTTGCTTTTCCTTGTCTGCCCCTGTAGATATTCATGATTATGCCACCACTCACAGCACAGTGGTGCATGTTCCTTCTCTCTCTCTCTCTCTCTCTCTCTCTCTCTCTCTCTCTCTCTCTCTCTCTCTCTCTCTCTCTCTCTCTCTCTCTCTCTCTCTCTCTCTCTTTCCACATCCTCTTTATCTCTGTCTATCTCCTTCCTAGTTCTCTATTCATCCATATGTCCTTCATCCATCCATATGTCCTTCATCCCCCTGACATGTGTTGTGCGGTCAACTGTCTATCTGCAATTAGTGCTATCATCTCATTTCATCCTGTGGAACACAGATGGCAATAACCTTACGGCTCCTGTTGCGCAGCGAYGATACAACTCTGCYGTGATTAATTGAAGTCCCTCCAGAGAGTCAGAGGAGGTGTAGATCTTCCGTTTCACACCCGCTGACAGGCAACCCTTTACAGTGTTTTATAGATTGCTGTATGTAGCCCCCGGAGTTGCTTGTGGTCCCACTGTTGTTCTGAGGGTTTTTTATTGGACTGTGTTATTGTATTGCTGACAGGCGGAGCAAAGGTCACCCTGGGACAGTTCAACTGCACTGGATGTAAACAATGCTGGACAATTAATGAGAATGGATTGGGTTTGTGGGTTCGGATGCTGGGTTGGTTGTTGAGGTGTCTATGATAGGGTTTGATCCAATTAGGCTCTCCCCTTTGGCCAATTATCCTGTAAAAGTGAAACTTGGTCAAATTGGGACACCTACGTTGGCGCCATTTGTTCCAAATCTGTACGAGCTAGACGTGTGATGAAAGTGGTTAAAAGTGGATATGATTGCACTGTAACTCGGTGCAGTGTTATATTTGCAACAAGGTCTCACAGTCTCATGTCAGAATTAGACGTTAAAAGTTGTTCAAAATGTCAAATTTAGAAGTGTTTAAGGTTAAATTCAGGCATTAACTCTGAAATCTTAAGGTTATGCATTAACTCTGAATGGTTAAGGTAAGAGTTAAGGTTTGGGATAGGCTTTATTTTTTTTAAATATATAGCTGGATTTGAACATGCAACCTTTGGCASCAGAGGCAGATGCTTACCTACTTGAAGGTAACAGCGCTCACTGTTGCCTCTAGTGGCCGGTTTCCATGTCATCTTCCGACTTCCTCAGACATGGAYGGACTTCGAGTGGTCATAAGCAGTATGGCCAAGACCATTCTCCAATGTGAAGCTACAGTACTATCAAATAGAGGATGGCTCTTGCAGACCCATTTCAACCTTTCTCAGTGGCAAATATCATTTATTAAGCTTTATTTAAACAGGGGAAACAAGGTGAGACAGAGTCTCTTGTACAGTTGTGTCCTGTGATAGAACAAATAAAACGACACAGCAATTAATAAGAATTTAAAACAAAATAAAAAAGTACAAGATGGAGGTTAAAATGATTMAAATAAATAAACTTCTATATGAAAAACACACATTACAAAAAGCAATCACAGTTTATAATATAAAGTTAATGTAATGTGCATTTAAACTGTCTTACAGGCACCAAAATATCTAACTGGAGTTCTCTCTGCAATTCATTCCTGAGTGTGGAGCATGATATTCAAATGCGGTTTTGCCTAACTCCGGGGTATCTCTAGCACTAGCATGTCCTGTGACCGAGTCTGATAAATACTGTTTGACCACTGGATTTTTGAGTTAAGATAATTAGGAAGTTTCTGTAAGACAGCTTTATAGACAAATATCAACCAGTGTCTGCCCCTTCTAAAAGTCAGGAAGTCMCAGCCAACCGAAGTGTACAAAAGGCAATGAGGTGTGCAAAAGTTTGCACCAGAAACAAAGCGCAACGCTGCATGATACACTGCATCCAATKTCTTCAGTACTGATGCTGATCCATGCATAAATAAAACATCACCATTATCAAGCACTGACATAAAAGTGGCCTGCACAATTTACTTTCTGTGCTGTGATGACAGACAATATTTATTTATATTAAAAAATCTAATTCTCAATTTCCGCTTCTTTCCAGCTCAGTTACATGAGTTCTAAAAGAGAGATTATCATCTAACCAAATTCCAAGCGATTTATAGGTTGGAACACGTTCCAAAAGAGTGCCATCATGGGTAGCAATGTTCAGATTTTCCAATTGTATACCTTTGGATCATGAAAATACCATAAACTTAGTTTAACTTGAATTAAGCACCAGCCTAAGATCTACAAGTGCATCTTTAAGTAATTAAAAGTTAAACTGCAGGAATGTAAATGCTTGAGCGAGTGATAGGGCTGTGGCATATATTACTGTGTCATCAGCATAGAAATTAAAGTTGCATTTCTTTTCACTGAGTTACAGATATCATTTATGTATATAGTGAGTAATAAAGGACCTAAAATCGAACCTTGTGGGACTCCTTTGTGAACAGTGACAAAATCTGATTTTACCCCATCTGCAATAATAGCTTGAAATCTATAACTGAGATAATTCTGAAACCACAAACATGTATCTGAGGCCAACCCCAGTGAGGTCAGTCTTTTCAGCAGAAGAGAATGATCAACTGTATCGAAAGCCTTTGACAGGTCAACAAACAAAGCAACACCGTTCAACTTCTTATCCAAAACTCTTACAATATCATTTACAACCAGTGTGGTAGCTGTGAGAGTACTGGGCCCCGGTCGAAAATCAGACTGAAATTTGTTCAGTATGCAGTTGTCAGACAAGAAACAGCACAGCTGTACATTTATAGTCTGTACACGCTCTCTCACTCTCTCTGTCTGTCTGTCTGTCTGTCTGTCTCTCTGTCTGTCCGATATTGTCCGATATTGTCCTGGTGCTAAAAGAGACATTGTGAGAGATACAGCAGCCAGGGTATGTTTTCATTTTTTTGGGTTAAAGAAGCCATCACATTGGCAACAAATAGAGGAGTCTGAGCGTGGCAGGCAGACAGAGCTGGAGCTGTGAACACTTGATATGCATGAGACCGCAGGTGATTTATAGAAGAAGAGACTATCAGGGATGAGAGGCTTGTGTCTAGTTTTAAGGAGAAACCCCTAGGCAGCATTTGTGTTCTCTTCCAGCCCTTGGCTGTCAGATTAATATGAAAAGACACTGTGCTCTGTTTGCATGCAGGAGACAAGCAAAATATGTATTTGGCATTTTCTGAATGTTGCACATTTATGTAGGCCATGTGAAGTCCAGCCAGAACTTGTACAATTAGCTTACTCAGTCACACTCAGGCAACCAGAACCAAAGATAATCTTAAAAAACAAAACATTGCACTGTTGGAGTTGTCAAAAAGCCTTGATAAACCAACTTACCATTTGAAAGATTTACATGTACATGTACGGTAGGGTGGCCACCCACTCTGCCCAGAGTGGGTGAAAACACGCTTAGGTGATGAAATTTCTGATCCAAAAAGTTGGATTTCGTAACCTAATACTCCAATAATAAGCACCGAGCTCTAGTGCCGCTTTCTCACAGCGACTTGAGGATTTTACACATTGTGGTGGTCGTCTGCAAAGTTGTTTCTGCAGGTCACAAAAACCCCAATTCTCACAAACTGAATTAAATATAAAAGGCTTTGAAATTAAAAAGCTTGCGGTATGCTTAGTACTCCATTGACATTTCACAGAGATATGCTTGTTTTTGTGTGAAATCCTTGAAAAAATTGTCACGATCTATCACAAGGATGACGCTGGAGAGACGAAGCAGGTACGGGGAGTAACATTTAATAAATAACGGACACGGAACGAGACACAAAACAGCCCAGCAAAAAACAACCAATACAGAAGCAGGGAACAGAGCTGGGGAACTGACACATATAGGGGAGAAATGAACAGGTGATAATAGAGTCCAGGAGAGTCCAATAACGCTGATGCGCGTGACAAGGAAAGGCAGGTGTACGTGATGGATGGCAGGAGTGAGTGATGCAAGGCATTCTGGCGCCCTCAAGCGCCAGGGGGAGAAAGAGCGGGAGCAGACGTGACAGTACCCCCCACTAGGGGCGCCACCCGGCGTCCCACCTGGGCAAACCGGCCGAGACATGGGCGCTGGGCAAGCCGGTTGAGGCGTGGAAGCCCGACGAACCGGCTGGAGCGTGAGAGCTGGCGAGCCGGCTGAGGCATGGGAGCCTGACGATCCGGCTGAGTCCAGACGCCTGTCGATCCCGCTGAGGAAACCCGATGATCCGGTGGATTGTGACGTGGGATGGGAAGCCACCGAGCCAACCGAGGCAATGAAACCTCTCGAGCCAGCCAGGGCATGAAAGCTCGACGGGCTGGTTAGGCACCCCCGGTTCCATCGGCGGCAGAATCCACCCCCGACGTCACCGACAAAACAAACAAACAAACAAAAAAAACTCCTGGACAGGCTGGGCAGACAAGAACTGACGATCCAGCTGAGGCCCGACGTGGGATGGCGCCATCCGAGCCAACCGGGGCAAGGAAACCTCTCGAGCCTGCTAGGGCGTGGAAGCCCGACGAGCAGGGTAGGCACCCCCGGTTCCATCGGTGGTGACCCAGAGCCGATGCCACTATACCAACCAGAACGCCAGTACTCCCCGATGCTTTGTGTGATGGCTTCTGCATTCTGTCACGATCTATCACAAGGATGACGCTGGAGAGACGAAGCAGGTACGGGGAGTAACATTTAATAAATAACGGACACGGAACGAGACACAAACAGCCCAGCAAACAGAAAAACAACCAATGCAGAAGCAGGGAACAGAGCTGGGGAACTGACACATATAGGGGAGGAAATGAACAGGTGATAATAGAGTCCAGGTTAGTCCAATAACGCTG
The DNA here is from genome assembly GCF_002910315.2 of Salvelinus sp. IW2-2015. Lineage (NCBI taxonomy): Eukaryota > Metazoa > Chordata > Actinopteri > Salmoniformes > Salmonidae > Salvelinus > Salvelinus sp. IW2-2015. The sequence goes on along the minus strand of NC_036851.1, from coordinate 8,959,005 downwards.
ATGCGCGTGACAAGGAAAGGCAGGTGTACGTGATGGATGGCGGGAGTGAGTGATGCAAGGCATTCTGGCGCCCTCAAGCGCCAGGGGGAGGGAAAGAGCGGGAGCAGCCGTGACAAAAATAACCCTAATTTTTCATTAATATGAAAAGCGTATATTAAAATATGAAAATACTGGCCTCCATTGATTTAGTGACGCTAATTCTGTCTTTCATAGAAAGGTAAAAACTCCAATAACCTTTGAACCGATTATGAAAGAGACATGAGGTTTGTACTATTGGTTTTCTTCGAGGAGTATCTACACAAATAACATTATTTGACCCATTTGTCAAAACATGTGTTTTTGATTGGACACCCTATGTATTTCCCCTCAACTGACCCTACAAACATCATCTGCTGCATGTCACGTTCATGAGCAAAATCAGTACAGTACTGCAATGTCCTACTACACAGAAGCGATCAATCATCAGAGATCAAAGATCAGAAGTGCACCCTCTATACATTTCTATGGACAGCAGATGTCATGACATTTCTCCAACCAGCCTTTCTCCGCAGCTCGAGAATGAACGAGGAAACGAGTCGAGGTCAGATCATGGAAACGCGCCTGGTCGAGGTAGGATTCTGAAAGTAACACACGCGTTGTTTGACAAAGTAACTGTAATAATATTACCCAATTTCAAAATGTAACACTTTATTTTACGCCATTACTCCTAAAAGTAATCTGATTAGGTAACACGCTACTTTTGTAACGCATTACCCTCAACACTGGTCTTCACAAGGCAGCCAGCCATCCACAGTATTGCACCATATTTGAGCAGTTCAAAGCACTTGAGTGCAAGGCCTTGCCAGCTGTGTTCTTCATGGGCTAATAAGTTTAGGTGTGTCATATATCACGTTATACAGCATGTCCTGCCTCCCCGTGGAACCACTGAGGTGGATCCGACAGCATTTCAGGAGAATATCTAAGCTCCATCATGGCTAGCGAGAGAGTAGCAGTAGCAGCAGCATCATCGTGACACTGTACGCTCTGCTTTGTCGTGTGAGGAGGTGGGGGGAGCATATCCCATGGTTTATAGATGCCATTTAAAGGAGCATGCCCAAGCTTGGCTGGCTGCAATGAACTGTAACTGCAACAAAACACCAAGACAATAAACAAACAAATTGGTTGCCTGGGAGCCAGCAGTGTCCCAGTCACTATGGGCTAATGCTTATGCTGCATGCAGTGAAGGAAGACGGGTTGCTGCTGGCTGCTCCTCAGAGATTCGACTGTGAAACACAACTCCATCTTATATTTATTCCTGCTTATTTGGTGTCACTTTACTAATGTGTGTGTAAGATCGTGAGGGTGTGTTGTGTTTGCAATGGAGGGACTCCAGGTTTCTTTGTTACAGGTTTGTAAAATGGAGCGGATCTCAGTTGCATCTGTTGTCCAGCCAGTGTACCTGATGTGGCTGCAGATTGGAGTCCTGCGGGGGCCTATCACGTAAAGTTCATATGGCATTGTTGTGAAACGGCGGGTAAACAGCTTGCACAGTGCCCGGGGGGCAGGATGCCACATTGCATTCAACAGAWTTTTTTACCGTTTTGAATTTAGATTCCAAGTTATATCGTCTAACCCACTATGTGTATTTGGTTGCAACATTTGTCAACATTTGTAAAACATTTTGGCAACCAACTCATGTTTGGTCACAGTTAAAGTCAAATGAAGCAAGAAGGACATAATTCTCTGCCATAGCTCCACTACTTCCACCTAGCAGCACATACTGTAAAATAAAAAAAATCCATTCCTTTTACCCAGGGGCGAAAGTAAGGTGGTATGGTCCGGTACGGCGTCCCGGCAAAATAAACAGTGGGGGTACACCGTACCGGTAAAACATGACCCTATCACAATAATTAAAACAACATGTCAAGAAAACTGTAGGCTATTACACCACTTTTAAAAAATTACCGCATGTCAGAGGCATGGAACATTTGCTAATTGATTTGAAAACGGGTGGTATAGCCTACGCTCCAAAATGCATTYTGTCAAGGCAGAGATGAGTGGCCGACACCGAGACGCRCGCGGACAGCAATTGACGCATACATTCTGGCCTAATGACAATCACCAAATGTCATTACACTTTTTGGTATTTTGTGTAACAGATCTCAGGTCTGTTACACAAAACAGGTCTCTATCCATTCACTACTGTTTGGAGGCTGTAAATATGTTGCTAGTGGATGAACGTGCACGGGTAGCCYAGTAAAGGAGCCCTTTGAAGTGATTGTTTAACAATCAGATTAAACCATTATGACTGGTTGTGTTTATGCCACAGTGAAAAGTAATACATTTTATAAGTTAAATGACAGATCTTTACGACTATGCCAACAGAGATCCTATTGAATTAATAGGGGTTCTATGTCATTCTATGATTAGGCCCATAAAAGAAATTGTCCCGTACCGCGAATAAATGAATTCTACTTTCACCCCTGATTTKACCACATAACTGAGTTTCTCTTATTGCCAATCCCCACCATATGAGGAACTACAGTACAATAAAGGAATTAGGGGAATGAGTGTGCAGGAGAATCCTTCGTCCAGCCCCTTGAAGTGGACAGCATTCAGCACTCAGCTGGAGTCTGAGCCCTGAATACCCAGCAGCTTCAGGACAGCTTAGGAGCTCACTCGCCCTTCTATAGAGGTGCCTTTCAGCACCGCTGGCAACCATTTCCCCATCCCCTTACCATCCCCTCCCTCTCCACTCGCCCCATTTGAGCATGTCGACATTTGGCAGCCCTCACTCCCAATACTTTACCATTGCAGTGAGTTCCTATTAACTCATTCTCCATGGCAGCAGGCAGGACTAGAGAACCCAATCTCACTCTCCAAGCTTTTACGATCATCCCTGTGAAAGGCCTAGATTGGGGAATTGGAGCTTTGGAGAGGCCCAGTTCTACGCTGCGCTCCCTTTGAGAGGAAGAGAGTTGTCATTTTGTCATTTGTTTTTCTTAAACGCCAAAGGCTCCCTGGCAGAGACTTTTTTTCTTTCTCTTTCTGCTGCTGTTGTCAGGCTCCACCTCATGCCTGTAATCATGAGGCTGCAATTTGGGCAGAAAATTWGAATTACGGGGTTTAGAAATTAGCCTGTTATTTTCTATGCTTGTTATTTCTTTGTTGAGAAAGGGTGGGGGAAGTCGACCCAGCTCTGATTATAGTTCAGGGAATAAGATGCAATAAAACCTGGGATCATGTCAAAGTTCTCTCATTTAAGGGCATGAGTCCATGCGGTTGTTTCCTGCAAGTTCAAATTAACTGTTGTGACTCAGAGACTCTCCTATAAATTGGATTAGGGGATTGACTCCTCCACAGCAACCTGGGGAAAAAAGGAAAGGGGTGTCGATTTCATGACCTAACACAAAGACTGTTCAAGTTTCTCATCATCAGATCCCTTTACGGAAGAGCTGGGACTTCAAAGAAATGCCTATCATCAAAAAGATTTACCCCGTGTCATTAAATATATTGTGCAGAGACTGTGTATACGCCTTTATCTATCTGTGGTACAAGATGGGAATGAGAAACAGAAATCAGTCATAGTTTTATTGTTATCTTTCTGAAGATAGAATTAGCTGAAGGGCAACTTCATTTCAGTTCCTCGCTTTGATCCAAATCTTTTTTTCTGGTTATGTAAGCTGAACAAAAACATAAACACAACCTGCAACAATTTCAAAGATTTTACTGAGTTACAGTTCATATAAGGAAATCAGTCAATTGAAATAAATAAATTAAGACCTAATCTATGGATTTCACATGACTGGGAATACAGATATGCATCTGTTGGTCACAGACATGTCTGTGGAATGTTTTCCCACTCCTCTTCAATGGCTGTGCGAAGTTGCTGGAACACGTTGTCGTACACGTCGATCCAGAGCAAATTCTGCCAAATTCTCCAAAACGACGTTGGAGGTGGCTTAGGGTAGAGAAATTAATATTCAATTCTGTGGCAACAGCTCTGGTGGACATTCCTGCAGACAGCATGCCAATTGCACACTCCCTCAAAACTTAAGACATCTGTGGCATTGTGTTTTGTGACAAAACTACAATTTCTTGAGTGGCCTTTTATTGTCCGCAGCACAAGGTGCCCCTGTGTAATGATCATGTTGATTAAATCAGCTTCTTGATATGCCACACCAATCAGGTGTTTGTATTATCTTGGTAAAGGAGAAATACTCACTAACAAGGATGTTAACAAAGTTGTCCACAGAATTTGAGAGAAATAAGCATTTTGTACGTATGGAACATTCCTGGGATTTATTTTTTCAGCCCATGAAACATAGGACCAACACTTTACATGTTGCGTTTATATTTTTGTTCAATATGTAATTGTACTAGAGCCCTGCATGGGCATGAATTTTAAGCCCTATCCATGTCCGGGACATTCAGGCCCTAGCCTACCCAGGCCCGATTTTCTTTTGACAAATTTAAGGCCCGAAATCAGAAATAACTTCCTTTGTAAGCTGCTCCTCTATGTCTGACACTCGCTCGCTGCACGCAGCTCACTCTGCACGCACTCTGCTCATGGTGGCAAAGTCTGTGAGTATCCATAGCAATGACTCCGCTTGGGCTGCGCTGCTCAATGAAGACACACGAGGCAGCAGTTCGCTGTCTTTTCGTCACTCTAAACCGGCAAAACTCAAGGAACATGATTATCTGTGAAGTAKTCTCTCCTGTCTTATATTTGATGAAGTTGAAGCACTTCTGACACCATGTTATGATCTTAGTCAGATAGGACTGTACACACGCAAATGGCTCAGCTTCAAAATGTTAGTGATCAATTTAGTGATTGTCGAGCTCTGGCCATACCTTAACCCGATGTATAATGCCGGGGTCCGTCGGGCTCGAGTCGGTAGCAGAGCTCTAACTTGTACAACATTCTGGGGACCAGGGTTTCCTTTTATATGTCCAGTCATTGCACAACCATTCTAAATACAAGTGCGTGATGGCCACCATTTTTTTTATTTTGGTAATTGTGAAGCTTGCCTCCCATTTGCCATTCAAGTGCATTGGCAACAGTAGGCAGGCTATCAGCGTGTTACCCACCACTTCGCAATGTAAGCTGGAGGCAGTACGCGTTTTGAAAAACATATACWTAATTGTTTAAAAACCTGAACGTTTTAGTTCATGTTATGAGGCAGAAACATGGAGGGAAATGTTTTATAAAGACTAGCATTTCCCTCCTATTCTGTATCAACTTTCTTCTGTTGTCCAGAGTCATATTAGCGACCCATCCTAGTTGTGGCGTCTTTATAAATAGATCAATAGATTCCCCCCTCTTTCTAAGTTTCTAACAGAGATGTTCATATCTGACATGTGGAATCGCTCCCATCAGGGGCACTGTTTAGAATTGTATTTTGGCAAATTACATTTGATTGGCTGCTTCATTACAGGAGATGTTCTGTTAAGATGGGTTACCATAATCTAAATGTGACCTCTGTCATTCTGAGCACTGTGAGTGAATGCCCTAACAGGTTACGAAGCAAATGCATATGGGTCCAGCACATTTCTCAAATGGCGGTAATCAGAGGTGTGGACTTGAGTCACATGACTTGGACTCGAGTCAGACTCGAGTCACAAATATGATGACTTGCAACTCGACTTTGACTTTAACACCAATKACTCGTGACTTGACTTGGACTTGAGCCTTTTGACTCGACCTGACTTGATACCCTCCCCAAGCCCAAATATAAAAAATGATGCTATTAAAAAAAGTGTGCAGCGCATCAACTCTTCATTTAACGGACTACAGTTTGAATCCGACAGCAGACAATCAAATTGTGCCAGCTGAGAAAAGGTTGTGCGTGGCAGTGCAGAGGAACGTCGGCGGGTGAATTCAGATGGAGCCCTTGGAAAGATGATACCAAAAATTTCGGATATAAAGACAACGCTGTGTCAACAAAAAACGGATTGCAACTTGCAAAACATGCGGGAATAAAATTACAGACGGAGGYGCAACAATTTCCAACTTAGTTCGACATTTGAAGCTGCACAAAGAACGGTAAGTCGTGGCTAATATAGCCGACAGATATTATATTTTAATACTTTACTAGTGTATCATGTAGGCTAACGTAATGTTAAATTAATGAGCCTCCAGACAGTCAATCAGTGCGGGAACGTGATCATTGCACCCAAGATTGAGCTACAACTGGCTAGGCAGTTGGTAGCCTAAATCCTGCCTGATGTTACTGCTGTTCCTAAAACCATTGACATACATTAGCCTACTGTAACCACACAGAGAGAGAGTGTGTGTTAAGGTTGGGCGATTGTGTACAAGCCTACACCGCCCGATTGCGCCCCATAGCAATCCACGTTAGTCCATCACTATTGGGGGGGGGTCTTTCTCATGGCTACCCTTGTATTTCCATGGAAATATAACGTTTATTTGGAAAGGTATAAATATATAGATGTTTTTAAAAGCATTCATGATTTGCGTAAATGTAATATACTAACTATAAAAATATGAAATGTTATTACATTTGGTGAAGAGCACATTATGACTTGTTTAGGACTCAAAACTCAAAGTTTAGGACTTGAGACTTGACTTGATACTTGACTCGGCTTGCCTGTCTTGACTTGGGACTTGAGTGCTAAGACTTGAGACTTACTTGTGACTTGTAAAACAATGACTTGGTCCAACCACTGGTGGTCATTTAAAATCTTCCCGGTCACGTTGTCCGGCGCCACATTTTCCTAACATAAACCCTGCTGGGGACGCATCCTTTCATAGTTTGTTTAAAATAATAGCCTATTTGATTGAATTCAAAATGCATGTAATACTTTGTGTACGTTAGGTTCAAATCAAATCAATCAAATTTTATTAGTCACATACACATGGTTAGCAGATGTTAATGCGAGTGTAGCGAAATGCTTGTGCTTCTAGTTCCGACATATGCAGTATAACCAACAGTAATCTAACCTAACAATTCCACAACTACTACCTTACACACACACACAAGTGTAAAGGGATAAAGAATATGTACATAAAGATATATGAATGAGTGGTGGTACAGAACGGCATGGCAGATGCAGTAGATGGTATAGAGTACGGTATATACATATGAAGATGGTACTGTAGGGTATGTAAACATAAAGTGGCATAGTTTAAAGTGGCTAGGTACATGTATTACATAAAGATGGCAAGATGCAGTAGATGATATAGAGTACAGTATATACATATGAGATGGGTAATGTAGGGTATGTAAACATTGTTATAAGTGGCATTGTTTAAAGTGGCTAGTGGTACATTTTTACATAATTTCCATCAATTCCCATTTTTAAAGTGGCTGGAGTTGAGTCAGTATGTTGGCAGCGGCCGCTAAATGTTAGTGGTGGCTGTTTAACAGTCTGATGGCCTTGAGATAGAAGCTGTTTTTCAGTCTCTCGGTCGCCTTTGATGCACCTGTACTGACCTCGCCTTCTGGATGATAGCGGGGTGAACAGGCAGTGGCTTGGGTGGTTGTTGTCCTTGATGATCTTTATGGCCTTCCTGTGACATCGGGTGGTGTAGGTGTCCTGGAGGGCAGGTAGTTTGCCCCTGGTGATGCGTTCTGCAGACCTAACTACCCTCTGGAAAGCCTTACGGTTGTGGGCGGAGCAGTTGCCGTACCAGGCGGTGATACAGCCCGACAGGACTCCTCGATTGTGCATCTGTAGAAGTTTGTGAGTGCTTTTGGTGACAAGCCGAATTTCTTCAGCCTCCTGAGGTTGAGAGGCGCGCTGCGCCTTCTTCACAACGCTGTCTGTGTGGGTGGACCAATTCAGTTTGTCCGTGATGTGTACACGAGGAACTTAAAACTTTCCACCTTCTCCACTACTGACCCGTCGATGTGGATAGGGGGGTGCTCCCTCTGCTGTTTCCTGAAGTCCACAATATCTCCTTTGTTTTGTTGAGTTGAGTGTGAGGTTATTTTCCTGACACCACACTCCGAGGGCCCTCACCTCCTCCCTGTAGGCCGTCTCGTCGTTGTTGGTAATCAAGCCTACCACTGTAGTGTCATCCGCAAACTTGATGATTGAGTTGGAGGGGTGCATGGCCACCAGCGTCGTGGGTGAACAGGGAGTACAGGAGAGGGCTCAGAACGCACCCTTGTGGGGCCCCAGTGTTGAGGATCAGCGGGGTGGAGATGTTGTTACCTACCCTCACCACCGTGGGGGCCCGTCAGGAAGTCCAGGACCAGTTGCACAGGGCGGGGTCGAGACCAGGGTCTCGAGCTTGATGACGAGTTTGGAGGGTACTATGGTGTTAAATGCTGAGTTGTAATCGATGAAGCGATTCTCACATGGGTATTCCTCTTGTCCAGATGGGTTAGGGCAGTGTGCAGTGTGGTTGCGATTGCGTCGTCTGTGGACTATTGGTCGGTAAGCAAATTGGAGTGGGTCTAGGGTGTCCGGTAGGGTGGAGGTGATATGGTCCTTGACTAGTCTCTCAAAGCACTTCATGATGACGGAAGTGAGTGCTACGGGGCGGATAGTCGTTTAGCTCAGTTACCTTGCTTTCTTGGGAACAGGAACAATGGTGGCCCTCTTGAAGCATGTGGAAACAGCAGACTGGGATAAGGATTGATTGAATATGTCCGTAAACACACCAGCCAGCTGGTCTGCGCATGCTCTGAGGACGCGGCTGGGATGCCCTGGCTGCAGCCTTGCGAGGGTTAACACGTTTAAATGTTTTACTCACCTCGGCTGCAGTGAAGGAGAGCCCGCAGGTTTTGGTAGGGGGCGTGTCAGTGGCACTGTATTGTCCTCAAGCGGGCAAAAAAGTTGTTTAGCCTGTCTGGGAGCAAGACATCCTGGTCCGCGACGGGGCTGGTTTTCTTTTTGTAGTCCGTGATTGACTGTAGACCCTGCCAATACCTCTTGTGTCTGAGCTGTTGAATTGCGACTCGATTTTGTCTCTGTACTGAGACTTAGCCTGTTTGATTGCCTTGCGGAGAGAATAGCTACACTGTTTGTATTCGGTCATGCTTCCGGTCACCTTGCCTGGTTAAAAGCAGTGGTTCGCGCTTTCAGTTTCACGCGAATGCTGCCGTCAATCCACGGTTTCTGGTTTGGGAATGTTTTTATCGTTGCTGTGGGTACGACATCGTCAATGCACTTCCTAATGAACTCGCTCACCGAATCAGCATATTCGTCAATATTTTGTTGGACGCGATGCGGAACATATTCCAATCCGCGTGATCGAAGCAGTCTTGAAGCGTGGATTCAGATTGGTCGGACCAGCGTTGAACAGACCTGAGCGCGGGAGCTTGTTTGTTTGAGTTTCTGTTTGTAGGCTGGAATCAACAAAATGGAGTCGTGGTCAGCTTTTCCGAAAGGGGGGCGGGGGAGGGCCTTATAAGCGTCGCGGAAATTAGTATAACAATGGTCTAGGGTTTTCCAGCCCTGGTAGCACAATCGATATGCTGATAGAATTTAGGGAGTTTTGTTTTTAGATTAGCCTTGTTAAATCCCCAGCTACGATGATGCAGCCTCAGGGTGTGTGGTTTCCAGTTTACAAAGAGTCAGATAAAGTTCGTTCAGGGCCATCGATGTGTCTGCTTGGGGGGGAATATATACGGCTGTGATTATGATTGAGAGAATTCCCTTGGTAGATAATGCGGTCGACATTTGATTGTGAGGAGTTCTAGATCAGGTGAACAGAATGACTTGAGTTCCTGTGTGTTGTTATGATGATCACACCACTTCTCGTTAATCATAGGCATACCCCCCGCCCCTCTCTTACCGGAAAGATGTTGTTTCTGTCGGCGCGATGCATGAAGAAACCAGCTGGCTGCACCGACTCCGTAGCGTCCCTTGAGTTAGCCATGTTTCCGTGAAGCAGAGCACGTTGCAATCCCTGATGTCTCTCTGGAATGCTACCCGTGCTCGGATTTCATCAACCTTATTGTCAAGAGACTGGACATTGGCGAGTAGTATGCTAGGAGTGGAGCGCGATGTGCCCGTCTCCGAAGCCTGACCACGAGACCGCCTCGTTTCCCCTTTTCGGCGTCGCACAGGGTCGCCGCTGGGATCCAAGATCCATTGTATTGGGTGGAAGGCAAAACACTGGATCCGTTTCGGGAAAGTCATATTCCTGGTAGGAACGATGATGAGTTGACGTTAATCGTATATTCAGTAGTTCCTCCCGACTGTATGTAATGAAACCTAAGATTACCTGGGGTACCGATGTAAGAAATAACACGTAAAAAAACAAAATACTGCATATTTTCCAAGGAACGCGAAGCGAGGCGGCCATCTCTTTTCGGCGCCGGAAGTAGTAAGGTTTTGACTAACCTTACGTTGCAGGTGTAAAATAAATGCCTGGAACTGAAACTAAAAAAACTGTCAGGGGAGGTTTTCTTCTGCACTGTTCAACCAATCTAGTAATAGTGGAGGAGAAGTTAAGATGGGGTGTCGCCTTGTTAACGTCCAAAAGTGGAAGTCGTCACAAGCTCTCTTTCCGTTTCCCCTGCAGAGGCTAGGTTTGACAGACAAGCATTCCAGTTGCCTACACTCTAAATATGTATTGTCATAATGCAATAGGAGAGAAATAATGTTGAGAAGTAGCATATATGAGTTAGGAACTTAATAAGTTTACAATCATGGAGGATAGACAGGATAACCAACAAGATATCACGGTTTTACCAAGTTGACGTTTATCCACGTTTCTCCAAAATTCAAATTTCGAAGTTAAGGGTTAAAGTTTTTGATAGGGTTAAAACATAAAGTTGAGGTATTTATTCCAAATAGCTACGTTAAGGGTTACGTTTTGGGATAGGGTTAAAACATGTATTTTTTATAAACAAGTGTCTACCATTGGGATCGTGTGACCTTCAGATCCGGAGTCATGGGATTACGCCCATCCACGACGTCTTAGCAGAACCCAAGTTTACTTGATGGTATAACCGCTCACAGTGGCCGGTTTTTAATGCATTTCCCAACTTCCTCAGGATATAGACAGACGTACAATTGTGTACTCAATCTTGAGCGATCTCGCTGGGGTAACAATGATGGAAAATGTACATTCTTTTTTCCACAGCATTTCCTTTGCCAAATGACAGAAACTGCTAAATGATTAGTCAATTGTATCTCTCTCTCTCTCTCTCTCTGTACACTGTGCAGTTGACTAATTTTTCTTGAGCTTTGTAGTGAGAGAAGGGTGAAAAGGAGGAGAAAATGAAGAAGAGAGGGGAGAGGCAGCTCTCAGCTTTGCAGCTTAGAGGCTGCTCACATCATAAAAGCCTGATATCTCCTCTCATCTTCTCCATCGGTCCCTCTCTGTGTTTTATCCCCAGCCCTGTGTGAGCACTGCATGTGAGGCCTGCTAGTATCTGCGGTGTCACTGTGTTGTCAGTACGATCAGTGTTTACTCTCAAAGAGTTCAAGGCACTTCAGATGGATCTATCGTAAAGCAAACGTGATCCTCTTCTTTCTCTGGAGAAAAGACAACACAGATGTGCTATTTTTGCGCCTTCCAGATTCCGTTCTTCTCTGTGGATGTCAGTAGAGTGGAAAGCAGCTGTCAGTCAGAAGGGCAGTGGGTTCTCCTCCGTCTGTTATCAACCTCCTGCCGGAGTTCAGCATGAATTGTCAATAAATGCTCCTTTTTTACCAAGTTTTTGTTACATTTATATCAGAAAGACTCAAGTTCAACCACATCTGCATTTGCATACAAGCACAACAGTGACAGTAATTGATTATCCATGTCAGTTCCCACTAGATTAAACATGGGTAGGAAAGATATCAGCATTAAAGATTGGCCATGATGGATCACCACAGCAAATCCTGTTGGGGGGGGGCGGGGTACTCACTTAATTTAGCATTTGTAACTTTTTGGGTGACTTTTTTGGCCCTCCACCCTTCCATAATTAGTACATAATGGACATTGTTTTTCTCCAGTCACACCCCGCTCCCCTGGCCCTAATTCAGTGTTTCCCAAAACTCGGTCCTGGGGACCTCAAGGGGGTGCACATTTTTGGTTTTTTGCCCTAGATTCTACACAGTTGATTTAAATAATCACATCATTTATTAAAGCTTGCATTATTTGAATCAGCTGTGTAGTGCTTAGGGCAAAAAACAAAAACAAAATGCACCCCTTGGGGTCCCCAGACAGAGTTTGGAAAAACTGCACCTAATTCAAAACTAAACTTTTAAAGCAGGGGCCTCAATTATTCATGTCCCCATCCACTCCGCTGAGTTGTAACCAGCAGAGTGGTGGGCCACCGTGGGGACATGAATAATTGAGGCCCCTGCTTTAAAGTTTAGATGAATTAGGGCATTTTTCCCAAACTCTGTCCTGGGGACCCCAAGGGGTGCATGTTTTGTTTTTTGCCCTAGCACTACACAGCTGATTCAAATAATGCAAGCTTAATAATGATGTGATTATTTAAATCAACTGTGTAGATCTAGGGCAAAAACCAAAATGTGCACCCCTTGAGGTCCCCAGGACCGAGTTTGGGAAACACTGAATTAGGGCCAGGGGAGCGGGGTGTGAACTGGAGAAAACATGTCCATTATGTTACTAATTATGGAAGGTGGAGGGCAAAAAGTCACCCCAAAAAGTTACAAATGCTAATTAAGTGAGTACCCCCCCCCCCCCAACAGGATTTGCTGTGGTGAATCATCATGGCCAATCTTTAATCTGATATCTTTCCTACCCATGTTTAATCTAGTGGGAACTGACATGGATAATCAATTACTGTCACTGTTGTGCTTGTATGCAAATGCAGATGTGGTTGAACTTAGTCTTTCTGATATAAATGTAAAACACAGCTTTTTACAATGGTAAAAGGGAGCATTTATTGTCAATCCATGGCAGCTGAACTCTGTGACAGGAGGTTGAAAATAGGCGGAGAGGAGAACCCACTGCCCTTCTGACTGACAGCTGCTTTCCACTCTACTGACATCCACAGAGAAGAACGGAATCTGGAAGGCGCAAAAATAGCACATCTGTGTTGTCTTTCTCCAGAGAAAGAAGAGGATCACGTTTGCTTTACGATAGATCCATCTGAAGTGCCTTGAACTCTTTGAGAGTAAACACTGATCGTACTGACAACACAGTGACACCGCAGATACTAGCAGCCTCACATGCAGTGCTCACACAGGGCTGGGGATAAAACACAGAGAGGGACCGATGGAGAAGATGAGAGGAGATATCAGGCTTTTATGATGTGAGCAGCCTCTAAGCTGCAAAGCTGAGAGCTGCCTCTCCCCTCTCTTCTTCATTTTCTCCTCCTTTTCACCCTTCTCTCACTACAAAGCTCAAGAAAAATTAGTCAACTGCACAGTGTACAGAGAGAGAGGAGAGAAGAGATACAATTGACTAATCATTTAGCAGTTTCTGTCATTTGGCAAAGGAAATGCTGTGGAAAAAAGAATGTACATTTTCCATCATTGTTACCCCAGCGAGATCGCTCAAGATTGAGTACACAATTGTACGTCTGTCTATATCCTGAGGAAGTTGGGAAATGCATTAAAAACCGGCCACTGTGAGCGTTATACCATCAAGTAAACTTGGGTTCTGCTAAGACGTCGTGGATGGGCGTAATCCCATGACTCCGGATCTGAAGGTCACACGATCCAATGGTAGACACTTGTTTATAAAAAATACATGTTTTAACCCTATCCCAAAACGTAACCCTTAACGTAGCTATTTGGAATAAATACCTCAACTTTATGTTTTAACCCTATCAAAAACTTTAACCCTTAACTTCGAAATTTGAATTTTGGAGAAACGTGGATAAACGTCAACTTGGTAAAACCGTGATATCTTGTTGGTTATCCTGTCTATCCTCCATGATTGTAAACTTATTAAGTTCCTAACTCATATATGCTACTTCTCAACATTATTTCTCTCCTATTGCATTATGACAATACATATTTAGAGTGTAGGCAACTGGAATGCTTGTCTGTCAAACCTAGCCTCTGCAGGGGAAACGGAAAGAGCGCTTGTGACGACTTCCACTTTTGGACGTTAACAAGGCGACACCCCATCTTAACTTCTCCTCCACTATTACTAGATTGGTTGAACAGTGCAGAAGAAAACCTCCCCTGACAGTTTTTTTAGTTTCAGTTCCAGGCATTTATTTTACACCTGCAACGTAAGGTTAGTCAAAACCTTACTACTTCCGGCGCCGAAAAAGAGATGGCCGCCTCGCTTCGCGTTCCTTGGAAAATATGCAGTATTTTTGTTTTTTACGTGTTATTTCTTACATCGGTACCCCAGGTAATCTTAGGTTTCATTACATACAGTCGGGAGGAACTACTGAATATACGATTAACGTCAACTCATCATCGTTCCTACCAGGAATATGACTTTCCCGAAACGGATCCAGTGTTTTGCCTTCCACCCAATACAATGGATCTGATCCCAGCCGGCGACCCTGTGCGACGCCGAAAAAGGGGCAAACGAGGCGGTCTCGTGGTCAGGCTTCGGAGACGGGCACATCGCGCTCCACTCCCTAGCACTACTCGCCAATGTCCAGTCTCTGACAATAAGGTTGATGAAATCCGAGCACGGGTAGCATTCCAGAGAGACATCAGGGATTGCAACGTGCTCTGCTTCACGGAAACATGGCTAACTCAAGGGACGCTAACGGAGTCGGTGCAGCCAGCTGGTTTCTTCAAGCATCGCGCCGACAGAAACAAACATCTTTCCGGTAAGAAGAGGGCGGGGGGTATGCCTTATGATTAACGAGAAGTGGTGTGATCATCATAACAACACACAGGAACTCAAGTCATTCTGTTCACCTGATCTAGAACTCCTCACAATCAAATGTCGACCGCATTATCTACCAAGGGAATTCTCTTCAATCATAATCACAGCCGTATATATTCCCCCCCAAGCAGACACATCGATGGCCCTGAACGAACTTTATCTGACTCTTTGTAAACTGGAAACCACCACACCTGAGGCTGCATTCATCGTAGCTGGGGATTTTAACAAGGCTAATCTAAAAAACAAAACTCCCTAAATTCTATCAGCATATCGATTGTGCTACCAGGGCTGGAAAACCCTAGACCATTGTTATACTAATTTCCGCGACGCTTATAAGGCCCTCCCCCGCCCCCCTTTCGGAAAAGCTGACCACGACTCCATTTTGTTGATTCCAGCCTACAAACAGAAACTCAAACAACAAGCTCCCGCGCTCAGGTCTGTTCAACGCTGGTCCGACCAATCTGAATCCACCTTCAAGACTGCTTCGATCCGCGGATTGGAATATGTTCCGCATCGCGTCCAACAACAATATTGACAATATGCTGATTCGGTGAGCGAGTTCATTAGGAAGTGCATTGACGATGTCGTACCCACAGCAACGATAAAAACATTCCAAACCAGAAACCGGGATTGACGGCAGCATTCGCGTGAAACTGAAAGCGCGAACCACTGCTTTTAACCAGGGCAAGGTGACCGGAAGCATGACCGAATACAAACAGTGTAGCTATTCTCTCCGCAAGGCAATCAAACAGGCTAAGTCTCAGTACAGAGACAAAATCGAGTCGCAATTCAACAGCTCAGACACAAGAGGTATGTGGCAGGGTCTACAGTCAATCACGGCTACAAAAAGAAAACCAGCCCCGTCGCGGACCAGGATGTCTTGCTCCCAGACAGGCTAAAACAACTTTTTTGCCCGCTTTGAGGACAATACAGTGCCACTGACACGGCCCCCTACCAAAACCTGCGGCTCTCCTTCACTGCAGCCGAGGTGAGTAAAACATTTAAACGTGTTAACCCTCGCAAGCTGCAGGCCCAGACGGCATTCCAGCCGCGTCCTCAGAGCATGCGCAGACCAGCTGGCTGGTGTGTTTACGGACATATTCAATCAATCCTTATCCCAGTCTGCTGTTCCCACATGCTTCAAGAGGGCCACCATTGTTCCTGTTCCAAAGAAAGCTAAGGTAACTGAGCTAAACGACTATCCGCCCCGTAGCACTCACTTCCGTCATCATGAAGGCTTTGAGAGACTAGTCAAGGACCATATCACCTCCACCCTACCGGACACCCTAGACCCACTCCAATTTGCTTACCGACCCAATAGGTCCACAACGACGCAATCGCAACCACACTGCACACTGCCCTAACCCATCTGGACAAGAGGAATACCCATGTGAGAATGCTGTTCATCATTACAGCTCAGCATTTAACACCATAGTACCCTCCAAACTCGTCATCAAGCTCGAGACCCTGGGTCTCGACCCCGCCCTGTGGCAACTGGGTCCTGGACTTCCTGACGGGCCGCCCCCAGGTGGTGAGGGTAGGTAACAACATTCCCACCCCGCTGATCCTCAACACTGGGGCCCCACAAGGGTGCGTTCTGAGCCCTCTCCTGTACTCCCTGTTCACCCACGACTGCGTGGCCATGCACCCCTCCAACTCAATCATCAAGTTTGCGGATGACACTACAGTGGTAGGCTTGATTACCAACAACGACGAGACGGCCTACAGGGAGGAGGGTGAGGGCCCTCGGTAGTTGGGTGTCAGGAAAATAACCTCACACTCAACGTCAACAAAACAAAGGAGATGAATGTGGACTTCAGGAAACAGCAGAGGGAGCACCCCCCTATCCACATCGACGGGTCAGTAGTGGAGAAGGTGGAAAGTTTTAAGTTCCTCGGTGTACACATCACGGACAAACTGAATTGGTCCACCCACACAGACAGCGTTGTGAAGAAGGCGCAGCAGCGCCTCTTCAACCTCAGGAGGCTGAAGAATTCGGCTTTGCACCAAAAGCACTCACAAACTTCTACAGATGCACAATCGAGAGCATCCTGTCGGGCTGTATCACCGCCTGGTACGGCAACTGCTCCGCCCACAACCGTAAGGCTCTCCAGAGGGTAGTGAGGTCTGCAGAACGCATCACCAGGGCAAACTACCTGCCCTCCAGGACACCTACACCACCGATGTCACAGGAAGGCCATAAAGATCATCAAGGACAACAAACCACCCAAGCCACTGCCTGTCACCCCGCTATCATCCAGAAGGCGAGGTCAGTACAGGTGCATAAAGCAGGACCGAGAGACTGAAAAAACAGCTTCTATCTCCAAGGCCATCAGACTGTTAAACAGCCACCACTAACATTTAGCGGCCGCTGCCAACATACTGACTCAACTCCAGCCACTTTAAAAATGGGAATTGATGGAAATTATGTAAAAATGTACCACTAGCACTTTAAACAATGCCACTTAATACAATGTTTACATACCCTACATTACCCATCTCATATGTATATACTGTACTCTATATCATCTACTGCATCTTGCCATCTTTATGTAATACATGTACCACTAGCCACTTAAAACTATGCCACTTTATGTTTACATACCCTACAGTACTCATCTCATATGTATATACCGTACTCTATACCATCTACTGCATCTGCCATGCCGTTCTGTACCACCACTCATTCATATATCTTTATGTACATATTCTTTATCCCTTTACACTTGTGTGTGTGTGTAAGGTAGTAGTTGTTGAATTGTTTAGGTTAGATTACTGTTGGTTATTTTACTGCATTGTTCGGAACTAGAAGCACAAGCATTTCGCTACACTCGCATTAACATCTGCTAACCATGTGTATGTGACTAATAAAATTTGATTGATTTGATTTGAACCTAACGTACACAAAGTATTACATGCATTTTGAATTCAATCAATAGGCTATTATTTAAACAAACTATGAAAGGATGCGTCCCCAGCAGGGTTTATGTTAGGAAAAATGTGGCGCCGGACAACGTGACCGGGAAGATTTTAAATGAACACCAGTGGTTGGACCAAGTCATTGTTTTACAAGTCACAAGTAAGTCTCAAGTCTTAGCACTCAAGTCCCAAGTCAAGACAGGCAAGCCGAGTCAAGTATCAAGTCAAGTCTCAAGTCCTAAACTTTGAGTTTTTGAGTCCTAAACAAGTCATAATGTTGCTCTTCACCAAATGTAATAACATTTCATATTTTTATAGTTAGTATATTACATTTACGCAAATCATGAATGCTTTTAAAAACATCTATATATTTATACCTTTCCAAATAAACGTTATATTTCCATGGAAATACAAGGGTAGCCATGAGAAAGACCCCCCCCCAATAGTGATGGACTAACGTGGATTGCTATGGGGCGCAATCGGGCGGTGTAGGCTTGTACACAATCGCCCAACCTTAACACACACTCTCTCTCTGTGTGGTTACAGTAGGCTAATGTATGTCAATGGTTTTAGGAACAGCAGTAACATCAGGCAGGATTTAGGCTACCAACTGCCTAGCCAGTTGTAGCTCAATCTTGGGTGCAATGATCACGTTCCCGCACTGATTGACTGTCTGGAGGCTCATTAATTTAACATTACGTTAGCCTACATGATACACTAGTAAAGTATTAAAATATAATATCTGTCGGCTATATTAGCCACGATTACCGTTCTTTGTGCAGCTTCAAATGTCCAACTAAGTTGGAAATTGTTGCCCTCCGTCTGTAATTTTATTCCCGCATGTTTTGCAAGTTGCAATCCGTTTTTTGTTGACACAGCGTTGTCTTTATATCCGAAATTTTTGGTATCATCTTTCCAAGGGCTCCATCTGAATTCACCGCCGACGTTCCTCTGCACTGCCACGCACAACCTTTTCTCAGCTGGCACAATTTGATTGTCTGCTGTCGGATTCAAACTGTAGTCCGTTAAATGAAGAGTTGATGGCGCTTGCACACTTTTTTAAATAGCATCATTTTATATTTGGGCTTGGGGAGGGTATCAAGTCAGGTCGAGTCAAAAGGCCTCAAGTCCAAGTCAAGTCACGAGTCATTGGTGTTAAAGTCAAAGTCGAGTTGCAAGTCATCATATTTTGTGACTCGAGTCTGACTCGAGTCCAAGTCATTGTACTCAAGTCCACACCTCTGATTACCGCCATTTGAGAAATGTGCTGACCCATATGCATTTGCTTCGTAACCTGTTAGGGCATTCACTCCAGTGCTCAGAATGACAGAGGTCACATTAGATTATTGGTAACCCATCTTAACAGAACATTCTCCTGTAATGAAGCAGCCAATCAAATGTAATTTGGCCAAAATACAATTCTAAACAGTGCCCCTGATGAGCGCGTTCCACATGTCAGATATGACATCCTCTGTTTAGAAACTTTAGAAAGAGGGGGGAATCTATTGATCTATTTATAAAACGCCACAACTAGGATGCGGTCGCTAATATGCACTCTGGACAACAGAAGAAAGTTTTTGATTACAGATAGGAGGGAAATGCTAGTCATTTATAAAACATTTCCCTCCATGTTTCTGCCTCATAACATGAACTAAAACGTTCAGGTTTTTAAACATATTATGTATATGTTTTTTCAAAACGCGTACTGCCTTCGCAGCTTTACATTGCGAAGTGGTGGTAACACGCTTGATAGCCTGCCTACTGTTGCCAATGCACTTGAATTGGCAAATGGGAGGCAAGCTTCACAATACCAAAATAAAAAAAATGGGTGGCCATCACGCCACTTGTATTTAGAATGGTTGCTTGCAATGATGGACATTATAAAAGGGAAACCCTGGTCCCCAGAATGTTGCTACAAGTTAGCAGCTTGGCACCGACTCGAGCCCGACGACCGGCATGTATTACATCGGGTTTAAGGTATGGCCATGAGCTCGACAATCACTTAAATTGATCATAACGATTTTGAAGCTGAGCCATTTGCGTGTGTTACAGTTCCTATTCTGAATCTCTCTCTT
>NC_036851.1:8683802-8939264 GCF_002910315.2 Salvelinus sp. IW2-2015 | reverse complement strand
AGAAAAAGACCACTTGTCCTGTCCCATAGGTTGATTTAGACTCTGTGGGTTGCCTGGCTTTGTTAGCCTGTATGTAACTGCCGTGACAAGTGCTGATGGGCTGTTTAAATGATGGGGGAGAACAACGTGTGCGTGCGTTTTTAAGGACGGGTGTACCCACTACAACGATTCTGTCCCTGATTTAGCTGTCCTAGACAAGGTCTTTTCATATCGGAGACAAAATCCCCAATGTCGTGCCTACTCGGATGAAGCACGACTCTCGTTTAATGTGCAGCGGGTCAGAGACGCAATCTTAGCGGTCACCGATCCTATTATTTCAAACATGTTTTATTTCGTCCGGCAACAAATCTGCCGACGCTCTTGTAGTGGAGATGTGCAACGACACGTTTTGAGGAACGTGTATGCGTCATCCAGCAATAGCCAATGAGAGCTCGGCCAGAGAGAAGCCGCGTGAGAATGATGGTTGTTTCACATCACCAGAATGTGTAGACTCTTCGCAGAGCCATGCCGACTACTAAATATGCATTTTACTTCGCCAAAGATGTAAAATCGTTTCAGCTCTGAAAGTTCACGAGCCAATATTTCAATTCAATTCAAAATGTAGTTGGCCTAAGATATTTTCAACTCCGTATGCAAACCGTGAATGTCCCGCAAATGAGCGCTGCTTTTGAGCCACACGATAAAAGATCTAGCTACGTTTAAACAATCGAATCACATTGTTCGTTTTCGTGAGACAGCATGGTGAAGCAGTCGTTGTAGTGTGTGACCCCATCTGTGCCAGATCGTTAGTGTGCTCACCACTGCGTTGGAAGACAGGAAAAAGCTACAGGAAAGACGTCGTTTAAGCGCCTCAGCAAGGTTAGGATTGTTGACAGTCGTGTAGTGTACACCCGGGCCTTACTGTGTGTGTTTTAGTGTCTTTCACCATTGGAGGAACAGTCTGCAAGGTTGGTGGATTTAAAACCTCCAACGCTCCTCATAGAAACATAATAAGAGCACAGAAGGAAGCCAAGCATGCATTGTGGTTGCAGCAGTGGCCGAATCTCTCTCTCCTCCTCTCTACCAACCTCCGCTCATCTCTTTCATCTCTTCCCGTCTCTTTCTCTCTCTTCATACTACTGCACTGGCTGTTTGTCCCCTCTCTCTCTATCTAACGATTTGTTGACAGTGCGAGCGAGAGAGTGATGGTTCAGCATGCTTGTTATCCCTAAACATTAATCACCTTCGGATGCGGAGGCGGGGCAAGGACTTGTCAAGGGCAACTGTGAAACATGCCAATCCCTTACCAAGTGGACATTCTGGGATTAGCTGGCCCTTGCTTCTCACCGATTCCAATTCAAGCGCTTATGGGCATGGGAAACATATGTTAACAATGGCCCAAACAAGTGAAGTAGATAGATATACAAAAGTGAAATAAACAATAAAAAATAAGTCTTATGGATATAATTAGTGTGTAACGCATGTGCAAATGTTAAAGTCACAAAAGGGAAAAAAATAAATCAAATATAGGCTTGTAGTTAACAATGGTGTTTGCTTCTTCACTAAGCGGTGCCCTTTATTCTTGGCAACAGGTCACAAATTCTTGCCGCTGTGATGCACAACTGTGTATTTTCACCTAATAGAATATGATTTCTCTCTCGCTCCCTCTCTTGGCTTTTCAATCAACCAACCAGAGAAGAGGTGGATCGCAGAGCCCCGGGTTGCCAAGCAAACAAGAGCCGAAGAGACTGAGCCAGAAAAATAGCTGTGTATGCCAAGTGAGAGGAGTAATTGAGAGATGACATTCCAGTAGTTAAATGATATGGTCCGGCCGTGGTTGAAAAAGTAAAATCTAAAACGATATTGAAATTAGGGAATTGTGAATGGTCGGTCTGAATTACAGTGTTCTTGATTACTGGGTGTTATGATACGTAACCTCCAAGGGGCTTTCCAACCTCGTGTGTACAAACCTCTTTATAGCACCCTCTTATAGTCATTGCTTTGGTTTAGTGCTTTTAACTATTGTCCATTGCCTAAAGGAGAGGAAAGGGCAAGACATATGGGCTGGTAGGGGAGATGTGGCGAGGAGGATTGCTGTGCGTGTCCCAAACAGCTCTCTGTTCTCCCTCTCTCTCCCTTCTCTCTCCCTCTCTCTCCCTTTCGTTCCCTTTTTCTCTCCCAGCAGCAGTCTCTTCTCTCATTAAGAGGCAGACTTGCGCCTTTGGCGTGGTAGAGCTCAGTGTTCTCTGCTTCCCACTTACATAGGAGGCTGGCCTTGTGCTGGGCCCGCCTGAGGGACAAAGAGGACTGTGACACCAGAAGTGTACCTCACAGGGAGTGGCTGGAGGGAGGAGAGAGATGACCATTGTGACAGTGGCTTAAATTAAACCAATAATGTTCGTTTTTTGTACCACTCTCTCCCAGAAAAACAAAAGGCAATCTCAGGAAGGTGGAGATGGCTACTTAGAGGAGGAGAGAGAAGACCGACGAGAGAAAAGGAGGAGTTGTTGGTGTGTGAGGTGAGTTAAAGGACTAGCAGCCGAGGTTGTTATTGCATTGCTGTTAGCCAGTAGGGCTTTGTTCTGTCTGTCGTGTTTTCGGCTGTCTCCCCGTGTTGACAGTGTGTGTTACCCAAAGCCACAGCGCACTGCCCCTGACAAAGTGACCTCAGGTTGACCGCCTATTAGGCTGGGATCATTAGTTGTGATTCACCGCTGGGCCTGGTTGATGCAGGTTTTACCCCGTCAGGTTTATATCATGGTTGGTGCTGTTAGCTCCTCTCAGTTCGACAGTTAATACAGGGCTGAAAGGCGTCAAAGGCCACAAAGATAGTAAGGCCAGGTTATTATCAATCGCGACCTCTTTAACCTCATTTGACAACCACGGTTTGTAGTCCAGATCCTATAATTGTTGTTTTCTGTCAACAAATGGCCTGAATAATGCCAATAAACACAATCCTAAGAAAAATAAACTTGCAATTGTATTATCGAATCAAGCCAATGAGGTCACGTGGTCATGGCAGAGAGAACTGTACTATTGTGTTGTGAGGCATGGACATTGCCTTATAGATCTGTCCTTACATCCAGATCAGCTTGATCAGTAGAATAGAAAGTCTTCAGTGTTCAGTCATGCCTGAGTGGCTGTGGGGCCAGTGTCCCCACCTCCAGCCCAGCCCTGCCTAGTCCAGACCAGACCAGGCCAGCCTAGTTCCAGACCAGACCAGGCCAGCAAGCGGCAGCTATCCCAGCCTATGTGCGGTTAATGGTGCGCTGCTGGACAGGGGTGGAAGATAAGGGTTAAGGTGGGGGTGAGGACAGTTGTATGGGATAGTAGGTTATGTGCGTGGCTGGCTGCGAAGGCGGTGCGAGGTAGGGGTTAGCGGTGGGGGTGAGGACAGTTGTATTGCATAGTAGGGTATGGTGGCTGGCTGACAGGGGTGGAGGTAGCGGTTTAGGGTAGGGGTGGGGACAGTGTATGGATAGTAGGTTATGGTGGTGGCTGGCTAGACAGCGCGGGTGGAATAGGTTACGGGTGGGGTGAGGACAGTGTATGGATATAGGTTTATGTGGTGGCTGCTGGGACAGGGGGTGAGGGAGGGGTTAGGGTGGGCGGGTGAGGGACAGTGGTATGGATAAAAGTAGCGTTAATTGTGGTGGCTGGCTGGACAGGGTGGAGGTACGGGGTTAGGGTGGGGTGAGGACAGTGTTATGGGATAGTAGGTTATGTGGTGGCCCTGTGGACAGGGGGGGAGGTAGGGTGTTGGTTGGGGGTGAGGACAGTGTAGGATATAGGTTATTCGGGTGGTGGCTGGCTGGACAGCGGGTGGAGGTAGGGGTAGGGTGGGTGAGGACAGGCTATGGATAGTAGTTATGTGTGGCTGGCTGAACAGGGGGTGAGTAGGTTATGGTGGGGGGTGAGGACAGGTATGGATAGTTAGGTTATGCGTGGTGGCTGGCTGGACAGGGGGTGGAGGTAGGGTTAGGGTGGGGTTTGCAGGGACAGTGTATGGATAGTAGCGTTATGGTGGTGGCTGGCTGGAACAGGGGGTGGAGGTAGGTTAGGGTGGGGGTGAGAGCGACAGTTGGTATGGAATAGTAGGGTTAATGGTGGTGACTGGCTGCCGACAGGCGGGTGAGGTAGGGTTTAGGGTGGGGTGAGCGGAACAGGATAGTAGTTCATTGTGGTGGCTGCTGACAGGGGGTGAGGTAGCGCGGTATAAAAGGTGGGGGTGAGACAGTGTAGGATAGTAGGTTATTGTAGGTGGGCTGCTGGACCAGGCGTTGGAGGTAGCGGGTAGTGGGCGTGAGACAGTGTATGTGATAGTAGGTTGATTGGTGTGCTGCGCTGGACAGGGGTGAGTAAGGGGTTAGGCAAGGGGTGAGACAGTGTAATGCCGATAGTAGGGTTATGGTGGTGCTGGCTGGACAGGGGGTGGGTAGGGGTTAGGGTGGGCGGTGAGAACAGTTATGGATAGTAGGTTATTGTGGTAAGGGCTGGCGGCACAAGGGGTGGAGGTAGTGGTTAGGTGCGGGTGAGGACAGTGTATGGATAGCTAGGTTATGGTGGTGGCTGGCTGGAACCAGGGTGTGGAGTAGGGCGTTAGGGTGGGGTGAGGACAGTGGCAAGTAGTTATTGTGTAGCGGGCTGGACAGGGGGAGGTAGGGGTTAGGAGTGGGGTTGAGGACAGTGTAGGATATTAGGTTATGGTTGCAGGCCGGACAGGGGTGGAAAGGTAAGGGTTAGAGTTGCGCGGGTGAGGACCAGTGTATGGATAGTAGGTTATGTGGTGTGGTGGCTGGCTGGACAGGGGTGGCATTATCTTATGTGGGGTCGAGGAACAAGTGTATGGCATAGTAGTTATGGTGGTGGCTGGCGGACAGGGGTGGCAGGAAGGGTTAGGTGGGGTCGAGGACAGTGTATGGCATAGTAGTTATGGTGGTGGCTGGCTGGACAGGGGTTGGAGGTAGGGCGGTTAGGGTTGGGGAGTGAGGACAGTGTATGCGCATTAGTAGGTTATGTGGTGGCTGGCTGGACAGGCGGTCTGGAGGTAGGGGTTAGGGTGGGGGTGAGACAGTGTATGGATAGTAGCGTATGGTGGTGGCTGGCTGGACAAGGGGTTGGAGGTAGGGGTTAGACGTGGGGTGAGGACAGTGTCATGCGATAGTAGTTATGGTGGTGGCTCGCTGGACAGGGGTGGGAGGTAGGGCGTTAGGTGGGGTGAGGACATGGAATTAGTAGGTTTATGGTGGTGGGCTGGCTCGGACAGGGGTGTAGGTAGGGGTTAGCGGTGGGTGAGGACAGTTAATGGGATAGTAAGGCTTATGTTGTGTGGACCTGGGCTCTAGACAGAGGGGTGGAGGGGGGTTAGGGATAGGGTGGGGTGAGGACAGTGTATGGCATAGTTAGTTATGTTGCGTGGCCTGGCTAGACAGGGGTGCGAGTAGGGGTTAGTGGGGGCGCAGGACAGTGTATGCGATAGAGCGTTTATGGTGGTGCGCTGGCTGGACAGTGGGTGGAGGTAGGGTTAGGTTGCGGTTAGGGAAAGTGCTATGGATATAGTTATGAGTGCGTCGGGCTGGACTGGACAGGGGGTGGAGGTAGGTTAGGGTGGGGTCGAGGACAGTGTAGGATATAGGTTATGGTGGTGCGGCTGGCTGACAGGGAGGTGGACGGTAGGCGCGTTAGGGTGGGGGTTCGAGGACAGTGTATGGATAGAGGTTATGCGTCGGTGGCTGGCTGGACAGGGGGTGGAGGTAGGGGTTAGCGTGGGTGAGGACAGTGTATGGATAGTAGGTTTATGGTTCGGTGCTGGCTGGGACAGGGGAGGTAAGGGGTTAGGGGGTTGGGGGTGAGACAGTGTATGGATAGTATTTGCGTTATGGTGGTGGCTGGCTGGACAGGGTGGTGAAGGTAGGGGTTCAGTGTCGGGGTTGAGGACAGTGTATTGCGATAGTAGGTTATGTGTGGCTGGTAGACAAGGGGGTGGAGGTGGTTAGGGGTGGGGTGAGGACAGCTGTATGATAGTAGTTATGGTGGTGTGCTGGCTGGGACAGGGTGCGAGGTAGGGGTAGGGTGGGGTGAACAGTGTATGGATAGTAGGTTATGGTGGTGGCTGCTGGACAGGGGGTGGAAGTAGGGTTTCAGAGGTGGGAGTGAGGACAGTGTATGGATAGTAGTATGCGTGCGTGGCTGCCTGGACAGGGCGTGGAGGTAGGGTTAGCGGGGGGGTGAGGACAGTTTATGGGATAGTAGCTTATGGTGTGGCTGGCTGGGACAGCGGGGTGGAGTAGGGGTAGGTGGGAGTGAGCGACAGTGTAGATATTAGTTATGGTGGTGGCTTGCTGGACAGGGGTGTAGGTAGCGGGTTTAGGGTGGGCGGTGAGGACCCCAGTGTATGGATAGTAGTTATCGGTGTGGCCATGGCTGGACAGGGGGTGGAGGTAGGGTTAGGCTGGGGGTGAGGACCCAGTGTGTGGATAGTAAGGATTATGGTGGTGGCTGGCTGGACAGGGGTGGAGGTAGGGAAGGTGGGACGGGTAGAACCAAGTGTGTGGATAGAGGTTATGGGGGTGGCTGCTGGACAGGGTGGAGGTAGGGGTTAGGGTCGGGGTGAGGACAGCTGTGTGGATAGTAGTTATGGGTGGTGCTGGCTGGACAGGGGGGTGGAGTAGGGGTTAGGGTGGGGGTGAGGACAGTGTATGGATAGTGGTTATGGTGGTGGCTTGGACTGGAACAGGGGTTGGACGGTAGGTTAGGGGTGCGCGGGTGAACAGTGTTGTGCGATAGTAGGTGATGTGGTGGCTGGCGGGACAGGGGGTTGTAAGTAGGGTTAGGGTGGGGGGTGACGACAGTTGTTATGGAGTAGTGCGGTGTATGTGGATGCTGGCTGGACAGGGGGTGAGGTAGGGTTAGGGTGGGGGTGAGGAACAGTGTATGGCATAGTAGGTTATGGTGGTCTGGCTGCGACAGGGGGTCTAGTAGGGTTAGGGTGGGACGAGGACAGTGTATGGAGAGAGTTATGTGGTGCTGGCTGGACAGGGTGGAGTTAGGGGTTAGGGTGGGCGTGAGGACAGTTGGATAGTAGGTTATGGTGGTGCTGGCTGACAGGGGTGGAGTAGGCGTTAGGAGTGGAACCAAGGTAGGACAAGTGTAATGCGATAGTAGCGTTATGGTGTCGGCTGGTCTGGATCAGGGGTGGAGGTAGGGGTGTAGGCGTGGGGTGAGCGACAGTGTATGGATAGTAGGTGATCTGTCGGTGGCTACTGACAGGTGGGTGTAGGTAGGGTTAGGGTGGGGGTGAGGACAGTGTATGGCATAGGTTAGGTTTATAGGTGGTGGCCGGCTGGACAGGGGAGTGTAAGTAGGGTTAGGGTGGGGTGAGGACAGTGTATGGATAGTAGGTTATGGTGGTGGCTGGCTGGACAGGGGGGTGGGAGTAGGGGTTAGGGTGGGTGAGGACAGTGTATGGATATCAGTTTATGGTGTGCTGGCTGGGCAGGGGTGAGAGGGGTTAGGTGGGGGTGAGAACAGTGTATGGATAGTAAGTTATGGGTGGCTGGCTGGCACAGGGGTGAGGTAGGGCTAGGTGGGAGGTGAGGACAGTGGATATAGTAGGTTATGGTGGTGGCTGGCCTGACAGGACAGGGTGGGAGTTAGGGGTTAGGTGGGGTGAGGACAGGTGTATGGCATAGAGGTTAATGTGGTGGCTGGCGCGACAGGGTGGAAGTAAGGTTAGGGTGGGTGAGGACCAGTGTATGAGATATAGGTTATGGTGGTGGCTGGCTGGACAGGGGTTACGGTAGGTGGTTAGGGGTGGCGGCGTGAGGACCAGTGTATGGCATAGTAGGTTTATGGTGGTGCTGGCTGGGGACAGCTGGTGGAGTAGGTTAGGGTGGGGTGAGGAACAGGTGTGATGATAGTAGGGTATATGGTGTGCTGGCTTGGACAGGGGGTGGACGGTAGTTAGCGGTGGCAGGTCGAGGACATGTGTAGGATAGTAGGTATGTGGTGGCTGGCTGGACAGGGGGTGGCAGTAGGTTAGGGCTGGGGGTGAGGACAGTCGTATGCGATAGATAGGTGATGGTGGGTGGCTGGCTGTACGACAGGGAGGTGAAAGTCAGGGGAGGTAGAGAGTGTGGTTGTGTGTGAAGGATCAAGACAGGTTGGGGTAAAAACAGACCAGGGAATCCAGAATGTATTTAAGTGTTAGTAATCAGCGCGTGAATCTCCCTCAACTGCTGCTGCTTCACTGCTGGCTCAAGCTGTGCTATCATCACTTCATTTCAATTAACCCTGCGCTCTCTGGCTGCCTTCATTCCTGTCTGTCTGTCCGTCTGACCTTCCCGCCACACTCACTCCAGCTCCATTTCTCCCTCATGTCTTTCCTTCCCCACTTCCTTACTCCTGTTCCCTCGACAATACAAACCACCGCCTGCTAACACAATAAACACTGTTTACACCCCCTCATATTTCTCTACTCCATGTGTTACACACGGTATGCTCCTAGTGGTGTTGCGTTTCTGGACGCCGCTACCTCTCGACCCATTAAAGGGAGATTTCATAGTATCACGCAAGGCCAGTTTGTGCCTATCGTCCTTCAGACCCAGCCAGTCCCTGAGGCCTCTGGGAAGCGGAAGGGGACCAGACCCACAAGCTAGACTAACTGCCTATAAGAACATCTGACAATATAAAACAGTCTGAGCATGGCATCAGGTGTTTCTCTTAGCGGGGGGTAGCGCCACAGGGAGAGGAAATGGTTTCTGTAAGTGGGGCTTATTTTGGGGGTGAAAGTAGTTGACTCTCTCTCTCGTGTTGCTCTCTACTGTGATGGGTGCTGGTGGTGCGTGGTATAATGTCACACCTAACATAGCAAGGCGTAATGAAACCGAAAACGCCACGACTTTGTAACTTAGAATCCTAGCCCCACATCTCCTGAAGTCCTTAAACCAATATTATTTTTAACTGTCCAGGGGAGTTTACTCTTCCCTGCACTGGCTTCACATCCAAGTAAATTGAGGATTACGAACTGAATGTCCGCCCGCTTTTTTAGTGTCTGGAAAGAAAAGCCCGGACATGTTCAAGTCACTAGGCCTCCTCCTTCCATTTACTGAAACATCCTCTCTCCCTATCTTTCCTGAAACGCGACAGATCAGCTCCGATCGTATTGACAATAACATCTGGCTCCCCTTTTACCATTGTAAAAAGCTGTGTTTTACATTTATATCAGAAAGACTCAAGTTCAACCACATCTGCATTTGCATACAAGCACAACAGTGACAGTAATTGATTATCCATGTCAGTTCCCACTAGATTAAACATGGGTAGGAAAGATATCAGATTAAAGATTGGCCATGAGATTCACCACAGCAAATCCTGTTGGGGGGGGGGGGGTACTCACTTAATTAGCATTTGTAACTTTTTGGGGTGACTTTTTGGCCCTCCACCTTCCATAATTAGTAACAAATGGACATGTTTTCTGCTCCAGTTCACACCCCGCTCCCCTGGCCCTAATTCAGTGTTTCCCAAACTCGGTCCTGGGGACCTCAAGGGGTGCACATTTTGGTTTTTGCCCTAGATCTACACAGTTGATTTAAATAATCACATCATTATTAAGCTTGCATTATTTGAATCAGCTGTGTAGTGCTAGGGCAAAAAACAAAACATGCACCCCTTGGGGTCCCCAGGACAGAGTTTGGGAAAAACTGCCCTAATTCATCTAAACTTTTAAAGCAGGGGCCTCAATTATTCATGTCCCCACGGTGGCCCCCACCTCCCTGGGTACAACTCGAGCAGAGTGAGTCTGGATGGACATGCTGCCAGGCCTCTCATTAATTGATGCCACAGTCGGTGCCCCAACTCTCTTTCAGTAATGCACTCTCCTTCTCCTGTTTCCCTCCCTCTGATACCATGTCTTGTCTCTCTCCCTGACAGAGCGATGAGGGGTTTTCAGAGGCGGTGTTGCGTCATGATACTCTTCGGGGTGATTGTAGAGTGTGTTTTCCCCTCAAACCTCAAGGGAACCCAGGCCTCTCTGTACGATGAGGGGTGATATTGGAAGAGAGGAATTCCAACAATGGTCAGACTACAGGAGTGTCAGTAGACAGCTTTTTTCTTTCCTTCTCTTTTTTGGTAGACTTTCTGCCCTCCTTTTTATTCCAGGTCCTGGAATAAAAGAGCCAGGTCCTACACTCTTCCTCCTGTCAGTCTGGCATGGAGGTGGTTACTGAACCTTCTTTTCTGCAATTGTAAAAAGACCCAAAGTATTTTTACAATTGTAGAAATAAGAGTAAAAACAAAACAACATCAGACTAAACAAAAACATGAACAAAGAGAGGGCTGGGCTCAAGGAAGGGAAAGAGTGTGATGTATCAGTGTATGGGGAGGATAGGGTTGTGGTTTGGATACGAACCCGGTTTAGGGTAAGGGTTGGGATTGGGGTTAGGATACGAACCCGGTTTAGAGTAAGGGTTGGGATTGGGGTTAGGATACGAACCCGGTTTAGGGTAAGGGTTGGGATTGGGGTTAGGATACGAACCCGGTTTGGATTGGGTTAGGATACGAACCCGGTTTTAGGGTAAGGGTTGGGATTGGGGTTAGGATACGAACCCGGTTTAGGTAAGGTTGGGATTGGGGTTAGGATACGAACCCGGTTTAGGTAAGATGTGGGATTGGGGGTAGGATACGAACCCGGTTTAGGGTAAGATGTGGATTGGGGGTGGATACGAACCCGTTTAGGGTAAGGGGGGATTGGGGTTAGGATACGAACCCGGTTAGGGTAAGGGATTGGGGTTAGGATACGAACCCGGTTTAGGGTAAGGATTGGGGTTAGGATGGACGAAACCCGTGTGTTTTAGGAGTAGTAAGGGTTGGGATTGGGGTTAGGATACGAACCCGGTTTAGGGGTAAAATGTGGGATTGGGGTTAGGATTACGAAACCCGGTTTAGGGTAAAGGTTGGGATTGGGGTTAGGATACGAACCCGGTTTAGGGTAAGTGTGGATTGGTTAGGATACGAACCCGGTTTAGGTAAGGGTTGGGATTGGGGTTAGGATACGGAACCCGGTTTAGGGTAAGGGTTGGGCATTGGGGTTAGGATACGAACCCGGTTTAGGGTAAAGATGTGGGATTGGGGTTAGGATACGAACCCGGTTTAGGGTAAGATGTGGGATTGGGGTTAGGATACGAACCCGGTTTAGGGTAAGGGTTGGGATTGGGGTTAGGATACGAACCCGGTTTAGGGTAAGGGGTAGGGTAAGGGTTTGGGTTAGGTGGTGCTCAGTATGGTGGAGAGAGGGGTGGGGGGGTGTAAGGGTAAGCCTTGTCAAAGATATGGGGCTTTAGGAGGGACTGAATGATGGTGATGGACTCAGAGTCATGGATGGCTGGAGGGAGTTCCAGAGCCTAGGAGCAACCCTGGAGAAGGCCCTGTCGCCAAAGCTCTGAGGAATGGGCCTGCTGTGGTGGAACAGAGTGTGCGTGGGGCTTTGGAGGTCAGAAGGGGGGTCTTGTAATCAATACGTTGGGAGACAGAAAGCCAGTGGAGTTCATGATGCGCTGCCAGGACTTAGTGTGGTTGAGGAGTTGGTCTGCAGAGTTTTGAACCATCTGCAGCTTATGGAGGGAGCTTGAGTTGATGCCATAGAGTGGTGAGTTGCGGTAATCAACACAGGAGGAGATGAATGCATGTATGAGGGTTTCAGTGGCAGGAGAGGGAGGACCTGACTTGGCAATGTTGCGTCCTTTGTTGTGTGTGTTCCCAAACAAGGACCAGTTGCGCTGTGAGGCGGCTGTTGTTGGTGGGATTTGGAGAATGATGGAGGCAACAGGGGAAAGAGCCTCAGATCCACAAAGTCCCTTCTACCAGGTGGCTGATGAGATATGTTGGCACGACTGCCATATTGCATCTCCATCCCAAAGCCCTTGCTTGGAAGTTTACTTCGCCAGACTGCCAAGAACCTTGCCCTCTTCCAGGCCAAGGTGGCGAGACACGGCGAGACACCATAGGCCTTGTTGATCTCTGCACCAGACAGGATGCTCTTGCCAGCATACTTGGGGTCCAACATGTACGCTGTGGCGTGTATGGGCTTCAGGCAGAAGTCTTCATGCTTTTTGATGTATTTCAGAACTGCAGTTTCCTTTGCTTGGAGCAACAGCGAAGTCGGCAGGGCAGTACAGGTTTCTTCATCAGACAGGATGGCATTGTCTCCCTTAATCCGTGCAATGGCTACTGCTATAGAATTCAGGAGTTTCAGGCTGCTTACCACTCTCTCCCAAAATACATAATCCAGGAGGAACCTCTTGATGGGGCTGTCCATAACGGCAGACTGTGATATGGCCATTTTTTGGAGAGACTCCTTCCCCTCCAGGAGACTGTGAAACATGATGACAACACCACCCTAACGGGTGTTGCTGGGCAGCTTGAATGTTCTCACTTTGCTTGGTGAGGTAGATTGTTGCTGTAACTTGATGACCCTTCACATACCTAACCATTTCCTTGGCTCTCTTGCAGAGTGTATCCATTGTTTTCAGTGCCATGATGTCCTTGAGGAGCAGATTCAATGCATGAGCAGCACAGCCAATGGGTGTGATGTGAGGGTAGGACTCCTCCACTTTAGACCAAGCAGCCTTCATGTTCGCAGCATTGTCTGTCACCAGTGCAAATACCTTCTGTGGTCCAAGGTCATTGATGACTGCCTTCAGCTCCTCTGCAATGCAGAGACCAGTGTGTATGTTGTCCCTTGTGTCTGTGCTCTTGTAGAATACTGGTTGAGGGGTGGAGATGATGTAGTTAATTATTCCTTTCCCACAAACATTCGACCACCCATCAGAGATGATTTCAATACAGTCTGCTTTCTGTATGATTTGCTTGACCTTCACTTGAACTTTGTTGAACTCTGCATCCAGCAAATTAGTAGATAAAGCATGTCTGATTGGAGGGGTGTATGCTGGGCGAAGAACATTCAGAAATCTCTTCCAATACACATAGCCTGTGAGCATCAGAGGTGAACCAGTTGCATACACAGCTCGAGCAAGACATTCATCAGCATTTCTCTGACTACGTTCCTTGAATGAGTCAAAAAAACKTCTGATTCCAGGAGGACCATGAGCTGTTGCTATTGATAAGGTGTCTGATTCATCATTTTCACCTCGAATAGAAGTAGAGGGATTTTTGTCAGACGTTGCTTGTTGTGAGCACTGAGGGAACTTAATGCACTTGGCTGGATGATTCTGCATCTTTGTTGCATTCTTTCTTCACATATGATTTGGCACAGCATACAAATGTACACAGCTTTCCTTCTACATTAGCTGCAGTGAAATGTCTCCACACATCAGATAGTGCCCGTGGCATTTGTAAAAATTGTAAAAAAGAAAGTTATACAATTCCATGTACAGATAAATAGTTAAGCAGTTAGATTAAACAACTCCTTTGTAAGATACATGTTTTACAATTAAACATGTATGGAAACAGGTGAATTAACAGTCCTCAGTTAGCAGGCTCAAGCAAGCTAAAACCCACATGACAGCAAAAACTAACTAGCAGAAATTGTTAGAAATTATTTAAACACACTTCGCTGTAGGCTACTATATACTAGTTAACAAAAAATCATGTTTGTCATATAAAATATATTCACCCACCCAGTATTGTAATCAAAACTTACCAGAAAGCATGCAGTCCTTGGCCCAGACAGTGTAGTAGTGTGGGCTCAGTAGCATCTCATTAGTGTGCAAGATCTTGAGAATCATCTGTACATGTGATGGAAGAGTGCACTGCACATGTGATGGTAGAAAGCACTGGCCATCCAGAGGGTTGCAATTCCATTGAATTGGGGATAGTTTAACCAAAAATATGCCACAAGACCTAGAATTGCCTTATGTGTATCCCACAAAAAAGGTTCACTGTTATAAGCTAACTTTTTTTTATGAATTTAAGCTAAATTTCTCAAATTCCCAGGCTTAACTTCCCATGGAAAATTTCCAGAAAAATTCCAGAAATGTCCCGGAAAGTTTCAGACCCTCTGCAACCCTAAACACATCCCTCGCCAGAAGAGAAAAATAAGCACGGGGCCGCGGAAGAGTGAAAGAGGTTAATTGGATAGGTATTCCAGAGGGAGGTATGGTGAGGAAAATCCAATCTAGATACATTCCTAAAGAAATAATCCAGAGCTGGTTCAGGGAACCAGGAGGCCAGCGATCAGAGGAAGAATCCAGGCAGGTGGAGGTGATCGCAGCAGTCCAGACTCAAAGGTAGGCAACTAGCAAGCTAGCTAGCACTTATAAGCCAACGTTATAAAAGTCACAAAACTCCGGTAGCCCTACTTCACAAACAACAGGCCGAAAAGTAGACAAAAACAAACACTTAATGAAAAAACTGACAAAGAACTAACAAATCAATGTTAACGAGTAAACACTGTTACTAAACACAACACCAGCAGATACTCTCGCCCGGAAATGACGTGGACATTTTGAACACATTAACAATGACCTCAACATTAACAATGACCTCTCTTAGTGACAGTCGGCATGATAATCGACAAAAAAACAATTTATGGTGTTTAGGTTAGTGGCTTAAGGTGCATATCTGTAACCATAGATTACACAGCAAAATCATCGATCGCGCCCAGAGAGCCATAAGTATTTTCTTTGAGTGGTTCTTCCGTTGTGTGGGTAATGTTAGCCCCCATAATGAGACTGAGAGGAAATATGGCCCCCGCCCTAACTCTTACTGAGACTAATTGTTCTGCTTTTAAAAGACATTAAAGATGCTGTCATGGACGCAGTGTTTGTTCGTGTGTGCATGCGTGTTGCTTTGAAACACAAACCCACAGTAAGAAGGCAGACGCCTACTCTTCAGTGCAGGCCTGACCACTGTATTAAGAACTGTGCAAGAAATCAATTCAGGAAATATAGAGGCAATTATTTTGTCTCCCACACATGCTGACAAAACAAGAGCCAATGTAGGCGAGGAACTGCAGAATTAAAGAGGGAAATAAGTCTCTGTGGGCTGGGGACTGTGCATGCATGTGGGTGATTGTACATCTTGGCGAGTCTAATTAATGAAGTGTGTGAACTGATTGTCTCGTTAAAACCACCAGTTATTTTATTATCCAGTCCCATAATAGGAGAGGAGTACCAGGCCATACGAAACAGGAACCTTATAATGATAGGGAATTTCGCAATGGATATTGCCATTAATAAACCATGCTACATTTTGATACTATTTTGGTGCTTGATGCTACCCTTTCTGACAGCTGGTTAAGATAACATACTGTGTGTGAACTGTATGTCTTTCTGTGCTGMTTAACGTAGCTGTTTGGGTAACCAAAGTACAATGACCTGTCGAAGTGTAAATGACCATTGCAGTATTTATTTATAAAATAAATCAGCTTTAATACTGCAGATAGATTATAGCTTCCATTAGTGTAATTGTCTGCATCATTTCCAATCCCCCATATATTTTTTTGTAAATACATATATACAGTGCATTCGGAAAGTATTCAGACCCCTTGACTTTTTCCACGTTTTGTTACATAACACTGTATATACAGTACCACTGTTGGCATTCTCTCAACCAGCTTCATGAGGTAGTCACCTGGAATACATTTCAATTGACAGGTGTGTCTTGTTAAGTTAATTTGTGGAATTTCTATCCTTAATGCGTTTGAGCCTATCAGTTGTGTTGTGACAAGGTAGGGCTGGTATACAAAATATAGACATATTTGGTAAAAGACCAAGTCCATATTATGGCAAGAACAGCTCAAATAAGCAAAGAGAAACGACAGTCCATCATTACTTTAAGACATGAATGTCAGTCAATTCTGAACATTTCAAGAACTTTGAAAGTTTCTTAGAGTGCAGTTGCAAAAACAATCAAGAGCTATGATGAAACTGGCTCTCATGAGGACCGCGACAGGAAAGGAAGACCTAGAGTTACATCTGCTGCAGAGAATAAGTTCATTAGAGTTACCAGCCTCAGAAATTGCAGCCCAGATAAATGCTTCACAGAGTTCAAGTAACAGACACATCTCAACATCAACTGTTCAGAGGAGACTGCGTGAATCAGGCCTTCATGGTCGAATTGCTGCGAAGAAACCATTACTAAAGGACACCAATAAGAAGAAGAGACTTGCTTGGGCCAAKAAACATGAGCAATGTACAATAGA
This sequence comes from Salvelinus sp. IW2-2015, assembly GCF_002910315.2. Taxonomy (NCBI): domain Eukaryota; kingdom Metazoa; phylum Chordata; class Actinopteri; order Salmoniformes; family Salmonidae; genus Salvelinus; species Salvelinus sp. IW2-2015. Next base: position 8,923,126 of record NC_036851.1, on the reverse strand, counting down.
CCGGTGGAAATCTGTCCTTTTGTCTGATGAGTCCAAATTTGAGATTTTTGGTTCCAACCGGTGTGTCTTTGTGAGACGCAGAGTAGGTGAACGGATCATCCCCGCATGTGTGGTTCCCACTGTGAAGCATGGAGGAGGAGGAGGTGTGATGTTGTGGGGGTGCTTTGCTGGTGACACTGTCAGTGATTTATTTAGAATTCAAGGTACACTTAACCAGCATGGCTACCACAGCATTCTGCAGCGATACACCATCCCATCTGGTTTGYGCTTAGTGGGACTATCATTTGTTTTTCAACAGGTCAATGACCTAACAAACCTCCAGGCTGTGTAAGGGCTATTTGACCAAGAAGGAGAGTGATGGAGTGCTGCATCAGATGACTTGGCCTCCACAGTCACCCGACCTCAACACTATATGGATGGTTTGTGATGAGTTGGACTGCAGAGTGAAGGAAAAGCAGCCAACAAGTGCTCAGCATATGTGGGAACTCCTTCAAGACTGTTGGAAAAGCATTCCAGGTGAAGCTGATTGAGAGAATGCAAAGAGTGTGCAAAGCTGTCATCAAGGCAAAGGGTGGCTACTTTGAAGAATCTAAAATCTACACTTTTTTGGTCACTACATGATTCCATATGTGTTATTTCATAGTTTTGATGTCTTCACTATTATTCTACAATGTAGAAAATAGTAAAAATAAAGAACAACTCTTGAATGAGTAGGTGTGTCAACTTTTGACTGGTACTATATATATATACACTGCTCAAAAAAATAAAGGGAACACTTAAACAACACAATGTAACTCCAAGTCAATCACACTTCTGTGAAATCAAACTGTCCACTTAGGAAGCAACACTGATTGACAATAAATTTCACATGCTGTTGTGCAAATGGAATAGACAAAAGGTGGAAATTATAGGCAATTAGCAAGACACCCCCAATAAAGGAGTGGTTCTGCAGGTGGTGACCACAGACCACTTCTCAGTTCCTATGCTTCCTGGCTGATGTTTTGGTCACTTTTGAATGCTGGCGGTGCTTTCACTCTAGTGGTAGCATGAGACGGAKTCTACAACCCACACAAGTGGCTCAGGTAGTGCAGCTCATCCAGGATGGCACATCAATGCGAGCTGTGGCAAGAAGGTTTGCTGTGTCGGTCAGCGTAGTGTCCAGAGCATGGAGGCGCTACCAGGAGACAGGCCAGTACATCAGGAGACGTGGAGGAGGCCGTGCTTTGTAAGTAGTAAAACCTGCAAAATCGGCAGTGTATCAAATACTTGTTCGCCTCACTGTATATATATATATATATATATATATAGTGGTCATGACCACTAAAAATATACTTTCCTTTATTATTTTCCATAACCCTACCACCTCTTCCCTGATTGGAGTAAACTAATGGACAACAACACTTATGCTTCTACTTCCAGCTTTTACATACTGTATACATTTTACAGACACAATGTATTTTACAAGAGTTATCTTTTGATTGTTTTTCTAATCCCATCCTTCAGCTACCCTCAACCTCACCCCATTTAACTCTGAAGACCATCCCGTTTGATTTCTATTTACCATGTATTTCTAACTGTGCTGTTTCACAAAAATGTGGAACTTTTCAAATCACCCAGCAGTGCTATTTGCAGAGTTAGCTCCAGTTAAATGTTGCAATTCTTCAGCCATWTGCAGTATTTATTTTTGTGGAACAGGTCCACATGCAGAGAAAGTTCTGATAGATCTTTACCCCAATGAAGTTGGCTTCCAGCTCTGGACACGCATCCCCAATAATCTGACTTTCAACCCAGAATAGCACCCTTTTTAAAAAACGGATAATCTAGCATCTGTTTTTTAGAACTGAGTGTAAATTCTGTCATTTAGTTCTCTTATCTGCTCTCAGCGGCCTAATAAATCCTATGAAGAGTTTTGGTACATTTTCTTTTGAAATGAGGTGTGCAGAGCTCACCACTGTAACACATGCTGAAGAGAGACCAAATGGAGATATAATGTAGTCAGGCAGTCCTTATGCAAAGATGTACAGTTCATCCTCCCTGTACATTTTAAGTGGATGGCCATATTAAACAAATCTTCACGAGAACAGTACCTAGTAATGCCTTATACTGTTACAAAGCCCAAAATGTTTAGCTTTTTTCAACCTGGACTCAGGGGTAGACATAACATGGTAAACATACATTTGAGACATTCCAATTAGTATGATATGTTACATTTCGTATGGTGTATATTCATTTGTGGATGTCCATCATCCATTTCGTATGATATGTTATGAATTACATTTCATATGATATGTTATGAATTGCAAGTCATACAATATCTTACGAATTACAGTTCATACAATACGAATTTGCTAAACATATGTTACGATGTTATATGTTACAAGTTACGAATTTGCTAAACATATGATATGTTACTAATTCCAATTTGTTGTGGCTAACGTTAGCTATCTTGCTAATTCTAATGTTAGCTAGGTGGCTAATGTTAGCTAGGCTAGGGGTTATGGTTAGGAGTTAGGTTAAAGTGTTAGGGTTAGGGTTAGCTAACATGCTAAGTAGTTGCAAAGTAGTTGCAAAGTACTAAGTAGTTGCAACATTTTGAATGAATTTTTATTGAATTTTAAAACATACAATTCACCTGCAGTGAAGTCGCTCAATATTTACATTACATTCCAGTCATTTATCAGACGATACCATCCAGAGCGACTCAAAAGAGCAGTTGCTAATTAGCTAAAATGCTAATGTTGTCCGTGATGAGATTCGAACAACTTTTGGGTTGCTAGAAGTTCGTGTTTTACACCTACCCTTCCACCCTGACCAACCACGTACTTTCATTTTTTTCTTAAGTAGCCTTGTGTCTAATGTAATTATACCAAACGTGACATATCATACTAATTTTAGTGTCTCAGATTTACATTTACTATGTTACGTCTAGTCTATGAGACCAGGCTGTTTTTATTTTTATTCATTATTTATCTATGATTATGCACGTTTTGAACTAGTATGTACTGCTATAGTAAATAGTATGAAAAATAGTACATCGTAGATTTCATTTTCAAATTTAAAATGCTATGATCCACCTATTTATGAAAAATACATATGCTCAAATAATCAACTTTACAGTTGACATGATATAAGATTTCAGCTGCCTGATTACTGAAATTGTTTTCATATAACTAGTGGTCAGGGRAAAAAATTATATTTCCAGGGGCACTGCTGTCATTCATTGTTGTCTCTCTCCCTCTGGGAACATACCACAGAGTTGGCTACCGACTACTGATTCGTCATGACCTCAGCGAGGTTTTGTTTCACATCCTCAAATTGTGTTTAAGTTTTAGATTTTGTTTTATTCGCTATAAATCGATGTGTGTTTGTCGTAAAGAATGATGGGACTTCTATGGCTGCAGTAAACTCTCAGCTTTGCAGCGCTATGCGGCTTGTGTSCCTGTGATGTACTGTTCCGCCACAAATTGGAGGACAGTCCAATCTGCGAATGAGCGTTAAGGCTGGACTCCTGAGCCTCCAATCGCTGTGGATATGTAACCCGATACCCCAGAGTCATCCGAAACCAACTGAATATAAGCATGAAAGCGGGGCTGTCAGTCAGAACAATCACGAAGCGATTCAGTCTAATGAAAGATGATTTATAAGCAAATTACCTTGATATGCTTTGATAAAACAATCGTTCCACAATCCTGGAAGAATAATTAAAGGGCCACTATTCCACTGGCTGACAGTCCCGTTGTTTGCTAATTGGGAGGTCTAACTAAGGAGGAATCAAGAGTAGAATGGTGCACTTGGTTCATCTCATTGACAGTGTGTATGGACTTGATGGTGTTGGAAAAGGAGCGAGGAGCTGTCTTGAGGGACACTAGCTAAGTTAACATTAGGAGTGGTTGGATCCTGCTCTGACTGGGCCTAAGGCACTTCTGGGAATAGAATGGATTGTTGTTGTTGGTGGATCTAGACTGATATGGACACTTGTATCATGGTAATGGGTCTAATAAGAAGACATCTCGCCAAGTGCCACTGGAGAGGCTGGAAGCTTGGTCTGGGAAGGCTCCCTTAGCGTGTCCTTAATTTAAGGAGCGTGTTCCGTTCTGTGACGTAACTGTATGATCCTGACAGGATAGTCTGTAATGCTGCAGCGGTCCAGTGTTCCAACCGCTACTGCAAAGGAGAATAAATCTGCCGTGAAAAGGGAAGAAATGGAATGGTTATGGTTCATTGCTAATGAACAGTGGTATGGAGCCAGCCACTCTCTCTCTCTCGCTCTCTTTCCCTCTCTCTCTCGCTCTCTCGCTCGCTCTCTTTCTCTCTCTCTCTCTCTCGCTCGCTCGCTCTCTTTCCCTCTCTCTCTCTCTCTCGCTCGCTCTCTTTCCCTCTCTCTCTCTCTCGCTCGCTCTCTTTCCCTCTCTCTCTCTCTCGCTCGCTCTCTTTCCCTCTCTCTCTCGCTCGCTCGCTCTCTTTCTCGCTTACTCTGACAAAAAGACTGTGGTTTTATGTTTTCTATGTCTTCTCCCCCATGCAACCTACAGTGCATCTCTTCTAACACTCAGATACTGCACGCTACATCCTTACTATCTAAAGTAAAGTGTCTAAACTACCATTCTATGTTATACTAGACCTACTACAACTTCAATTTACTAAGCATACTATTTGTGTGTGTCTGTGTGTGTGCTTTTGTGTCTGTGTTTGTGGGCGTTTTTCCTGTGTGTGTTGGGGAGGATGTTGTGGTATTTTGTGGCTTTAGATGCAATATGTGAAAAGGCCTGGTGGAAGCATCTTCGAAAGGTGGCAGACAGAGAGCTCAGACACAGCTATTCATCACCCTGATGCAGACAGTTCATTAAAATAGCCTCAGCAGTCTCCTCAGAGCCACAGCTGGCCTCCCTGCCTGCTGTGGCTGAAAAAAAGCAGCCTCAGCCCAATAAAAACTAAACACAGACACAGACACACATGGCCAGGACTGATCCCTTACTGACCACAGCACAGCACAAATATAATACCCTCCCTATGGATAACCAAACAGTGAGAGGGGAAGGAAAAATGGGATTGGTGTCCAGTTGTCCAGTCAATGGGCCAAGAGCAGACAGGTGGCCGGGTCTGTTGGAGATTAGTCTGGAGGTCTGCGGTCACCATGGGCCTCGGTTGGTCTGTGAAGCCTTGCATCAGTGACATCCAGAGGTTTCCCATGATCCCAGGCCCCTGCCTGCTGTCCAACGCCAAAGCCATCCCTAGACATGTGACTCTCCAAACGCTCTACGGTACCATGACCTGAAAATGAGGTTGGACTGGGCATCAGGCACCACAGACTGCTGCCTTTTGTGTGTGTGCGTGCGTGCGTGCGTGCGTGCGTGTGTGTGTGTGTGTGTGTGCGTGCGTGCATGCGCATGTATTCGGCTCTGTTCTAGTGGATGGTGGCTCGGAGCAGATGTGGCATTTAAATGGCCTTCTTTTTGGGAAGCAGGTGGCTGAGTGTGATAGATCATTCATGTCATCGCCAGCTCGGCTTTGTTCTGTACCTGTAATACTGCCATGGTGGATCCTCTGTGTATATGGAGCTTTTAGAGGCTCTGCAGGGAGAAATCAGGGCCTGAGATGATGAAGGAGCCTTTTCAACCTGAAACCCATCCTGTGGTACCTCAACTGTTTTCTTTCATTTCCAGTAAAACAAGAAAAGTCCACTAGCCCTGGCAGCAGATAGAGCACATATGGGTTATCATGTGATGCGAAGGGAAAAATAGAGTTTATAGCCATAATTACGATTAACGTTCATCCTGAAATACTAAGCCCATTTTATGATCTTACAATGATTATTTTGCGATATTATTACTGTGCTGTGAAATGAACTGAACTGATTATAATTATGTTGAATCCGACTTTATAACGATGTGTGCTCTCCTAGGGGCCTGTTCCATTCCTCCTCCTCTCTCTCTCTTCTCCCTCTTTTTGCTATCTCTCTCTATTCCTAGGGAGGAGAGGAGGGCATACGTTCCAATAGCCTCACAATAAACACGACTACAAATAATGACTCTGTGCCTCTGTTTGAGCATTGGTGCTATTTGCCTTCCCCTCATGAACAGCCTTCTAAATAAACACAGCACAAATCCAGCTTGGCTTTCCCTGTCGCTCTCTGTCTCCAAACGTCCAGAAGCGGTTTGAACTGGCCTGCCGTCATCCCAGATGCATGGAAATCTGTCTGAAATGATTTTTCAACCTGTCTGTTTGTGTGTGGTGTGTGTAGTGAATGTGTGGTTTGTGTGTAACAGACAGACAGACAGACAGACAGACAGACAGACAGACAGACAGACAGACAGCACGACAGATAGACAGACAGACAGACAGACAGACAGACAGACAGACAGACAGACAGACAGACAGACAGACAGACAGACAGACAGAACAGACAGACAGACAGACAGACAGACAGACAGACAGACAGACAGACAGACAGACAGACAGACAGACAGAAGACAGACAGACCAGACAAGACAGAGACCAGACAGCACAAGTGAGAGAGAGTAGAGGGAATGAGAGAGACAGGGAAATTAAGTTGAGGTGAACACTACTGAGAATATGAGGGAGCTTATTATGTGTTTATAATGACAACATTTCTGTCAGGATTGAGAGTTCCAGAGCAGTGTTTGGAAATATCTGTAATTCTCTTTTTTTTGCAGCCCGCTCGCTCTGCTGACACTCCCTATGTAATTATGCGTAATCAAATGTTTATTATTCTCTAACAGCTTGCCATTCGATGTAATAACACAAAAGCATCCCTTGTTTGAAATGATTCCCCAACAAACACTAATTAACTCATAGAAGAAGGTGAGATCTTCCAGCTCTCCAATCAGGGGTGGCAGCAGAAAAATTTGGGTAATTGAGCCCCTACTGCTTTTAATCTCAACTCCTATCTCTCTCTCTCTTCTCTTTCTCTGTCTTTTTTTATACTCTAGCTCTCTCTCTCTCTCTCTCTCGTTATCTCTCTCTCTCTCTCTCTCTCTCTCATTACCAATCCCCCTCTCTCCCAGTCCTGTTCATAGAAAGGAAGCTGCTGTAGATCTAATGTGGTCCACGGTGCTGTGGTTAAGACTCAATTCATGGATCATTGGAGCTTGTCTTGTGGAGTGTGACTGTGGCCAATCCCCTTAAGACGGCAGCCTCGCTCAGCCTCTCTGGACGACCAAGGCTGGACTCTCAGATGTAGACAGCCAGAGCAGGAGTCTACTGCAGCAATAGTAAAACAAGTGTATGGCTGAGTGTTAAGAGATGGTCAAACACCAAGTATAAGCAGGAGAGAATAAGGACAAAATGGTCAGATCCATCATTGATTAACCAATTGGGAAAATCTGGCTCCCTGGCAGTTTGACAAATTTTTATTTCCGTAAAAGAGACACGTTTAGAACTGTGAAACATCTAGAGCTTCCTGTTGTAAGACAATAGCAGAGGCTCATTGACCTCTACAGGAAATGTTCTCTCTGTAAACGTATAGAGGTAGCACTCCCAGTAGGTTCTGTCAATGGTGCCAATGTGGAGCTGTCCATGTCAGACGTACAGTATACCCACTTCAGGGAGAATCACTATACCTTAGATAGAACTAGATYAACCTCTCTGCATCTACAGTTCTATGTTCTCTCAAGCAAGGCCAACTCCTTTGACCGTTTCTTACCCCAGCGCTGTAGTCATGTTACAATGTAAGAACATACTCCATTCACGCCCCTGTGTAGCATTTTGTCAAAAGATAAAAGCTTTTCTTTATCTCCCTTTGTATCAATACAGATCACAGCATGATGGTAAGCTCTATTTGTTGTCTGGTTCTGCTGAGGAGATGTTCAGTGTGTCACTGGTAATGAGTAGCCTTGAGGTAATTAGGAACACAGCATAGTGAGGGTGTAGATCCTGGGGAAACCGGTGGAGATGAAATGAGGATGAATAAATAAAAGGGGTAGGGAAACAAAAGAAGGATGGGAGAGATGGGGACCTACTGGCTGAGAAACAGATGCCTGGGCCATATTGTTGAGATGCTCACCACTGTTTGGCAGGGGAAGTGGGGAGACTGCCAATTCATTAAGCAGCTTCTTCGTTTGTGCAACAAGACGACTTCACACTGTTTCTTTGTCTTGTCACTTGTCTGCTTGTCTTGTCACTTTCTGGATGTTTGTGTGATGGAAGGAGGAGGAAGGGAGGGGTGAGGAGGAGGAAGGTAGATTAGATGTCATCACCACCCATCACATGTCTGAACTGAAGTGAACTTTTGATTGCCAAACTCACTCAAAGTGGCAGTAATAAAGCCTCCCTTGAAAAAGCCAAACCTTGACCCAGAAAATATAAAAAACTATCGGCCTATATTGAATCTCCCATTCCTCTCAAAATTTTTAGAAAAAGCTGTTACGCAGCAACTCACTGCCTGCCTGAAGACAAACAATATACAGTCGTGGCCAAACGTTTTGAGAATGACACAAATATACATTTTCACAAAGTCTGCTGCCTCAGTTTGTATGATGCCAATTTGCATATACTCCAGAATGTTATGAAGAATGATCAGAAGAATTGCAATTAATTTCAAAGTCCCTCTTTGCCATGCAAATGAACTGAATCCCCMAAAAAYATTTCCACTGCATTTCAGCCCTGCCACAAAAGGAGCAGCTGACATCATGTCAGTGATTCTCTCATTAACACAGGTGTGAGTGTTGACGAGGACAAGGCTGGAGATCACTCTGTCATGCTGATTGAGTTCGAATAACAGACTGGAAGCTTCAAAAGTAGGGTGGTGCTTGGAATCATTGTTCTTCCTCTGTCAACCATGGTTACCTGCAAGGAAACACGTGCTGTCATCATTGCTTTGCACAAAAAGAGCTTCACAGACAAGGATATTGCTGCCAGTAAGATTGCACCTAAATCAACCATTTATCGGATCATAGAACTTCAAGGAGAGTGGTTCAATTATTGTGAAGAAGGCTTCAGGGTGCCCAAGAAAGTCCAGCAAGCGCCAGGACCGTCTCCTAAAGTTGATTCAGCTGCGGGATCGGGGCACCACCAGTACAGAGCTTGATCAGGAACGGCAGCAGGCAGGTGTGAGTGCATCTGCACGCACAGTGAGGTGAAGACTTTTGGAGGATGGCCTGGTGTCAAGAAGGGCAGCAAAGAAGCCACTTCTCTCCAGGAAAAACATCAGGGACAGACTGATATTCTGCAAAAGGTACAGGGATTGGACTGCTGAGGACTGGGGTAAAGTCATTTTATCTGATGAATCCCCTTTSCGATTGTTTGGGGAATCCGGARAAAAGCTTGTCCGGAGAAGACAAGGTGAGCGCTACCATTAGTCCTGTGTCATGCCAACAGTAAAGCATCCTGAGACCATTCATGTGTGGGGTTGCTTCTCAGCTAAGGGAGTGGGCTCACTCACATTTTTGCCTAAGAACACAGCCATGAATAAAGAATGGCACCAACACATCCTCTGAGAGCAACTTCTCCTAACCATTCAGGAACAGTTTGGTGACGAACAATGCCTTTTCCAGCATGATGGAGCACCTTGCCATAAGGCAAAAGTGATAACTAAGTGGCTCGGAGAACAAAACATTGAAATTTGGGTCCATGGCCAGGAAACTCCCCAGACCTTAATCCCATTGAGAACCTGTGGTCAATCCTCAAGAGGCGGATGGCAAACAAAACCCCACAAATTCTGACAAAATCCAAGCACTGATTATGCCAGAATGAGCTGCCATCAGTCAGGATGTGGCCCAGAAGTTAATTGACAGCATGCCAGGGCGGATTGCAGAGGTCTTGAAAAAGAAGGGTCAACACTGCAAATATTGGCTCTTTGCATCAACTTCATGTAATTGTCAATAAAAGCCTTTGTGTCACGCCCTGACCATAGAGAGCTGTTTATTCTCTATGTTGGTTAGGTCGGGGTGTGATTTAGGGTGGGTTATCTAGGGGAATTGTATGTCTATGTTGGCCTGGTGTGGTTCCCAATCAGAGGCAGCTGTTTATYGTTGTCTCTGATTGGGGATCATATTTAGGTAGCCATTTCACCATTGTGCTTTGTGGGATCTTGTCTATGTATAGTTGCCTGTGAGCATTATATTTAGCTTCACGTTTCGTTTGTTCGCTTTATTGTTTTGTTCTTTGAGTTTTCTCTTCCTAATGAAAGGGATGGAAACATATCACGCTGCGTCTTGGTCCAATCATTATGACGATCRTGACACTTTGACACTTATGAAATGCTTATAAATATACTTCAGTATTCCATAGTAACATCTGACAAAAATATCTAAAGACACTGAAGCAGCAAACTTTGTGGAAATTAATATTTGTGTCATTCTCAAAACTTTTGGCCACGACTGTATTCGAAACGCTTAAGTCTGGTTTTAGACCCCATCATAGCACTGAGACTACACTTGTGAAGATGGTAAATTACCTTTTAATGGCATCAGACCGAGGCTCTGCATCTGTCCTCGTGCTCCTAGACCTTAGTGCTSCTTTTGCTATCATCGATCACCACATTATTTTGGAGAGATTGGAAACCCAAATTGGTGATAAAGGGTTGCTATACAGTATTTGGTCACATTGGTTGCTCTACAATACAACTGATGTCCCTAACCTTAGACATGTACCTACAGACATGTTACTCACTGAGATGGGTACACATACTAGGGCCAGAAGCATAAAACCAGTGCCTGGAGTTTTTCCTGGTCAGGTCACATGGTCATCAAGGGCCTGACTAATGCCACAGACAGACCATATTACCCATTGAGGGGGTCAGTTAACAAACTCCCTTTGTGATGCTTCGGAGKGCAGTCCCTTATAGCCCATAATTATGTCCCTACCTCCAAACTCTGTTGAGGAATTACAGGATGCACATCTATACAGGATTTACAGGATGCACAGTTTGGCAGGCCTTTTCCGAGGTATGCAACACAACGGAAACGTGAATACCACGGAGTGTTTATAGTTTGTTTAATCTCAATGTTTACCGTTGGACCTGAATGGCGTGAGATGTGTGCGAGGCTGGAGCTGTAGAGCTGCCTGTCTGTCTGCATCAGTGTTTGTACTTGTGTGGTAGATGCCACACAATCTGACATGACAGAGCTGCATTGCGTGTTTCAATATGACAAGGCTCTCAGATTGCAGGCTGATGTCGATAGCAGATTGCCACCAAGCTGCCTCTTCTGAGCGATGGCCAGGGGAAAGTGTCTGGACTTCCTGATTGACTGGCGTTGTTGAATTATGTAGTAGTAGTTAAAGGTGGTTAGCTGGGGTAGCTAAACCATGGTAAGCCCAGTCAGGAACCACTATGAAGTTCTACTCGTCATGAAATGTATCACTTGTGTTTAATTTTTTCAATGCTGTTACTGTAGGTCCCTCAAATTTAAATCAGGACCTTAAAGCCAGTTTCAATGCTTTCTTTCATTCTTCCCCTCTCCAGGTGGGTGCAATTACTCAGGTATAACCAGCAGTACTCCGGAGCTCCAGGGTAGGATTTGAATATATATATATATCTCGTACAACGCTGTGTACTACTCCCTTCACAGAACAGTGCAAACTGGCTCTAACCAGAATAGAAAGAGGAGTGGGAGGCCCCGGTGCACAACTGAGCAAGAGGACAAGTACATTAGAGTGTCTAGTTTGAGAAACAGACTCCGGGATGCTGGCCTTCGAGGCAGAGTTGCAAAGAAAAAGTAATATCTCAGACTGGCCAATAAAAATAAAAGATTAAGATGGGTAAAAGAACACAGACACTGGACAGAGGATCTCTGCCTAGAAGGCCAGCATCCCGGAGTCGCCTCTTCCAGCTACAATAGTCATTTACAACATTAACAATGTCTACACTGTATTTCTGATCAATTTGATGTTATTTTAATGGACAAAAAATTTGCTTTTCTTTCAAAAACAAGGACATTTCTAAGTGACCCCAATTTTGAACGGTAGTATATATGTTTTTAATTTAACCTGTATTTAACTAGGCAAGTCAGTTAAGAACAAATTCTTATTTACAATGACGGCCTACCCCGGCCAAACCTGGACGACGCTGGTCCAATTGCGCGCCSYCCTATGCGACYCCCAATCRCGGTCGGATGTGATACAGCCTGGAMTCAAACCAGGGACTGTAGTGACACTTCTTGCACTGAGATGCAGTGCCTTAGATTGCTGCACCACTCGGGAGCGCAATACCCCTGCTGTAGATGGTCTGTTTTTTTATTCACACTGGCTGTTATTGTATTTTTGTRGCACGTGTCTTTGGTGGTGGTCCACATTTCCAAAGTCAATGTGTTGAAATAGGTGCGGGTGTGAAATATTTACAAATGTTCTGTTTTCATTCTCTTACATTCCTTGTGGGAATTTCCTTTTGATTCTGTTATGTTTAATCATAGAGGAATTTATAAAAATGGGAACAAAAGCACATAGAGAACAGGAGAAAAACACTTTGATCATGTCCTAGATTAACAGGAGATGAAAGCTGGATGAAACAAACAAACCCMTGCCTCACACACACCATTCCAGCTATGGGAACATGCTATTTTYCATGTTATTTTCCATGTTCTATGTTCTACTTAATTTGGTTCAGTTATTTTCTTTACCAGTGACACTGTTGGCCAACCAGAATATGGGGGTTTGATTTTTAGCCACTGAGCAAAATAAATAACTAATCTCCAGTAAGTCTGGGTGATATGACCAAAATATCAGATCACAATATTTTTCATAGTATACGATATTTATTGTTTCTGTATAATACAAGTTCTAAATATGTTTTATGAGTACCGCGTGACCCTTGAATGGCAACAAATGAATTCTGAATGGTTTTACTGGGCTCTCTCCATTCGGATTGTTTAATACTCAACCAAACTAGGACAAAACTGACAGTTTATTTAGCACTATATCAAATACCTTTGTAGGTGGTATTGTAAAACTCCATACCGGTATGTGGATCCATATACCTCAGAAGACGATATCAGTCAGCCCTAATCTCCAGTCTGCGTACAGTATTTCCTCACTGGTACATTGTTGTTAGATTATTCCCTTGATCCATGCTAATGTTGTGTTTCCTCTCGCTTTTTTTTTTTTGAGGAACATTTTTAAAAGGTCAGTCCCACAACAAACCCTTTTGTTCCTTATCTTTCAACCCTGCTACCAACTAGTAATGAGAATAGAGGTTTAGGTATTTCTCTCCGTTGTATGTCTCCTGGAGGAGGTGATATTGAGACTGTGGCAGAGACACAGACAGACTAGGGTTGCCAACTTTCTCACTACCAAATAAGGGACAAAAGGTGGCRTGCCAGTGCGCGGTGTCAYGGCGGTGTGGGTATGGTGTTGTGTGAATGAATTGTGTGCGTATATTCATATTCMTATTCAATTGGAAAGGCAAAACATTTGTATATTMTATTTAGTCTWTAGCTTTGCTAAAATTGTATCATTATGTAAATTTCTGTGAATAAACCTCAAAATATCAAAAGATCAAAGAAATCACMATTTGGATTTTTATAGCAAAAAATWATAAACATTTCAAATGCAAAAGAGGAAAAGACAGGYATGAGTCACTCACCAAGTCTACTTTTTCCATGGATATTTTTTGCTGCTCTTGACTGATTCAAGCAGTCCTTTGTCCTTTTGCATAGCCAGAGAGAAGTCCTTACATGACAAGTCACAGTTCACAGATATTTGAAGTTCATTTTTGATCAGCTCTGTCACAGAGCCTCTGTGCTRCATCKGTTTCTTGAGTYTGACCATTTAATGGTMATCAGAGAGAAAATCCTCTCTACAAAGGCATTTGAGCCTGGCACACTGAGRACAAATGAGACAATCCTGAACATGTTGATCAAGTTGGCTTTCCCTAGGTTTTGGAAAACTGCCACCCACTTCTCACTGGTGGATTTTGTGGTATCCTGTCTGGCTTTCTATATTTTCTCCTGGCTAGCACAATACTCTTCATAGAGTTGGTCCATACTGACTGTCTCTGTCATTTTGAGGGCAACCACCACCTGCTCCAGGTCAGTGAAGGAGAGCTCCTCATAGAGGCTGATCGGTTTCAATTTCACCAATACATTTTCTGGTGTGAAATCAAACCACTTGTCCAATGTATGTAATGACAGTGTCATAGAACTTCACAAAGTCCTGTTGCTGCTTGGACCTTTGTGCTGACAATTGTTTGTCCATCAGCTGCTTGGTCTGGTATCCAAAAAAGCTGTCCTGTTCTTGCTGAAGAATCTTCATTTTGAAATGTTGGACTTCCTCGTAAACATCTGTGATGCAGTGCGTTGTTTCCTCCAGCTTTTTTACGAGTTGGTCAAGAACACACCCCACGTTGCGGAAAAAACACAGATAAATCTCAGCAGCTTCCGTTTTTTCTTCACACTCAAAAATACTCTTCAGTGCCACAGGACAGGTCTCCCCAAGGGACCTGAAGTATAAAGTAAGAGCTGGCCAGCTTTTGCAGGAGACGATCGACAGCTGGATGAAGAGAGAGCCATTGTGTGCAAACATGTTGCAGAATTTCACGCCACTCAATGTCAACAAAGGCAAAAAAATGCACGCAGTTGCTCTCTGAGCTTGATGTATGCCATATGCAGTTTCATCACTGTCTTCATAAAAGTAAAGTAACTTGCACTGCACTCCATCAGACACAGAGAAATATCTCACACACACTGGAGACATGCTTCTATTTACCTTGTTTGAGGCATCACTGGCAACTGAGAAATACATGTACTCACCTTCGGTCGGGGACAGATCATCCAAAATATCCCGCAGAGTATTTGGTCCTAAAACATTCATTGTAATCATCTCAGCTTTCGTTCTTCCCAAGTGCATCTTCGTCACAACATTTGAGTCATGAAACAAAAGCACCGYTGAGCTTAACAAGACAGTCGGTGCCGTTGTAGCTGAGTCCGTGTTTAACCGTGTGGTACACATACAAGGCTTCACTTGCCGCGATTTTGTCATTTTCCCGCAGKAGACGTCACGAAGAATGCACCGATATTGCTAGCCCCTTTAGCTAGCGTCGCCATATTGTGTATTTCTGTGGATGCATGCTGAGTTAGGTCATTCTCCCCTCCATGGCCAATTGAGAATTCCTGACGGCATAAAGTACAGAAAGCTTTTGTCGAGTCACCCGCGTCTTTTTTGCTTCCCATTGTTTGTTGTAGCTGCACAGTTTTTTTCTTTTTTGCAGGTTTGTCCATATTTCCTTGATATGCCAAACCGACCGAACAACAACATAAATAACTTTGCAGGACAGACAGACAGACAGACAGTCTACAGCAGGAGAGGAGAGATGAGGAGGAGAGATGAGGCCTGGGAGACAGCAGTCAACAGTCCCCCACAGCAGTTAAATTTCTCAAAGCCCGGAGAGCAAACAAGCCCCATGCAGGAGCATGCCTATTTAGAGGATACAATGAAATGACTCATAGGATCGACTGGCTGGCATGCCTGGCTGGCTAGATGGCTAGTGTGATAATGACTGGCGAGGTACTGTAATGTTGGATCATAGCTAATGTTGGCTGCACTATTTAACCAGCTCGCTAAGTTTACACGGGTGTGACTATAGCTACAACCACACTATGCCAGGCAGTTACATTCTTTCTATATACTTTTATTTTACTCATAGAGGTCCAGTCCGGTCTGGTTAGATAGTTATGTGGCTTTAGACTGGATTTCAAGACTAACTATGTTGTTTATATTACTTTATTACGTTGGCTGGCTTGTTTATTGTTAGTGATGTATGTTAGCGTTAGTGATGCCGAGGCAGGGATAAGCTACACACTTAGGCTTAGGCTGGCCGCCTAATTGCCAGCTAGCTGATAGCTTTATAGTTGTGTGTGTGCGTACATGCTCAGGATGATGGTGATCGTTTAACTAACTGTCCCTATTTTATATTTGAGGGATGATAGTTATCGTCTGGTAAAGGTTTTCATTTATTCATCATAGTTTTATGTATTTTTTCCTGTGCTGCTTGGGTGCGTTTGTGGTCATGGCTTTTGTCGCCGCGAGGCACAGGTTTCAGGGCGCCTTGGGGAATGCCGAATGGTTGACATTTGGGTGTACTTTTTGTTGTTGACATGCTATAGTGGGGCTAAATAGTCTGGTCATTATTGTTGCCTATGTTTGTCGCTTTGATTCAAATTATATTTTGTTACTCGACGACAACATTTTCATGTTACAGGGAACAGTCAATGCACTTTTAATGCCATATACATATAATTTAGAATTAACCTAATTCAGGCGATGCTATGCATAGCAGGTACATCTATCTTAAAGACTAGCGTCTAAGGATATGGGTTCTTTAACTCCCTCAGTTGGGGAGGAGTGTCACGCCCTGACCGTAGATTGCTTTGTATGTTTCTATTTTTTGTTTGGTCAGGGTGTGATGTGGGTGGACATTCTATGTTTGTATGTCTAGGTTTTGTATTTCTATGTTTTGGCCTGGTATGGTTCCCAATCAGAGGCAGCTGTCTATCGTTGTCTCTGATTGAGAACCATACTTAGGTAGCCTGTTTTCCCACTGTTAGTTGTGGGTGGTTATTTTTCTGTTTAGTGTTTGTATCACTTGTCAGAACTGTTTCAGTTATTCCTTTTGTTATTTTGTATTTAGTGTTCAGTTTCGATTAAATAATAGGAACACGTATCACGCTGCACCTTGGTCCTCACCTTCTTCTTCTGAATGCCRTTACAAGGAGGTTGGGTGGGTTAGTGGTAGTGCCAGGGTATTAGCTTACGAGATGTTTACTATTTTATACTTTCATGATTTCATTTGGTACAATTTGTATACGCTCAACGCAATTTTGTTTCTATCTTTTTCCCTCTTTCTTATTTTCTTTAAAAATGTCGGCACCTAATAACTATACATTTACTAAATGCCCAGTCAAGCGCAAACGCATTGTGAATGATCTAAAGCAGCATACGGTTGATATAGATCTTCTTCAGGAGACACACCTGACTGACTCTGAGCATGATAAACTGAAGAGAGAGTGGGTTGGTCAAGTGTACCATTCATCTTTCCCCTCTCGGGCAAGAGGGGTGGCCATTCTCATTAATAAGCATTGCTCCTTTCAGCTACAATCTCAGATTAAAGACAAAGGGGGTAGGTTTGTCATCATTCAATGTTTCATTAACACTGAGCCCATTACCATTRTGAATGTGTATRGGCCTAACTATGATGATCCTACATTTTACCAAGACATCTTTATTAAGTTAACGTGCTCCTCATCAGAGATAATAACGGCAGGGGACTTTAACTTGGTACTGGACCCTTCCAGTGATAGATCTTCCTCTAATAGTATCAACCTCACACAGGCAGCTAAAATGTTAAAAGCAGAAATGAAAGACTTTGGACTTGTAGACATATGGCGATTTCACAACAAAAGGTTAAATGATACTAATTTTACTCCCCTGTCCATAACAGTTACTCTAGAATCAACTTATTTATTTTCCTGCAGGCAAGGGAAGTTTAACTACTGGGTATAAGTATTTACCAAGATGTATATCATTCAGCCCTGCTGGCTTCATTACCAGTCAGTAAAACACAACCACCCTCAAGAAGGTGGAGGTTTGGCACATACTTACTAATTAATGCCACATTTGTAACATTTCTGAACACTCATATCAACATATTATTTTAGCACCAGTAACAGCTCTGCCTCCCCGCTAATTTTATGGGAAGCTCTCCTTTTATATCTGAGGGGGCAAATCATTTTGTTTAGTTCAGGTGCTTGTAAGATGTATAAGGTTCAAGTAGATTTGTTGGAGAAAGAAATTAGAGATCTGGAAAATGAACGTAGTATAACATTTAACGACTCAACTCTACCAAATTTTTTATAGAACACCCTGACGACCCACAAAGCAGAAAACACACTTAGGAGAACAAGACAAAACTACTATGAACATGGAGATAAAGCATTAAAGTTGCTTGCTTCACAGATAAGGCGAAGAGGAAACTAGTAGAGTTATTAGCTCTATTAAGCAGCCCGATAACACAGTTGTTCAGGTTCCTGAGGAAATTAGTCTAGTCTTTAGGGAGTTTTATGAAACATTGTACAAGTCTGAAGGGGAAGTTTTTGAACAAAGTCAATTTACAAGCTTTAACTGATGAGGATAGAGAGTAATTGGAGAAAGAGATCACATCTGACGAAATTAGGGAAACCATTTTCAACACTTCTGGGGGAAAATCACCAGGGTTAGATGAATTCCCTATTGAATTCTATCGATCCTTTTTACCCAAACTAATTGAGCCTCTTTGCAATATGTTTAATTATGCCATAGAGACAGAAAAGCTCCCAGACACACTTGAACAAGCACTGATCACAGTTTTGTTAAAACCTGGGAAAGATCCTCTGCTTTGTGGGCCGTATAGACCAGTATCTTTTATTGAACATTTCATGTAAGATTCTTGCAAAACTCAGAGATCTTAGACTAGGTAAGGTTCTTCCTGACTTGGTTGATATGGAYTAAACAGGCTTTGTAAGAAACCGCTCATCTCCTGATAATATCAGAAGATTATTTAATATTATGCATTATGACCAAGCAACTGTAGTGGTGGCTTCATTAGATGCAGAAAAAGCTTTTGACAACATAGAATGAAACTACCTTTTTTAGTGAGGATGAATATTGAACCAGACCTATTGTATGTGGGTCTGATTATTAGATGGATGTACAAATGTCCGGTAGCTCAGACCCTGACTAATGGAAATGTTTCCTCCTAGTTCTCCCTATCATGTGGCACAAGACAGGGTTGTCCCGCTAGTCCTCTCATTTCCTCTTTGTTTATCGAGCCACTGGCAGAAGCTTTAAGATATCAACCATCCATCCATGGTGTTTGTACAAGTGGGCGTGAACATCTGGTCTCGTTAAATGCTGATGACATTTTGCTTTACCTCACTAAACCAGTAATTTCACTCCGAGCCTTAGTTGACATGCTGAAAGAATATGGGACCTTTTCAGGATATAAAAAAAACTATTGAAGAGTATAATCATGCCTTTTAACAGGGCATCTATGCAGAACCCAATCTTAGACCATCCATTTTATTGGAGACCTCAGAAAATGACATATCTAGAATTGCAAACACGTCAACTGAACTATACTCCACTTCTCAAAAAGTTTGGGGAAGAATTGGATAGATGGCAGGATTTACCAATTTCTATTATTGGGCGGGTCAATTGTGGGAAGATGAATACATTACCAAAATTCGTGTACCTTTTTCAAACCTTTCCCTTTCCTATTCCCAAAGTTTTTTTCGAACAACTTAATAGGAAGGTCTTTTCATTTCTGTGTAAAAGGAAACCCCCCACAGTGAAACTCACAACTTTATGCAAACCATACTCAGAAGGAGGGCTTACTCTACCTGACTTCCAGTTGTATTACTGGGCATCTCAGTTAAGGGCTGTGTGGGTATGGCAAGGTTCAACAACACGTTTACCCTCTTTGAGGCAGATAGCAGAAGAGTGTCTTACCCCTGTTTCATTGGCATCTATACCTTGGTATCAGCCCACTTAAAGCTTTGCTAGGTCTCATAAACAACCCTTTCATTAAAAACACTTTAAATATATGGATTGAGGTCCGTAAACAAACAGAAGGGCTTAGATCTATATATGAACAAACACCTTTCTATAATAACCCCATCTTATCCAAAGCCCCGAGAGATGATATTACATTTTCTTGGTTCAAAAATGGAATTAAAACATTTGGTAACCTGTATAGAGAAGGTGAACTACTATCCTTTCAACAACTGGCATCTCATTTTCAGTTACCTCAAACTAATTTCTTCAAGTACCTACAGGTTAGGCATTATATTGCCACTCAGCAGGGAGGTAGGATTCAGATTTACTAACCTATAACTGATAAACTGGCTGGAGAGGAAAGGGGTAAAAGGTTTAATTTCTTACATGTCTTCAAGTTTTGTTAGGGAATGATGAAGCTCTGAAGGCTTGCACGAAGTGGCATGATGACCTTGGTCTCATTTTTGAAGATGAGAAATGGCGAAAGCTCTTTTTAGATGCTCAGCGTCTTTCATTTAACACAAGGCACAAGTTGATGCAAGTCAATATTGTACATAGGGTCTACTTTACACCAGAGAGACTGAATAAGATAAATTCTAAATGTTCAACATTTTGCTCAAGGTGTAAAACGGGGCTGGGCACACTTATGCATATTTTTTTGTCCTGCCCTGAACTAGGCAATTATTGGGAAGACATTATACAGATCTTATCACAGGTCACTAATATGACTGTACCACTAGATCCTTTTGAATTTACTGACGTCTTGGGGGATTTTCAGCAGTTTCACCTTAGCTGCCTCATTATTATTTTCTTCATTAATGTATTATTATTATTATTATTTGTTTTTGTGTTGAATAATATATTTTCTAGCATTGGATGTGAGGGTCATTCTGTTTCATTTTTGTTGTTGTTATTCATTGAAGCTATTACCGGTAGAGAGGAGGGAAGGGCGTGTTCATGTGTTGGGGAGGGAAGGGTTTTGCACGATGTGCTCCCGTTATTCCTTCCACCTTTTTTTGTGTAGGTGGAAGGAATAACGGGGCATTATCTGTCATTTTGCTGATGATCTTTAAATTGTAAAAAATGGCAATAAATATACTGTAAAAAAAATGTTTTAAATTACACACCTCACCACCTCATTACTGAGGTTACAGTATATGTTTCATACTGTGTCATGTTCTAAGTCAAGCTAGTTGTCAGATGTTAAACACTGATTAAAGTACAGTAAATATATTCAAGATTTTTCTGTTTACTATCTTTTGACTCTCATGAGGCTATCTTAATTCTGTCTTGAAATAGACCTCATCTTATCTGTCATGTTTGCCTAATCCTCCTGACAGTTTACAACGATTTTTTGCTTTTGGGCTAATATACATTTCAGCCCTCATCTTACAGGCACCAATGATTTGGCTGCTTTTCCATTTCTCCCCTCAAAAATCTACCAAATAATCAACAACTCAAAACATTATTCATGACACATCCTACAGTACTTCAAAATATGGATATTTTCATTTGATTCTCTATACATTTATTTTATTTCCTGTCATTGCAATGTCATTATAGCTATAGAAACCTCTATAGCCCTATGCTGCCAAGGATTTACTAATCTTGTTCACTTCATTACAGCACACTTGTTAGTGTAAGGAAAATTCCACTGTAACAGAAAATTCCACTGTAAGTGTGCCAAACAAAAAACATTGATTRCAAAGTTAAAGAAACCGTACAATTATATGCACAAGGACTACTTTTAACATTTTCCACAGAAAATTTTACAAAAACACATTTGCTTGAAGAACAGTGCAGATGTAAAGTTTTGTAACAGAATGACGGTAAAATCTCTGTCAGTTTTTTTATGTGAACACATTTTCCAGCAACTCTATTAAAGGACCCCTCCAGAGGAAGTTGCCGCTACTATTTCAACATAATTCCTGTCCTAGTGTGGAAATTCTTGTTTAGTTCCACCCTATGAACACCGACATATTGCTCCTTATAAATATTGATTAATCGGGCGTACACATCTCCACCTTCCTCCGTGTGCACAGCCCAAATGTGACTCATTTCAGGAAACTAGGCGCATGTCGCACGTCATTACTTCCCAGGAGAGGGATTAGAACGTAAACATAATWTTTTTAAATCAAAATGCATTTTTCTTTTGGCAGAAATGCCTTCTGAAACGGGACCTTTCTTGTGCTTTAAWAACAAACTTGTATTCCATCCATAATTACAAATAAAATTGTTAAATTATGGAAAATGACAGGAACCTCCCTACTAGTCATGATTGGCTGAGATAATGGATGGGCTGGACATGTCGGGAGATGAGTTTGGATTGGTCTGACATGTAGCCTGCTTCTGTCTGTAACGTGAACTGTTCAGTATGTGTTGACAGTACTTTCTACCGTGCTGTTTTTGAAAGATATAACGTTAGCCATCGAGAATTACAAAAGTGTTGCTACTTTTCTCAACAACATTGATGCCCTGAATTTAGCAGGCGCTATTTACAGATCAGTTGTAAAAAGTGATAGCATACTGTTAGCTAGCGAACGTTACGTGTATGATCTGTGTAGTAATATTGTTCTAATCAGAAAACCATTTGCATTGCTAGTTATAGCCTAATGTTAGCTAGTTAACGTTGAACCTAGTTTGTTAGCTTTAGCTACCTGCAGATTGATACTACAGCTTTGACAATGTTTGTATTGGTAGTAGTATGTTGGGATTATGCTGGTTCATTGTGTAGCTAGCTAAATAAAAGACTCCACTTTGGCTGGATTATTACATGCCCCATCAAAATAGCCAGGTGTGTGTGGGGGTTATTACATCCATCTATTGTATTTCATGAATATGTGTACATGTGTAACGGATGTGAAATGGCTAGCTAGCTAGCCAGATAGCAACCGGTAACTATTAGCAACTGTGATTAATTGGTTCCAAAGTTGTTTCAAGCATAGAGTACCTGTAACTATGCTAGCTAGCTACCATTCATCAGTTTTCTGATAACCTAATTATCTGAAGAGTAAGGTTAAGTAAGTAGTTAGTTAATATCTGTACTTGAAATTTAGCTARCTTGTTAACTACCTGGCTAGTTAACTAAACAACAGATGGAACAACCTAGCTGTAATATTAACTAGTATCCCCACTAGTGGTCTCTCTTTGTAGAGAGCCAAAGAAAGCAAATATTGCCTGATGGACACTAGCTAGAAGGTGGACCAATACCTTTATAGCAATATAGCTAGTTACTAAAACAAGAGCCCAACTTGTTGCACATTGTTTTGATGAGCCGGTTAGAATAAGGCTGTCACTTGTTCAGATCATTCACTCTGTCAAATCATAAATTATACTCTGTACCAAATCGTAATAAGGCTTGCTTCCCGCTTAAGGCTAGAAATAAGCTTGTTCAGGCCACTTTTCTCTCTGTATTTGATTATGGTGACTTGTTGTATTATGCATGCAACCTCCTCTGTCTTACAGAGACTGACTCTGTTTATCATGCATCCTTGCTCTTTATTACAAATSCCTGGTTAAATAAAAGTAACACAATAAAAAWAWAAAAAAATGCATTGCCTATCAATAAACATCTTGCATGTATACATATCATGTAATTCTACTGTATGTTCCTCATTATTTATTTAGTATTATCAAAATGCATCCAGCTATTACACCGTTGATGTGTATGGACTACACAATTACTAGTTAGCTTGTATTCTCCTAACAATAACACCAGTGTTCCTGTAACAGAATGTGCATACTGTAAGATAGAACACAGACATGGTCCTAACTTCAGTGGTGCTCATGAGCACTCCCATAACATTTCAATTGTCAATGTGCCCCCCCTCAAACATATTGAAACACTGGGAACTCTCAGTAGTCAATGTGTGATTAGGACCATGAGCACAGGAGTAGACTATAATGATTAAGTGGGCTTTCTGTACATTGTAATAATGTATTTTCCATTCCATTGTATACTCAACTTGAAATTGTAGTTGGATATGTAAACATTATCATAACAGGCATTGAATGATAAACAGAACAAAACATGGACCCATTCTGTGATATATACACTGCCTGTCAAAAGTTTTAGAACACCTACCCATTCAAGGGTTTTTCTTTACTGTTACTATTTTCTACATTATAGAATAATAGTGAAGACATCAAAACTATGAAATAACACACATGGAATCATGTAGTAACCAATAAAGTGTTAAACAAATTGAAATATATTTTATATTTGAGATTCTKCAAAGTAGCCACCCTTTGCCTTGATGACAGCTTTGCACACTCTTGGAGTTCTCTCAACCAGCTTCAAGAGGGAGTCACCTAGAATGCATTTCAATTAACAGGTGTGCCTTGTTAAAAGTTAATTTGTGGAATCCCTTTCCTTCTTATTGCGTTTGAGCCAAACAGTTGTGTTGTGACAAGGTAGGGGTGGTATACATAAGATAGCCCTATTTTGTTAAATACCAAGTCCATATTATGGCAAGAACAGCTCAAATAAGCAAAGGGAAATGTGTCGTGATTTTACTTTAAACATTAATCTGTTAATTAATGTTATCAACTAACTATGTTAAATTACTACTCGATTACATTAATCATGTAAAAATCAACTCATTAGGAATTGGGGCACCACGAGAGCGGTTCTTTAAAGAGTTACCATCTCCCAAACTCTAAAGGTCTACCTATAACATCTATAAACAGTCAAATTATTAATCATAACCTCGTATCACATCATCATTCTGAACAGTCGCAACCTCCTTGCATCTGCAAAAACCAGAGCCGTACTTATTGTCACRATYGCTGTCTTCGTGGAAATGACYGGACCAAGGTGCATCGTGGTGAGCGTACATTTTTCTTTATTATAAATGTCGCCAACAAAAGAAGAAACACCGAAAACGAACGTGAAGCTTACTAGGGCTATACAGGCCACTAACAAAGACAACTACCCACAAACACCAAAGGAAAAAAGGCTGCCTAAGTATGATTCCCAATCAGAGACAACGATAGACAGCTGTCCCTGATTGAGAACCATACCCGGCCAAAACATAGAAACAAAGAACATAGAGTTTCCCACCCGAGTCACACCCTGACCAACCAAACATAGAGAATAATGTCACGTTCTGACCATAGTTCTTTTGTGTTTTTGTTGTTTTAGTGTTGGTCAGGACGTGAGCTGAGTGGGCATTCTATGTTGTGTGTCTAGTTTTTTCCCGTTTCTATGCTTGGCCTGATATGGTTCTCAATCAGAGGCAGGTGTTAGTCATTGTCTCTGATTGGGAACCATATTTAGGTAGCCTGTTTTGTGTTGGGTTTTGTGGGTGGTTGTCTTCTATCTTTATGTCTATGCACCAGATAGGACTGTTTCGGTTTTTCACATTTGTTGTTTTTGTATTTTGTAGTGTTCACGTTTTTTGTCGTTATTAAACATGATGAACACTAACCATGCTGCGCTTTGGTCCGATCCCTGCTACACCTCCTCTTCAGATGAAGAGGAGGAAATCTGTCATTACAAATAAAAAGATTTCTACGGTCAGGGCGTGACACTTATGCTTCAATTCTACAGAAATTGGTTGAATAATTTTTTTACTAGCTAACTAAATGGTAACACAGGATAAACATATAGTGCCTTGCAAAAGTATATAGTGCCTTGCAATAAGTTTTTCCTATTTTGTTGTATTACAACCTTTCATTAAAATAGATTTTTATTTGTATTTCATGGAATGGACATACACAAAATAGTTCAAATTGGTGAAGTGAAATGCAACAAATAATTATTTTTATAAATAAAACAAAAGTGGTGTGTGCATATTCACCCACTTTGCTATGAAGCCCCTAAATAAGATCTGGTGCAAACAATTACCTTCAGAAGTCACATATCTAGTTAGATTGCACACAGGTGGACTTTATTTAAGTGAGCTGTCACATGAGCTGTCACATGATCTCAGTATATATACACCTGTTCTGAAAGGACCCAGAGTCTGCAACACCACTAAGCAAGGGGTACCACCAAGCAAGCGACACCATGAAGACCAAGGAGCTCTCCAAACAGGTCAGGGACAAAGTTGTGGAAAAGTATAGATCAGCGTTGGGTTATAAAAAAAATATCCGAMATTTTGAAATCCACGGAGCACCATTAAATCCATTATTAAAAAATGGAAAGAAACCTGCCAAGAGAGGGCCGCTCACTAAAACTCATGGACCAGGCAAGGAGGCATTAATCAGAGAGGCAACAAAGAGACCAAAGATAACCCTGAAGGAGCTGCAAAGCTCCACAGCGGAGATTGGAGTATCTGTCCGTAGGACCACTTTAAGCCGTACACTCCACAGAGCTGGGCTTTACAGAAGAGTGGCCAGAAGAAAATAAGCAAACATGTTTGGTGTTCGCCAAAAGGCGTGTGGGAGACTCCCCAAACATATGGAAGAATGTTCTCTGGTCAGATGAGACWAAAATKTWGCTTTTTGGCCATCAAGGAAAACGCTGTGTCTGGCACRAACCCAACACCTCTCATCACCGTGAGAACACCATCCYTACAGTGAAGCATGGTGGTGGCAGCATCATGCTGTGGGGATGTTTGTCATCGGTAGGGACTGGGAAACTGGTCAGAATTTAAGGAATGATGGATGGTGCTAAATACAGGGACATTCTTGAGGGAAACCTGTTTCAGTCTTCCAGAGATTTGAGACTGGAACGGAGGATCACCTTCCAGCAGGACAATGGCCCTAAGCATACTGCAAAAGCAACACTCGAGTGGTTTAAGGAGTAAGCAGTAATTGCTGCAAAAGGTGGCTCTACAAAGTATTGACTTTGGGGCGGTGAATAGTTATGCACGCTCAAGTTTTCCGTTTTCTTTTGTCTTCTTGTTTGTTTCACCCCAAAAAATATTTAGCATCTTCAAAGTGGTAGGCATGTTGTCTAAATCAAATGATACAAACCCCCCAAAAATCTATTTTAATTCAAGGTTGAAAGGCAACAAAATTGGAAAAATGCCAAGGGGGTAAATACTTTCGCAAGCCACTGTACAGGCGAGGGGGGAGGGAGGGGTGGGGGGCCCTCTTTGAGTAAGAAATCATGAATGTATTTACATGATATGTCTTGGTTCTTCGTATATTTTTGTTGGAACCGGTCCGCCTTGGAAAGGGAGTCAGGCCTTTATGTGACACGCCTGTCAGGCTCTGATTTTCCAAAATGGTTTCGACAAGTCTCATACTGTTGTCGTTCTTTGTAGTTGTCCGGTATCCGGTGACTTGTCATGTAGTCCTGAACAGAACTACATAGTTGATTCTACTTCCATTCGCTCTGGAAGATGCTTCTTTGAAGATAGGCTAGCCAGCCGTGTCGATGGTTCCCAGTGGGGTGATGAGAGTAGCGTAATGTGATGGTTTGAAGAGAGTAATAGAATGGTCCCAGTTAAATTCACTTCTCTAGATACTTTACTTAGGACAGCTAATCAGCCATACCAGTGATTGTCCGAGAGGTGACTTTAGAGACTTTCATCTCTACCTCGTGTTGAGATTCAGAGCTCAAACAACTTTAAACTTGAGCTGCAGCTCTACGTCTCTCTGGTCTAATATGTTAATTCTTAACCCATAATTTTATACAGTTCGTTCAAAAGGGGCGGTTCCATCATGCTGGCACGCTCTCTGACCTTACTCAAGGGGGCGGTGACTACTTACTGTGCACAGTTATAGAAACAATTTCCTCTTATGTTTTCTAAAATCACATCCCTGTAAATGTTGATATTAGTTTTTACTTCAACATTATTGTGATTTAARGGAGAAGTTTTATCTTTTACAACCAAATCTATAAATGTTATGTAAATGTTATTTCTTTTTATAGAAGGGTCCATCCAGCCAGACATGTTTTTTGTGTGATTTCACTTGTTTTTGAGAAACCCCAAACAGTAAATCACATCCTTATTCTAGTTGTGTAGAATGGGGGCCCTGAAGAAATGAACAAAGGCAAAAAAAAAACACCTAAATACATCATTTTAGAAATGGCAAAGCTCTCAGTATAGTGATGTAGGTCTTAAGATGTTGTACACATGTTATATTCAATTATGTTGCGACTTTGTTTAAGACCCCTTTTCCAACCGTTTGACCAGAAATCAAAGCCTTTGTTTTACCACATGTTTATGATAAAAAAAATGGTCGAAGCATTTATATATCTATTAATTTTAAAAATATTTAGATCCGTAGATGTCATTTGACACCATATGTGACTCACCACCTGGATTCGGTCTTATGTAGTAAAATTTGAAATAGTTTTTTTTTTACATTGGATAAAAGTAGAGACTCTAAAAGCTCTAAACACTAGGCTACTTGCTGCCCCAATGTGTCATGTGAGTAGTGTAGTAAAGATTAAGTCTAAAAGTGGTAGTAGCCTACAATAAGGAAACATTCCAGGTAAACAGAAAGGGGCCAGATAAAAATATTTGATAAATATTAGATGACGCTTACCCAGACACACTTCTCAAAATTGATGGGTCATGTGAAAGAAATGCTAGAACCCCCAGCCACATCGAGTGGTGGAAAAAGTACTAAAACTGTCATACTTGAGTAAAAGTATGAATCATTTAAAATTACAATTTTTTTCTCTTTATTTTTTTATTGACGGATAGCCAGCGGCACACTCCAACACTCAGACATCATTTACAAACAAAGCATTTGTGTTTAGTGAGTATGATCAGATGCAGTAGGGATGTTCTCTTGATAAGTGTGTGAATTGGACAATATCCCTGTAAAAGTACTTTTGGATGTCAGGGAAAATGTATGGAGTAAAAAGTACATTATTTTCTATCAGAATGTAGTGAAGTAAAAGTTGCCAAAAATAGAAATAGTAAAGTAATGTAGAAACCCCCCCCCCAAATATTTAAGTAGTACTTTAAAGTATTTTTACTTAAGCACTTTTGACCACTGCTCAAATGCCTTCACACCAGTACATTAGCATACTTTATATACTGTTACACATGCACTTATCACATAGTATTCCATACATAMRTTAAKGCCATGCAAMCTGAGTTGAAAACTGAATGAGGTGTACATGTATCTGTTTATGTACTGTACATGTGCCATTTACACAACTGTTCAAAAGTTTGGGGTCACGTAGAAATGTCCTTGTTTTTGTGTTCGGATGTTCGGATCACAAAGAAGAGCATTCGTGAGATGCAGAAAAAATTAAAAGACGCTGGAGTGCTTGACGCCATCTGTCAAGCCTGTGGTGGAGGCAATGTGATGGTCTGGGGGTGCTTTGGTGGTTGTAAAGTGGGAGATTTGTACAGGGTAAAGGGGATCTTTTACTATGCCATATCCTGTGGACGGCACTTAATTGGAGCCAATTTCCTTCTACAACAGGACAATGACCCAGTGCACAGCTCCTAACTATGCAAGAACTATTTAGGGAAGAAGCATTCAGCTGTTATTCTGTCTATAATGGAGTGGCCAGCACAGTCACCGGATCTCAACCCTATTGAGCTGTTGTGGGAGCAGCTTGACCGTATGGTACGTAAGAAGTGCCCATCAAGCCAATCCAACTTGTGGGAAGTGCTTCAGGAAGCATGGGGTGAAATCTCTTCAGATTACCTCAACAAATTGACAACTAGAATGCCAAAGGTCTGCAAGGCTGTAATTGCTGCAAATGGAGGATTCTTTGAAAGGACACAATGATTATTTCATTATTTATAACCTTGTCAACGTCTTGACTATATTTCCTATTCTCATTTTGCAACTCATTTCACGTATGTTTTCATGGAAAACAAGGACATTTTTAAAGTGAACCCAAACTTTTGAACGGTAGTGTATTTATGTGAATGTGCCATATATTTATTTGCGTGGTGGACACTTGATACGGTCACATGCTATTGTTGTGGTATGTCACAAAATCATGTTACGACCACACATGTCAATATTCATTTTATATATCAATATTTTGCTAAGTCTTGCTAAGTGGATGGGTCTCTACAGAAAATTGTACAGTCAAAAGGTTACTTGCATAGTAGCAATATCAGAAATAGTTTGTGTCAAAAGAAAATAATATACAGTATGTACAAGAACAATATCAGTGATAGACAAGGTAGTTGTATGCATACAATCAGGGGTAAAGTGGCTGAGCAGCAGGACAAAAAAAATGGAGCAGCAACGTATGGCGTGTGTATTAAGAGAGAGTCATTTGAATAGAGGCAGGCAGATAGTGCTGATGAATGGTCCGTCCGAACCAAGCATGAACAAGGGAATCCGACATTCGAAAGCCTGTTTCTGTCCTGCCCTTGACTTTGGCTCAGGGCATGTGATGTCCATAGCCTCTTCGTCGCAAAACTCCTTGATCTTCTCAAAAACATAAGTTTGTCTAGCTGTGTCCAGTCCAGGTGGTGCTTGTACATGCAGACCATCTATGGGAGGAAGGATGTCAGCGTTACGTAGCAGCTGAAACCTAGTCCCAACAGTCCGAACGCTCCTTGGCGACAACAACACCAGGCTCCAGAGCATCGAAGCTGTAAAACAGGAAATAACAAAACAAATTGAGAAGACATTACAACCCTGCACAACATCAATTCACCTCCCAAGTTTAGATAAGAAGAATAACCTCATGCAATGCAATGAAAATTATTTTCACCTGAAGTGCTGGTACTGCTTGATCTGTGGCAGCGCCCTGAAGTACGGAGTCAGATGTTGTTGCTAGCCATAGCTTTCCACCAGCACCATACCATCCTCCAGTCCAACCAGCTGTGGGATGTTGACCCCTATCACAGTGCTGTCCTTCACAACACCAGCAATCTCAGACAGTGTTCACTCTGGTCTTTCTGAAGTGCTGCTTGATGAGGCCRAAGCACCAGTCGGGGGCAAACTTGGTGTGGCCTGTGATCAGGAAGTGAAGGTCCAGACTTTGGTGGTGCTTGTACATGGTCCACCAGGCACAATACCAGAGCACAAACTTGTTCTTGTTTTGGTCACTGCAGTTATCACAATTCAGGTCCACACGTGTTTCCTTCAACTTCGTAGTTGGTGAAGAAAGGGTGCATGTAGTTGATGACTGCGCTGCCTTTGCTTGCTTGGGCCAGCTCTCTTTTTGATGGGAGGCGTTAGACCATTCTCCTTGTATGACTGGTGGAGAAGAGTCAGGTGTGTTCTACTAATTCTGAAAGACAAATTCCAGATACAAATATTTGAGCATTAGGCTATAACTAGCAATGTGAAATGGCATTCTGAGAAAACATCACTAAAGTTACACACAATTCATACACGGAAATTAATGTTAGCTAGCAAGCCAGCCATCTACCCTCGGCTAACGTTAGCTAGCTAACAGCAAGCTTTAACTTGGGGTCTTTTGTTTAGACATGTCACGTTAATGTTAGCTAGCTACAAAAATTAACTATAATCCCAATCCATAGAGTAACGTTACTAGCAATACAAACCGATTGTCATAGCTAAAGTTAACCAAATAAGTTAGGTTCAATGTTAACGTTAGCTAGCAAGCCAGCCATTGAACTCCAGCTGGCTAGCTGACARCAAGCCTTAACTTGCAATGAAAACAACTTTCTGACAAAATTAGAAACGTATAACATCTGGAACTGTATCTAGATTCTTACCCATATACATGGATGAAACCTTCACGGCAGACTGCAACACCTTTCAATAAATAAGACGTCCTGTGTCATTTCCGTTTAGTTTGCACAGCTTGTTTGGCCCGTTGTGTTCCACTGATTTCRAAACGACTTACGTGACAGCAATACTGTTGATCGCCGTTTCTTCCCCATCACTGTCATCAGAAGACTCTACAATGTCTTCTTCAATGAAAATGTTTTGACCTAAATCAGGKATTTCCTCATCATCTGAGAGTCAGAGCGAGTCAGCATGGCACAATTGTCATCCAGAAAGTAGTCCATCACAATTTTTTCCCACTGACTTTTGTCGATAGTGCCTGATAAATTCAGGGCAACAATGTTATTGAGAGCAGTAGCAACATATTTGCAGTTCTCCATGGCTAACATTATATCTTTAGAAAAAACTGCGGTAGAAAGGAKTATCTACACATAACGATCAGCTCATTTTATAGACACAAGATGCAACACCGCAGACCAATCAAACTTATCTCTCGGCATGTCCAGCCCACTCATTATCTCAGCCAATCATGGCTAGCGGGAAGGTTCCTGTCTTTTTCTTTGGCTAAACCAACTAGGCTTTTAATTTAACAATTTAACAAAGAAAGTTCACATGTTTGAGAAGGAATTTCGGCCCAAAAATGCATTTTAATAAAAAAATAAGGTTTAAGCGGCTCTCCTGTGAAGTTGTGACTTGCAACATACGCCTAGTATCCTGAATCGGGTAATATATTTCATGTGCTCCTATGATCTTCACATTAGTGCTCATGTTTTCTTTTTGTACATGGAAATGCCCATAAGCAAATGCTGCTGTTTATGGTTTGTCCAGATCTGTGTCGTTGAGGGGACACAAATCACATAGCAAAATGAATCCAACCCAGCTAACCATGTTTATTCTGAATTACAGTATTCGGTCAATAGAGGAGCGGAGACCCTGATAAATAAATCAATTAGAAAGCGACCATGCACATTTATGCAACACCTCCCCAGGCCTCTTGTTTCCTCTCTTCTCCTCTCTCCTCCTCCCTGTATAAAATCTGCTCTCTCTGCTGCTGCTGGACTCTGTAAACAATGTCCAAACTGGATTGATTAAAGCTTCTTTCCCTACTAAAACCCATCTGTTGGGCCAATCAGGGCCCACTCCACTGCATCACCCAATCTGTGCCCCTGAGCTGTGTTTAATCCCAGGGCTTACATTAAAAGAGCAGGCTTGTAGTGGGGTTTCACTCTCCACGAGTAGGACAGGACTAATTCAGATCAGCTTTGAGAGCAGTGGTTACAGGAATTAGACGATGGAGCCTCAGTCAGCCACATGATCCACAACACCAGCCACCAGCCACCAGCAGCCCTCACAGATTGAACTGTTGAATTTAGCATTTCATAGCCCCGGCCTCCCCATTCCCAACGTATGCATTACTTGTCCTCTGGGCCATATTGAATATGTGCGGCAGCGCTAAGTGGAAAAGAGTGTTAAATGTGGTTAAAGGGGATGGAGGGGATAAGGACATGTAATACGAGGAAATCCTCTCTCTCTCTCTCTCTCTCTCGCTCTCTCTTCAGGACTATGGACAGGGGCAGAGCCAGCCGTGATGCCGCATCGTAGTAATAGTGAATAGTGGAGTGCTGCTCACTGACCCGTGTCTCCTGTCAGACCAGGCTGAGCATATGGCTGCAATGTAGAGACACTACTACTCACTGCACCCCAGAGCCAAATCGCATATCATGTGAGGAAACGGTGTACACTGTTAGTGAGTTTTGATGCAGCTGGCTCACAAGTTCTGGGTTAATTGACACACAGTAACCATCTACATCTCTCTTGACGTCTATCTCACTGCTGYCAGTGACAGCTGACAGAAACACACATCGACGCAGTGCTTGAAAATATGGTTCAGTTGCTGCCAAATATGTGACCCGATTCAGGAAACTAGGCYTATGTCGCAAGTCACGACTTCACAGGAACATGTGAACCTGCATGTGCCTTACTATCAAACTTGTATGTCATCTGTAAATACGAATAAAATTGTTAAATTATGATCCTAGTTGGTTTAGCCAAAGAAAAAGGCAGCATCCTTCCCGCTAGCCATGATTGGCTGAGATAATGAGTGGGCTGGACATGCCTAGAGATGAGTTTGGATTGGTTGGTGTTGCATCTTGTGTCTATAAAATGAGCTGCTCGTCATCCGTAAATAATCGTTTCCACGGCAGTTTTTYCCCCAAAATATATTATGTTAGCAATGGAGAACTGCAAATACGTTGCTACTGCTCTCAATAACATTGCTGCCCTGAATGTATCAGGCGCTATCGACAAAGGTCCTGTGGGAAAAAGTTGTGATGGACAACTTTCTGAACTACGATCGTGCCATGCAATGCTGACTCTCATTTCATGACATGTTTTGAAATAAGTGGAACACAACGGGCCAAACAAGCTGTGCAAACTAAACGGAAACAACACAGGATGTCTTATAAAAGGGTTTGCAGTCTGCCGTGAAGCTTTCATCCATGTATACAGGTAAGAATCTAGCTACAGAGTCAGATATTATACGTTTCTAATTTTGTCAGAAAGTTGTTTTCACTGCAAGCTAAAACTTGCTGTTAGCTAGCCAGCTGGAGTTCGATGGCTGGCTTGCTAACTAACAATGAACCTAACGTTATTTGGTTAACTTTAGCTAGGTATGACAATCGGTTTGTATTGCTAGTAACGCTACTCTATGGATTGGGATTATAGTTAATTTTTTAGCTCGCTAACGTTAATGTGGCATGTCTAAACAATAGCTAGCTATGACAATCGGTTTGTATTGCTAGTTAAAGCTTGCTGTTAGCTAGCCAGCTGACGTTAGATGGCCAGCTGACGTTAGATGGCTAGCTACAGTAGCTAACATTACCTGTCTGAACTGCGTGTAGTGATCTTATCTCAGAATGCCATTTTGCATCTATTGTATAATAATGCTAAAATATTTGTATCTGGAATTTGTCTTTCAGCATTAATCAGTAGAACACGCCTGACTCTAATCCACCAGTCATACAGTCATCAAAAAGAGAGCTGGCCCAAGCAAGCAAAGGCAGCAKCGCAGTCATCAACTACATGCACCATTTCTTCACCAACTACGGAGTTGGGAAAATTTGTGTGGGCCTGAATTGTGATAACTGCAATGGCCAAAATAAGAACMAGTTTGTGCTCTGGTATTGTGCCTGGTGGACCATGCACATGCTCCACCACAATCTGGACCTTCACTTCCTGATCACAGGCCACACCAAGTTTGCCCCCGACTGGTGCTTCGGCCTCATCAAGCAGCGCTACAGAAAGACCAGAGTGAACACTTTGTTTTAGATTGCTGGTGTTGTGAAGGACAGCACTGTGATAGGGGTCAACATCTCAAAGCTGGTTGGACTGGAGGTGATAAGGTGCTGGTGGAAAGCTATGGCTGGCAACAACACCTGACTCCGTACTTCAGGGCGCTGCCACAGATCAAGCAGTACCAGCACTTCAGGTGAAAATAATTTTCATTGCATTGCATGAGGTTATTCTTCTTATCTAAACTTGGGAGGTGAATTGATGTTGTGCAGGGTTGTAATGTCTTCAGATTTTTTTTGTTATTCCCTGTTTTACAGCTTCGATGCTCTGGAGCAGGTTTCAGCTACTACGCAACACTGACATCCTTCCTCCCATAGATGGTCTGCCTGTAAAATCACCACCTGGACTGGACACAGCTAGACAAACTTATATTTTTGACAAGATCAGGGAGTTTTGCAACGAAGGGGCTATGGACAACACATGCCCTGCGCCAAAGTCAAGGGCAGGACAGAAACAGGCTCTCCGACTATAGATTACCTTGTTCATRCGTGGTTTGGACGGACCAGTCATCAGCACTATCTGCAGTGCCTCTATTCACATGACTCTCTTCTAAAACAAACGCCATACGTTGCTGCAATTTTCTCTCTATCCAGCTCGGCCACTTTACCCCTGATTGTATGCATATAACTACCTCATCTATCACTGATATCATTATTGATATTGTTCTTGTACAAACTGTATATTTTATTTATATTGACACTATTTCTGATATTGCTACTATGCAAGTAATCATTTGGCTGTACCGTTTACACCTCCTGTAGAGACCATCTGCTTAGCAAGACTTAGCAAAATATTGATATATGTGGTCGTAACAARATTTTGTGACATACCACAACAATATCATGTGACCGTATCAAGTGTCCACCGCTTAAATATATGGCGCATGCATCTGTTTATGTACTGTACAGGTGCACCTCACTCAGGTTTCAACTCAGGTTGCATGGCCTTAACTTATGTATGGAATACTATGTGATAAGTGCATGTGTAACAGTATATAAAGTATGCTAATGTACTGGTGTGAAGGCATTTGGGCAGTGATGTAAAAATACTTTAAAGTACTACTTAAATAGTTTTTTGTGGTATCTGTACATTACTTTACTATTTATAATTTGGAAACTTTTACTTTTCTACATTCGTAAAGAATATAATGTACTTTTTACTCCATACATTTTCCTTGACACCCAAAAGTACTTGTTACATTTGGACAGGAACATTGTCCAATTCAAACACTTATCAAGAGAACATCCCTGGTCATCCATASTGCCTCTGATCTGTCAGACTCACTAAACACAAATGCTTTGTTTGTAAATTATRCAGGAGTGTGCCCCTGGCTATCCATCAATAAACAATAATACAATTGTGCCGTCTGGTTTGCTTAATATAAGGAAGTTGAAATGGTTTATACTTTTGAWACTTAAGTACATTGTGCCCCTGGCTATCCGGCAATAATTTTTAAAAATACAATTGTGCCGTCTTTTAATATAGGAAGGAATTTGATTTTTTAAATACTTTTACTCAAGTATGACAATTTAGTACTTTTCCCACCACTGGATGTGGCTGGGGGTTCTAGCATTTCTTTCACATGACCCATCAATTTAGACAAGTGTATCTGGGTAAGCATCATCTAATATTTTTATCTGGACACTTTCTGTTTACCTGGAATTTTTCATTATTGTAAGCTACTACCACTTTTAGTCTTTAGCACATCACCTCATGTGAATCYTTAAAAAGATGGGTGGGGMTGGCTTCTGTTATCATGAAGTGCTTTGAGAGACTAGTCATGGATCATGTCACCTCYACCTCACCGGCCAACCACCCTARACCCACTTCAGTTTGCATACCGCCCCAACAGGTCCACAGACGACGCAATCGCCATCGCACTGCACACTGCCCTATCCCATCTAGATAAAAGGAATAGCGACAGTTGAAGTCGGAAGTTTACATACACTTAGGTTGGAGTCATTAAAACTAGTTTTTCAAACACTCCACAAATTTCTTCTTAACAAACTATAGTTTTGGCAAGTCGGTTAGGACATCTACTTTGTGCATGACACAAGTCATTTTTCCAACAATTGTTTACAAAGAGATTATTTCACCCAATTTATTGTGGGAAGCTTGTGGAAGGCTACCTGAAACGTTTGACCCAAACGTTTGACCCAAGTTAAACAATTTAAAGGCAATGCTACCAAATAATAATTGAGTGTATGTAAACTTCTGACCCACTGGGAATGTGATGAAAGAAAAGCTGAAATAAATCATTACTATTATTCTGACATTTCACAATCTTAAAATAAAGTGGTGATCCTAACTGACATAAAACAGGGAATTTTTACTAGGATTTAATGGCAGGAATTGTGAAAAATGTAGTTTAGTGTATTTGGCTGAGGTGTATTTAAACTTCCGACTTCAACTGTATGTAAGAATGCTGTTCATTGACTACAGCTCAGCATTCAGCACCATAGTACCCTCCAAGCTCATCATCAAGCTGGAGGCCCTGGGTCTCAACCCCGCCCTGTGCAATTGGGTCCTGGACTTTCTGACGGGTGGCCCCCTGGTGGTGAAGGTAGGAAACAACATCTCCACTTTGCTGACCCTCAACGCTGGGGCCCCACAAGGGTGTG
Source organism: Salvelinus sp. IW2-2015 (assembly GCF_002910315.2). Taxonomy (NCBI): domain Eukaryota; kingdom Metazoa; phylum Chordata; class Actinopteri; order Salmoniformes; family Salmonidae; genus Salvelinus; species Salvelinus sp. IW2-2015. Next base: position 8,886,092 of record NC_036851.1, on the reverse strand, counting down.
TGCTCAGCCCCCTCCTGTACTCCCTGTTCACCCATGACTGCGTGGCCATGCACGCCTGCAACTCAATCATCAAGTGCTCAGACGACACTCAGGAGGCTGAAGAAATTTGGTTTGACACCCAAAATCCTGACCAACTTTTATAGATGCACAATCGAGAGCATCCTGTTGGGCTGTATCCCAGCCTGGTACGGCAACTGCACTGCCCTCAACCGCAAGGCTCTCCAGAGGGTTGTGTGGTCTGCACAACGCATCACCGGGGTCAAACTACCTGCCCTCCATGACACCTACAGCACCCGATGTCACAGGAAGGCCAAACAGATCATCGAGGACATCAACCACCACTGCCTGTTCACACCGCTAGCATCCAGAAGGCGGGGTCAGTACAGGTGCATCAAAACTGGGACCGAGAGACTGAAAAACAGCTTCTATCTCAAGGCCATCTATTGCACCTTGCCTATGCCGCTCGGCCATCACTCATCCGTATACTTACGTGTACTGTACATTTCCTCATTCACCCCTTTAGATGTCTGTGTATTAGGTAGTTGTTGGGGAATTGTTAGATTACTTGTTAGATATTACTGCACTGTCGGAACTAGAAGCACAAGCATTTCGCTACACTCGCGTTAACATCTGCTAACCATCTGTATGTGACAAATAAATTTTGATTTGAAATTTGATTTGAAGAGGGTGTGAACAATGCTGAATGGGTGTGGGCAAAGGAGAGCTCTCTAGTAGGTACCAAAACATTCAAAGGCTCTTTTCTCAAAAGTGAATTTACAAGTGTATCAACTTTCAAAGTAGAAATACTTTCCCATTGTTCCTCAAAATGCACTGTATGATATACCATTTTGTAGCTCTGAGTCTCTACTTTTATCCAATATAACAAACTGAAATTCAAATTTTGCTACATAAGACCGAATCCAGGTGGTGAGTCATATTTATTGGCACCCTTGCACTTTTCTTAAATAMYTCCCTATTTTTTCTAAAATAATTAGTAATGTAAAAGAAAAACTTTGGGTCTCCACACCTTGTTTTTCGTATTTTCTACATCACRGAACACATTTTATTTTTGTAAACTTCAGTTTACAGTTTTAATTTAGAAAATGAAGACAAATGGCATGAACAAAATGATTGTCAACCCGGAGTTACTACTTGGTTGCACAGCCTTTGGCCAAGATAACTGCCGACAAATGCTTCAATAAGGTGTGGAGACCAGTGGCGATTTTAGCATGTTAATCTTGGTGGGGCAAACTCAACCAATTTTTTTAGATGCATGCCAGCAATGCCACTACACAACATTTTATTATTTATTAGAACAAAGTGGTCTAAAAAGGAAAATACAATCACGAGGATCAACTTTTATAGACAATATACCGACGCACAGACAGCACATCGCGCAAACAAAACAACCCTCGCAATATCAACTGGAATTACATGGGTCTATTACTGAATTWYTGTTGAAAAAATATACTTCAATGGGAAGAGACTGTCACTAGAAAACATGGTTACACACCCAACAACATTATATAGTATCCCCATCTGATGAAGAAAATTAGCTAATTATAATACATAAAGTAAGCAAAACAACAAAATCATTCCAACATTGGCTAAAATGATGAATAAGATACTAATGAGATATACCTATATAAGCAATATATCAATTGAGATGTACAAATTATGGCATAAGGGAACGATGAGCAGATAAGAGACAAGCATTAATTTTGATTAAGACATTAATGAGCAAGTAGTCGATATAACTATTTGTTCAGCACTTTTGAAATGTACAGCGACCGAATTCAGAACATGGCCTGTTCTTACATTATTCTCCCTGTACACCAAGTCAGAACCGTAGGATAAATAACAGGGGCATATAAACAGACAATGAAACCTCTTACAATATTCAATGATGACATTTCTCTAAAACAAGCTATAGGCTACATGTGCACCACCGAGTCAGTAGGTTAAGTTCTGAGGGGGAGAGGGACCAAATTCTTAGGGTGAGCTACTAACAGCTTACTACACAACATACGCTTAGTATTACTTTCTTAGCTGCTGTATACATATCTCCCGGGCATATTACATCATTTATGTAGCAGTATACAATATAGATTTTTGGACCGTTGTTGTGCTGTGCTCAATTGAATGTGGCGTGGCGGTMCTTCTCGTGGGCAAACTTGGCCATCAAACCTTGTCATCAAAGTCTGGCATTCTCTGGATTTATGGTGCTTTCAAGACAACTGGAAACTAATAAAAAACAAGGTCGAATCATGACATCAGTGATCTTCAGTTCAGAGCTCTAGAAAGAGGCCCGAGATCCCCACTTGTAAATCCGAGTTGGATGACTCGGAAAATATCATTTCCCAGTCCGAGCTCATTTTTTCCCCGAGTTCTCAGTTGTTTTGAACGCAGCTGACGTCATGCTGGATTGACAGCATGGCCAATGTATTCAACCTTTTCTGGCCCATGGTTTTGCATGTGTGTGTTTATCCTTTTCAAATCAAATTGTATTTATACAACAGGTGTAGTAGACCTTACCGCGAAATGCTTACTTACAAGCCCTTAACCAAAAATGTCGTTTTCATGAAAATATAGTTAAGAAAATGTTTCCTAAATAAACTAAAGTAAAAAAATAAAAAAGGAACACAATAAAATAACAATATTGAGGCTATATACAGGGTGTACCGGTACCGAGTCAATGTGATGGGGTACATGTTGAGGTAATTTGTACATTTAGGTAGGGGTAAACTGACAATGCATAGATAATAAACAGCGAGTAGCAGCAGTGTAAAAACAAAGGGGGGCTGTCCATTTGATTAATTATTCAGCAGTCATATGGCTTGGGGGTAGAAGATGTTAAGGAGTCTTTTGGACCTAGACATGGCGCTCCGGTACCGCTTGCCGTGCGGTAACAGAGAGAACAGTCTATAACTTGGGTGACTCGAGTCTTTGAAAATTCTTTGGACCTTCCACTGACACTGCCTAATATATAGGTCCTGGATGGCAGGAAGCTTGGCACCAGTGATATACTGCCATACCAGGCGGTGATGCAACCGGTCAGGATGCTCTCGATCATGCAGCTATAGACCGTTTTGAGGATCTGGGGACCCATGCCAAATCTTTTCAGTCTCCTGAGTGGGAACAGGCATTGTCGTGCCCTCTTCAATACTTTCTTGGTGTGTTTGGACCATGTAGTTTGTTGGTGATGTGGACACCAATTTACTTGAAACTCTCGATCCGCTCCACTTAAGCCCCATCGATGTGAATGGGGGCGTGTTCGGCCCACCTTTTCCTGTAGTCTACGATCATCTCCTTTGTCTGACTTACATTGAGGGAGAGGTTGTAGTCTTGGCACCACACTGCCGGGTCTCTGACCTCCTCCCTATAGACTGTCTCATCGTTGTTGATGATCAGGACTACCACCGTTGTGTCGTCAGCAAACTTAATGACGGTGTTGGAGTTGTGCTTGGCCGTGCAGTTGTGGGTGAACAGGGAGTACAGGAGGGGACTAAGCACGCACCCCTGAGGGGCCCCCGTTTTGAGGATCAGCATGGCAGATGTGTTGTTGCATAGACTTTCCACCTGGGGGCGGCCCGTCAGGAAGTCCAGGATCCAGTTGCAGAGAGAGGTGTTGCTTGCCTCGAAGCGAACAAAAATTGCATTTAGTCCGTCTGGTAGGCTTGCGTCACTGTGCAGCTCGTGCCTGGGTTTTCCTTTGTAGTCCGTAATAGTTTGCAAACCCTGTCACATCCGACAAGCATCAGAGCCGGTGCAGTAAGATTCAATCTTAGTCCTGTATTGACACTTTGCCTGTTTGATGGTTTGTCTGAGGACATAGCCGGATGTTTTATAAGCGTCCGGATTAGTGTCCCGCTCCTTGAAAGCTGCAACTCTAGCCTTAAGTTTGGTGCGGATGTTGCCTCTAATCCATGGCTTCTCGTTGGGATATGTACGTACGGTCACTGTGGGGACGTCGTCGTCGATGCACTTATTAATGAAGCCGGTGACTAAGGTGGTATGCTCTTCAATGCCATTGGATGAATACTGGAACACATTCCAGTTTGTGCTATCAAAACAGTCCTGTAGCTTAGCATCCACATCATCTTACCACTTCTATATTGAGCGAGTCACTGGTACTTCCTGCTTTAGTTTTTGCTCGTAAGCAGGAATCAAGAGGATCAAATAGCTTTAAATGCATCTCTGTGTGTGGAGTAAAGGTGGTCTAAAGTTTTTTTCCTCTGGTTGCACATGTGGCATGCTAGTAGTAATTAGGTAAAACGGATTTAAGTTTGCCTGCATTAAAGTCCCCGGCCACTAGGAGCGCCACTTCTGGATGAGCATTTCCTTGTTTGCTTATGGCCTTATACAACTCGTTGAGTGCAGTATTAGTGCCAGCGTCGGTTTGTGGTGGTAAATAGACGGCTATGAAAAATAGCGATGAAAACTGGTAGATAGTGTGGTCTACAGCTTATCATGAGGTACTCTACCTCTGGCGAGCAATACCTCGAGACCACGTTAATATTAGATATCGCGCACCAGTTGTTATTGACAAATAGACAACCACACCCCTCGTCTTACCGGACATAGCTGTTCTGTCCTGCAAATGCACGGAAAACCCAGCCAACTGTGTATGAACTGTGTCGTCGTTCAGCCACGACTCTGTGAATCATAAGATATTACAGTTTTTAATGTCCCATTGGCAGGATAGTCTCGAACGGAGCTCATCCAGTTTATTCTACAGTGACGTTGGCTAATATAACTGATGGTAGAGGCGGGTTACCCACTCGCGAACGAATTCTCACAAGACACCCTGATCTAAGCCGCCTGTATTTCCTTCCTTTCTTCATGTGAATAATGGGGATTTGGGCCTTGTCTGGGAGAAACATTATATCCTTTACATCAGACTCATTAAAGAAAAAATCTTTGTCCAGTTCGAGGTGAGTAATCGCTGTTCGGATATCCAGAAGCTATTTTCGGTCATAAGAGATGGTAGCATCAACATTATGTACAAAATAAGTTACTAACAATGCAAAAAAATACACAAAATAGCACAATTGGTTAGGGGCCTGTAAAACGGGAGCCCACTGCCCATCCATCACAGAAAGCACTGAGCTAGGCTGAAAGACCTGCATTTTGGAGCTGCCTTACTCAGTAAAGAGATCATGTTTGTATGCGGCTTTGGGTCAGTCACAGTGGTCAGGTATTCTGCCACTGTGTACTCTATGTTTAGGATGAAATAGCATTCTAGTTTGCTCTGTTTTTTTGTTAATTCTTTCCAATGTGTCAAGTAATTATATTTTTGTTATCTCATGATTTGATTGGGTCTAATTGTTTTGCTGTCCTGGGGGCTCTGTGGGGTCTGTTTGTGTTTGTGAACAGAGCCCCAGGACCAGCTTGCTTAGGCGACTCCAGGTTCATCTCTCAGTAGGTGATGGCTTTGTTATGGAAGGTTTGGGAATTTAACGGCTCTTTTCTGGATTTTGATCATTAGCAGGTATCGGCCTAATTCTGCTCTGTATGCATTATTTGGTGTTTTACGTTGTACACAGAGGATATTTTTGCAGAATTCTGCATGCAGAGTCTCAATTTGGTGTTTGTCCCATTTTGTGTGAGCTGCAGACCCCAGACCTCACAACCATAAAGGGCAATGGGTTCTATAACTGATTCAAAACTGTTTTTAGCCAGATCCTAATTGATATGTCAAATTTTATGTTCCTTTTGATGGCATAGATGGCCCTTCTTGCCTTGTCTCTCAGATCGTTCACAGCTTTGTGGAAGTTACCTGTGGCGCTGATGTTTAAGCCGAGGTATGAATCATTTTTTGTGTGCTCTAAGGAAACGGTGTCTAGATGGAATTTGTATTAGTTGTCCTGGCAACTACTACTGAGATTTACTGTCAGGGCCCAGGTCTGACAGAATCTGTGCAAAAGATCTAGGTGCTGCTGTAGACCCTCCTTGGTTGGGCACAGAAGCACCAGATTATCAGCAAACAGTAGACATTTGACTTCAGATTCTCTCTCTCTCTCTCTCTCTCTGCCCTCTCTCTCTCTCTGCACTCTGTCTCTCTCTCTCTCTCTGCACTCTCTCTCTCTCTTTTCTTAGCTCATCTTACACGCCAGCACTCGATGCTAATGGCGCCTGTGAAGCTCAACTGAACCCAAATTAAGAAGTGTGATGTGACACACCTCCCCCAGGGTTAGGGGAGAAGCTCTGTGCTACATTTATTAGTCAGTGACTGCCCCTGGAAGTAATAGTCCAAGAATGTCTCGAGTTGGAAGTCTCTTAAACAAATTCCCCCTCCCCATGTTGTGAGCCCTTTCCTCTGACCCATATGATGGTGTTACTCAGTTCACAATGATAGCAGGAAGGTATTTCATCGAAACAATCCGCTGGTGCTTTGTGGAAAGGAAGAATGCCAGAATATTATTCAGAGACTGAAGGCGATATTTTATAAATGTTTTCATCTTTTATCTTTCTGTCAAAGGAAACACCCTGCTTTCATTTTTTATTGAAATTGCAATATTACTGCCCTCTTCAAAATTATCCAAACAGTGGTTGTTGAAACACARATTATTGAAGGTCACACAACCTTGTTTGGGAGATTAAAATGAATTTGTAGAATGAAGAACAAAAGCGGAGTTAAAGCCTTCAAAGGATGGCTGTGTAATTGATAACAACAGCACATATCAACATTCACCTGAGTCTAGGTTTAACGCTATTATAATATGTGCTGTACCATCATTTCACAGTGAACGCACTGAAAGCATTTTTCAACCTCTGGGCCTTGAGCTTCTTCCCCGCGGCATGGCATGACATGCCACCAATTTTATCACTACAACATCAAGGTTGCTCACTTTTCAATTCTTCAGTTGAGGTTTTGACTACTACACTTTTGTCAGTTCTTCAAAATCAATCTAGCATTTTTCATCTGAGGATTTGACTTAGTGTATTTTCAGCGTTAACTGGTTTTGTAGTGGCCTTTAAAGACATTTAAGAGTTTCTACCAAATGTGTCTCTATGTGGAGAAGTGTTACAAGGTGTTCCAGCCCGGGAGAGAGAGAAAGAGATAGTAGGGAGAGAGGGAAGAGGGATTAGTGGTTGCTCATTAAAGGGATAGTTCACTCAAATTACAAAATGACACTTTGGTTTCCTTAGCCTGTAAGCAGTCTATGAACAAGGTATGACATCAATCCATGCTTTGGTTTAGTTTCCCTGGCAATGTGTCCACATGCTAACATTTTAGCAATTGTGGCCCATTCCCATTTAAGTCATGCGACTGATTTATTAGAATTTTCAGATCATCTATAAGTAACTTTGTTGAGCTTCACAATCAATTTAAGATACTTTCGGATAATTTGGACATGATGCCAGAAAAATGATAATATCAGTCCCATGACTTGGAAACAGTGACAGGGAAACTAAACCAAAGCATAGATTGCTGTCCTACCTTGTTCATAGACTGGTTACAGTACACGGAAAACAATGTGTAATTTTGTAAATTGGGTGAACTATCTCTTTAAGTGGTGCTCTGTGTCACGGTTCGTATTGCAGTAATCCTACCTGACCCTATAGCCAATGAAGACCAGCGATCTTTGCCCTATACATAGGGGGATCACAAATGCATGTGGATGATGCAATGGATTTCATTGTGTCTGTTAACAGATCATTTGACACTGTAATTAAAAACACCTCTCTCACAGCTTGGAATTAATCAATCCCCCTGAGAGGAGAAAAGAAGGAAGATAAGCTGAGAAGAATATCTTTAGAGCTCCTGGAGAGCCAGAGGTATATGGATACCATGAGGAGAGAAAGAGAGGGAGGAGGAGGTCTATAGATAGTATGGCTGGAATAGAACGACAGAGGCATYAGAGAGAGAGAGAGAGAGRGAKGGRWRRGARAGARMRRASARMRARYAWGTWKRTKRATRRRTAKRKRWMRSACACACACACACACACACAMAMACACACACAGAGCAAGAGAGAGTGACCATCTGTGCAGCCCCTGGGCTTTTCCCTGTAGTCCCTGCCATAGGTCTGATAATACAGGGACATGGGGACATGCTCAGTGAAGCAGTCATTAGTACCGGGGGATGACATCTAAGCCCCAGGTCACCTGCAAGGGACTAACTGGCAATTACGCATGTGTACAGTAGGAGTAGGACATACATAATGATTTTACCTTATACCCTTCCCTGTTGCTGTTTCCAGTGGGAACATTGATGCACGTAGCCTACTGTGGCATCTATAACAAAAATCCCCATCCCCCCCACTCACGAACAGTATAGATATGAGAGCAGCAGAAGTGGCAGTCACGCAACAGCAGTACTGCCTCTTCATCTTGTCAGTTTTCTTCTGCATTGCCATCACACAATCCTAGCAGGGCCCATGTTTGGCTGGTTAGCAAACTTGGGCAACAATTTACTTGACACCCAGTTTCATAACACGTTACGTCACGGGTCATAACCATGTATAATATGTCAGGACAGCTGACATAACTTGTCATAACCTGTCATAATAAAGTATGGTCATAAAACTGTCATGACCCATAAATTTTTACTCGTTATGACATATATTGTGCTATTTTATGGCTGGTTATGACACCAACATAAGAGTGTCAAAATCCACATTTATTCAAATAGGTTTTTCTCTGCCAAGAAGTTTCCTTTGGTTTTAAAGTGCTTTTCTTAAATCCTTTGTTGTTGTTGCAATGAATTCTTTACAGTCATGTTTTTTTCATCATATTTTAAATAACACTGTCATGAAGCATTATGACCATCCTGTGTCACTTTACTTGGACTAAGAAAATACTCTTTATGACACTGTCAAGAAGCATTATGGCTTATCATAATCATATAAGCCAGATAGGCTAATCACGTACATGCCCTTATATCAGTCATCAGTCAAAAAAAGGGTGTCTTGTCCTGCTCCTGAACTCTGCCCCTGCGTTCATCCTAGTCATCAGCAACAAAGCATTGGGGTAGGTGCATGTCTGACATCAATGTGTGTGCATTTACAATGATAATGTGTAATATGGTCGCAATTTTTTTTTTTTACATACTGTTGACATGTAGGGTAGGGTGCAAATGAAAAGTTTTGCCTTGTTTTGTGGGGTTTGCCACTCTTATGTAGGTGTAATAAACAGCCATAAAATAACACTATATGTCACAACCGGTATAAATATACGTCATGATAGTATTATGACCATATTATAACAGGTTTTGACAAGTTATGTCAGCTGTTAGGACAAATGACATGGTTATGACCGTGTCGTAACATGTTATGACGGTGAGTGTCAAGTAAAGTGTTACCCAGATTTGTTCTTGACCTGAGCTGTATGTAAGGGACTTGCTGCTGGGCGCGATTGCGTTAAATGCATATATTGCAGCGTTTGTTTCAACTGATGCATGAGGACTCAATTTGTTGTGTACTATGGCCATTTCAGTTTATTGTTGGGACTTGATTGCCTAATGCGGCTTGAAACTATGTTGTTTCTTAGTGTAAAAAGGGCAGGGTATTTGCATAATGAAAATATATTCTTATTTAATGCACCTGCTGTACATACCACTTTAGTATATGTAACTTATATGGATTTTCTCATATGGGCCCAGTAGATATTCTGTGGTTATATTCAGCAGCATTTCCTTGAGGAGTCGAGGGAGAGCCTGCATTCTCGCTTACCTGGCTATAAGGGAAATTAAACAGTCAACTCTATTCCCACTTGCAATTGTGTGCACACTCACCAAAAAAACATGCCCTCATTTTATACTTTATATTAGCTCGCATAAATAGGCTGAAGCGTGCCCCGAAAACACAAACAACGGAAGACTCCCTGCAGGAAATGCACAACGGAGCAGTACAGAAAAAAATCTATTGAAGGGACTTTTAAATGGAATTAAGCAGGCCTGTCAAAAATTTGAACTGGCTTTGGGTTGAAAAAAGATTATTTTCGCTTTCTCTCTTCTGCCTCACTGCGTCTCCTTTTCCCAGAATGCACGAGGCCCTGCCAAGCGTCGGCAGCCAGATGTACAGCGGCTCACTGCAGATCTACTGCACACAAAAAAAATTACTCACACAGAGTACAGCATAATTCCCCCACCGCTTATGAGGAAACACTCGCTAGCGACTGATGTTCTCTCATATCTAATTAGTGGGTTTCAAGCTCATTGCTCGGGTGTTGTCTTGGTAACAGATTTTTCATCTGTTTAAATTTTTTCGATTTTCTTATTTTTACATGCATGAATTTGCACTTCTTTAGCTGACCTGGACCAGGCCTTGAGAGACTGAAGTTGGGGGTGGTTAAATGCCATGATGTACTGCTGCCAGACACCCATTGGGTCCCCCATGGTGATGAGAACAAAGACTCAAAGCTGGTAATGAGTCAAATTAAACCTCAAAATTGCACTGAGACTTAGCTTGTCCAAACATGTCAGGCAACTCAATTAGCAGACACCCAATTATTGTTGAGCTGCTCTCACAGGGGTTAGTGTTGTAAACACTTTCATTAACTACCAGCCAAATTAATGTCATCTTAAACTATAAAACTAAACAAATACCAACAGTAGATGGTGAGCAACATGGTTGACTTGTTAATCGTCTCTAATGGTTGACTTGTTAATCCACATAAACCTGAAAATTCTTGATTTGTTCATTCGAATGAGATTTTATCGAAGTGTTAGTTGGTGTTGAACAGCAGGCATTGCGTGAAGAAGTTAAGACCCTCCCAGCGTTCTGATCAGTTAGTGTAACTGTCAATGAAAGCACTACATTGTCCATGAGACCACCCCCATGTTTACAAGCTGTAGTTGTCTGCTCTGCATGCTTTGTCGCCTTGCTTTTGCTCAAATGCACATTTTTATTTTGCTTTCATGGCCTCACCCTTTAAAAAAAATGTTGTCTCTGTTTTGTCATCGACCAGTGCTTCATGCGTGACTGGCTGGGGCTAACAGACTTTATTTTACCATGCCCAGATTAGCCTGTTAATCCTCAATCTGTCTGTACTCTCGTGCCTCTTCTTGCAGTTGGGTCTCTCAGTTTTTTGGGCCATTGCTCTTAGTCTGTTCCCACCACAGGAGGTTGGTGGCACCTTAATTGGGGAGGACAGGCTTGTGGTAATGGCTGGAGTGGAATGGTATCAAATACATCAAACACATGGGTTCCATGTGTTTGATGCCATTCTATTCATTCCAGCCATTATTATGAGCCGTCCTCCCCTCAGCAGCCTCCACTGGTTGCCACGTGTTGTGGCCGTGGTCAATAATACATCAGTGCATGCTAAGCTACTTCCGGAGAAGAAAATGGAATGAGAACCCTGCCTGCCTCCACTGTAAATTATTCAGCAGGAATGAACCTCAGTCACTGGAAGGTATTAGTAGACATTTAGGTGCTAGAGCATATTGTTGTGTTAGGGTCTGGGAGTCCTGGCCTCCATCCCAATCGGGTGGTCTAAGGAGGCACTCACACAGCTGCTGCCAAAGGGTCACTAATGAGGTCTTTTATGTTGTTTTTGGACTGTGCAGCCCTCGTATTTATGAGTCTACGCTAATTTGCACTCACAGAAACAACGAAGAGGTGCTCAGCAGTATTTAAAGGTTTATTATTAGAAAGTCTACTTTTTTTTCTCAGAAGCCTGTTGTGTGTCACAAGCATGAGTGTTTATGACCCGTAGGCCCATGGTGACTCACAAAGAGCAATGCCTTAGGGTGTCACCATAGCACAGATCACTAAGAGCCATGCCTTACGGTGTCACCATAGCACAGATCAATAAGAGCCATGCCTAAGGGTGTCACCATAGCGCAGATCACTAAGAGCCATGCCTTAGGGTGTCATCATAGCACAGATTTTGTCATCTTCAATGTTCAGAGACCATAATCTGGGATTTAAGAAAAACTGTATGACCGAAATGAAAAGGTGTAAGAATACACTCCATAACTAATTTAGGCAAAGTTGCCTCTGGACAGTACTATGGAGGTACTCTAGTGCCATTTTAGCAATGTCCAGTCTACGGTGGTTCTTCCTTTAAAAGTTGTGTCAAACAGCAGCACAGCTTGTGGGGTGCTGCGGAATGGTATGGCATGTTGGAGTACGTGACGTCATCGTATTTTACTGTCAGCCATTGTTGTCATTAACTTCTCTGGGATATGTGGGACGGTAGCGTCCCACTTGGCCAAAAGCCAGAAAAAATGTAGCGCGCCAAATTCAAATATATTACTATAAAAATCAATCTTTCATGAAATCACAGATGAAAGACACCAAATTTAAGCTACACATGTTGTGAATCCAGCCAACATGTCTTATTTCAAAAATGATTTACGGGGAAAGCACACCAAACGATTATGTTAGCCCAGTACATAGCCACAGAAAAACATAGCCATTTTCCCAGCCAAAGATAGTAGTCACAAAAAGCAGAAATAGAGATAAAATGAATCACTAACCTTTGATGATCTTCATCAGATGACACTCATAGGAAATAATGTTACACAATACATTTATGTTTTGTTCGATAATGTGCATATTTATATCCACAAATCTCGGTTTACATTGGCGCCATGTTCAGAAATGCCTCCAAAATATCCTGAGAAATTGCAGAGAGCCACGTCAAATAACAGAAATACTCATCATAAACTTTGATGAAAGATACATGTTTTACATAGAATTAAAGATACACTTGTTCTTAATGCAACCGCTGTGTCAGATTTTTTTTAAACTACGGAAAAAGCACACCATGCAATAATCTGAGACGGCGCACAGATATAACAACATTTCTCCGCCATGTTGGAGTCAACAGAAATACCAAATTACATCATAAATATTCCCTTACCTTTGATGATCTTCATCAGAATGCAGTGCCAGGAATCCTAGTTCCACAATAAATCGTTGTTTTGTTCGATAATGTCCATTACTTATGTCTAAGTAGCTACTTTTGCTAGCATGTTTAGTGCACATGTCCAAACGCTCGCGCAGATGCAGGCGAACTCGGACGAAAACTTCAAAAAGTTATATAACAGGTCGAATAAACTGGTCAAACTAAGTATAGAATCAATCTTCAGGATGTTGTTATCATAACTATCCAATAACGTTCCAACCGGAGAATTCCTTTGTGTCTCTAGAAGTTATGGAAAGCAAGACGATATCGTTTGGAATGCGCGTGACCAGGAACTGACATTCTGCCAGACCAATGACTGAAACACCTCCCATCCGGCTCAACATCACAGTAGAGGMTTCATTCCACGTTCTACAGACTGTTGACATCTAGYGGAAGGYGTAGGAAGTGCAAACAGATCCATATCTTACAGGGAATTGAATAGGCGATGAGTTGAACATCGACCAGCCTCAGAATTCTCACTTCCTGTTTGGATTTTTTCTCAGGTTTTTGCCTGCCATATGAGTTCTGTTATACTCACAGACATCATTCAAACAGTTTTAGAAACTTCAGAGTGTTTTATATCCAATAGTAATAATAATATGCATATATTAGCATCTGGGACAGAGTAGGAGGCAGTTCACTATGGGCACGCGATTCATCCAAAAGTGAAAATGCTGCCCCCTATCACAAAGAAGTTAATGCTAGTTAATGGTAGTTTGACCACCAGAGGGCATCTTTGAGAAGTTAAGTTATTGAAATGTCATGGAGCTGTAGATTCCTGTTTACTGTAGCTGTTTTAGAGCAACTTACTTATTGGCATACAGGCCTACTTCAATATACAGTATATCAATCAATCATTCATTCATTCATTTGTGCATGTCACCACACAGCATACAAGTCATCCATGTCTTTAAATACAGTCAAGCGTTTTAGTTATAAAACAAAATAACAAAGGGAGGCTTGAATAATTATACAATGAATAAACCGCAACATGTTTGCTAAAGCGATTGAATTCACAAATGCTTTTGACTGTTTTTAATATTGGCTGTACGAGAGACTTTAAAACCTTTTTTGTTTAAACAGACTATGGGATTGATTATAATTTGTTTGTCAATTATTATTGTATTTGTTGTGCTGTTTATACTGTTGGAAATGTAGCTTAATTAAATTGATTCATATTATGGTGTTTCTATTCCAAGAAAAACAAAAATGCATTTTACAATAGCCTATGTAGACCTCAGGGTTTCCGTTAGGAAAATATGGCGCTGTACAACGTGACCGGTCAGGAGTAGGCCTAGGCAACTAAGCAACTGCGAGTGAAGAGCTAAATAATCCTAACATTTCCACACCGTAATTGTAGACTAACCAATACCCAAATGGAGATTCTGTGAAATGTTTTATCTGATATATTTATCAAGACCAGTCCCCATGCTTGTCTCAAAGCAGCGCGAAACGGACCTGAAATAGTTGGCCTCAGGCTATTGCTATTTAAATCTTATTATAACCATTGGATGACTTTGGGTGTTTCAATAAGCAACAATTTGTTGCCTTCAATTGCATTAGCCTACTTTATTCCAATATTTATGTCATTCAGTGATATTTATTCCCATAGTAATTCGTTATGGATCCACCCAGATGTGGTTAGAGAACATTGCATGTGGTGGGCTATGCAAAGAGATGGGTGAAATTGACATGTCTCGCAAACATGCATTAATACATTTAAAGTCACTAAACTCAGCAAGTCTATGGTCCTGCTGATAGCCCATTAAGGGTGGATGACTTCTTTTACATTCCAATTCATTGGAAAGGCTGCTATACCATTCACACCTGGCCCACAGCGTTGTTGCGTACTTACAGTACAGTGCACTTTCACTCCATATTCCGCCTGACTCATTTACATTTACATTTAAGTCATTTAGCAGACGCTCTTATCCAGAGCGACTTACAAATTGGTGCATTCACCTTATGATATCCAGTGGAACAACCACTTTACAATAGTGCATCTAACTCTTTTAAGGGGGGGGTTAGAAGGATTACTTTATCCTATCCTAGGTATTCCTTAAAGAGGTGGGGTTTCAGGTGTCTCCGGAAGGTGGTGATTGACTCCGCTGACCTGGCGTCGTGAGGGAGTTTGTTCACCATTGGGTGCCAGAGCAGCGAACAGTTTTGACTGGGCTGAGCGGAACTGTACTTCCTCAGAGGTAGGGAGGCGAGCAGGCCAGAGGTGGTGAACGCAGTGCCCTTGTTTGGGTGTAGGGCCTGATCAGAGCCTGAAGGTAGGAGGTGCCGTTCCCCTCACAGCTCCGTAGGCAAGCACCATGGTCTTGTAGCGGATGCGAGCTTCAACTGGAAGCCAGTGGAGGAGCGGAGGAGCGGGGTGACGTGAGAGAACTTGGGAAAGTTGAACACCAGACGGGCTGCGGCGTTCTGGATGAGTTGTAGGGGTTTAATGGCACAGGCAGGGAGCCCGCCAACAGCGAGTTGCAGTAATCCAGACGGGAGATGACAAGTGCCTGGATTAGGACCTGCGCCGCTTCCTGCGTGAGGCAGGGTCGTACTCTGCGAATGTTGTAGAGCATGAACCTACAGGAACGGGTCACCGCCTTGATGTTAGTTGAGAACGACAGGGTGTTGTCCAGGATCACGCCAAGGTTCTTAGCACTCTGGGAGGAGGACACAATGGAGTTGTCAACCGTGATGGCGAGATCATGGAACGGGCAGTCCTTCCCCGGGAGGAAGAACAGCTCCGTCTTGCCGAGGTTCAGCTTGAGGTGGTGATCCGTCATCCACACTGATATGTCTGCCAGACATGCAGAGATGCGATTCACCACCTGGTTATCAGAGGGGGGAAAGGAGAAGATTAATTGTGTGTCGTCTGCATAGCAATGATAGGAGAGACCATGTGAGGATATGACAGAGCCAAGTGACTTGGTGATATAGCGAGAATAGGAGAGGGCCTAGAACAGAGCCTGGGGACACCAGTGGTGAGAGCACGTGGTGCGGAGACAGATTCTCGCCACGCCACCTGGTAGGAGCGACCTGTCAGGTAGGACGCAATCCAAGCGTGGGCCGCGCCGGAGATGCCCAGCTCGGAGAGGGTGGAGAGGAGGATATGATGGTTCACAGTATCAAAGGCAGCCGATAGGTCTAGAAGGATGAGAGCATTCAGTCACAATTCCACCAGATTATTCTTTCTATTGTTGTTATCTATTCAGTAACATTCCACAAGTAAATATAATATATAAAACACCTACAATAAATAGCTCAGGTCTTAAAAATATGTGAAACCTTTTTTATTTATTTTATGATTTTTTTAGTAGCGGAGGCCTTATGGCTTCGCCATCAACTAGTTATTTTAGCAGACATGACTTGCGTATATTCAGTCAACACATATATTTTAAGAATATAATGGAATATAACAGACCATTTTCATTTCTCTTAGAATTAAAACCTTACAGTATAAGAACAGTTTTAGTAAGTTAAGGTCCAGTTACATTTTCTTCTGACAAAGTACAAATAAAAAATATATATTTTATGTGCATGTGGGATAGAGGAAGAGCAATTCTTACACTATTGTTCTAAATTCAATCACTTTCTTCTTCTTCATCCTCATCATTCAGTTCATTCAAATTCAATTGTAATATATTTCATCACCCCTGTTCAACAACTCCAAATCACATTAGCATGTGCTCCAAAGGAATACCTTGAAATAACATGATATAGGTTAATTAAATAATCGAAAGTTGATATACAAAACCAGTCAAAAGTTTGGACACACCTCCTCATTCCCGGGTTTTCTTTATTTTTTACTATTTTCTAAATTGTAGAATAATAGTGAAGACATAAGAACCATGAAATTACATATTGAATAGTGTTAAACAAATCAAAACATTTGAGATTCTTCAAAGTAGCCACCCTTTGCCTTGATGACAGCTTTGCACACTCTTGATAAAGTAAAAATAAAGAAAAATCCTTGAATGAGTAAGTGTGCCCAAACTTTTGTATTTCAGGCATAATGTGAGTTGATGCATTTTTTTGTTAGGGCAAATCTGGTCTGTGATATTGAGTTAGAAATGTAAAACTTTAGAGTACTTAAGCATCGAATACATTGCAAGTTTGCCATTTTTTGGCCATTAGGCTACACTTTACAATAGGACTCGACTCTGACTGACCGCAGCATCTATCGGTAGTCTAAACTGTGGCACAAATTGGGGGATTATTCACACCTAGCCAAGCAATTAGACTCTCCTTTTGTAAATTAATAGAGGTGTGAATGTTTGTCAGTCTCTCTCCTATCAAACTAGAGTCCTGCATCAGGCAAAAAAAATCAGCTGGCGAGTGGTCCCGGAGTTGAGAGAGAACTTGGGTAAATAAAATGGCGCAATTACGCTTAACATGTGGACTGACGATTTTCGAAAAATTGGGGCCTTTACAGCCCATTACATAAGCGAAGAGTGGACGTTACCCACCATGGAATGGGAAAGTGCAGCTAAAAACTGCAGATAACATAAGGCCAGCTATTGTGAAAGAATACTTGTGGATCTTGTTGATTTCCTCTATCGCTTTCCTCTATCGCTTCAAGAGGCCTGCTGTCCACCTGGTAATTGTGTGGTCCCAAAGGATATAGTGTCACCTTCAGATAGATGTGTGGTTTCAGAGAGAAGCCAGTTGCGAGCCTATGACCAGGCACAGTGGATGACATCTTTTCCTGCACAGCAATTTGAAGAAATCCAGTGATGAATGGACTGTTTTTGAAGTTATTGTTGTAGTATATTCATTTGTTGTCTAATATTAGAAGGCTCTTTAAAGCGATTTGAGATGTCAATGTGACGCATTGCATTGTTTAAAAAAATGATGTTCTTAATTCATGACATGGTTTATTTTTAGCCAAATGTTGAATAGACATGCAGACAAATTAATTAATGTAGGAAAAGAGGAATAATAGCCTACTGTCTGTAGTCATAAAAACAATTAGGATTAATACATTGATATTATTTTGTTGGGTAACAGATCGTCTCTTGGAACTCATTAAGAGGCGGCTTCTATCTTCAATATAAGCATTCATTGAGAAGGGTAAACCCATAGGTCTTAGGTCTGCAGTAAATTACATTTGATTACCAGGTTCGTTTTTCATTAAGTTAACATAATCCAAGCCTTCTGGGAATGTTGTAAAGTCCAAAAGCTATGGGTGGAGTAAGACATTTGGCTGTCAGAAGTATTACAATGGAAATTAACTTTTAATCCGCCGGTCTGCATATTTCAAGACATGGCATTAAGGGTGCAGTGAGATACCTAATGGGTTTGACGATACTTTTTCCGTCAATCATCTTGAAAAAAATGATACTTAAAAACAGAAATTCAACCAATTTCAGCCTTTAAATGCTTTACTGTGCAAATGTTGAAAGTACATGTAGGTGGCGGAGAGAAACAATATGGTGCAGTTTGAGGCCATGTGGTGGAGAGTGATGCGGGTGCTGGAGATGGGGGGGGTGAGCAGGTGTGTCTGGGCAGGTGTGATGTAGTTGTTGTTTGTATGTGTATGTTTTTTAATGTCTAAAAAGACATAAAATCTTACAAAAAAATGTAATAAGGAAAGATGACATGCTTGGAACATGCATCTGACGTTTCATTTTGAGTAGGATTTATTTAGTTTCCAATCTTTATTGTAACCACAAGGTCACAAATAATTGAACACACACAACATGAGCAGATTAACTTGGTCAAAACATTTCTTTATTAAAGACTGTCAGAAAGAATGTTGGTACTTATTTATTTTGATCCAAAGCCATGAATGAGTGAGTCACAGCTTTATACTGACAAATATAGCTTTATGCTGTGAAATAGCCTACTAAATAGGCCACGCCTAAACAAACATATTAAATGGCCTAAATAAAAAAAGTACATTTCATAAATAAATGAAGACGCTCAGGTCTTGAAAATATGGGCAACATTTTTCCCTCCCTATCCTCGCTGGACTCTCTTTCATTCAGTTTCTTCGTCTTCACATCAGCAAAGATGGACTCCGTATTTCAGAAACTACATTGACATAGATGGGCTTTCACTCTTTCACACTGTGGTAAATAAAGCCAGTTTGTTATTTAGAATGATTTATTTCTGTTTTTAGAGGGAGAGAAACCAAAAGCCCACCTTGCCTATAATTTTTTTTTAAATCATCAGTCCACATGTCAAGTGTAATTGTGCCATTGGATTTAAGTTCTTTCTCAACTCCGGGACCACCCGCCAGCTAATTTTGTTTTGCCCTGATGCAGAACTCTATTGCCAGAGAAGAGAGACTCTCAAACTGAAACATTCACACCACCATTAATTTACGAAAAGATAGTCAGTTTATGCCAGAGATTAGACTACCGATAGATCAGCATTCTAACTACCCCTTGTGATAGTGTGGTGCAATGACAGAATTAAGCAATTTACCACAATCTGCCACCATCTACCACAAACGGTTACAGCATAAGTTTGAAACGTTTAATTGAGGAACCACTGTATGTCCTATGGTGTGCAGCACTGCATGAAACTGTGAAAATAAGAACAACTAAATTTCAACAATGCACTTAGCTGAGCTTTTAAGTTCTGCTCTACGTGAAAAGGCGGTGCTTGCTTCCACCACACTGACTTGAATGGCATCTCTGTTTTCTCCTTTGGTCTTATCACATGGACATAGATTTACTCTGAGGATATTATGTCAGTTTGAAAAGTTTTGGGAAAAGCTTGAATGCTTTCAAGTTTAAATTGACCTATTTAAGATTCAATGTAGGGCTTCGGTGTGGGATTCTGTAAAAAGTGCTTGCTAAAGGAAAAGGAGCATCAAGATTCTGTCATTCCTCTGAGCGAGATGAAAGGTTATCTCATGCAACATTTAATTTGGAGAAGGCATTGGGGTCAGCAGAACTAACGTCCTCCCATTGCTTTGTAATTGCCAGCTTGGTTTGGCACTGAAACCAGTGGGGTTCCATCACGTTCGACATCAAGAGCCTCAGAGTTAGACGATTATGCCAGTCAATTATTGAGGATCATTGAAGGGGAGATGTTAGAGACAGGTCCATGCTGTAAGAGGGTGCTGCTTGGTATGGCTGGTTCAGCCCCATAGCCAGTCACATTCTATGCCCTCAGTTTCCTGGGCACTCGGTTGTATTGGAGTTTAATCATATAGTGTGAGCATCACAGTTTATTGTGTTTATTCTAGAGTGACTTATATTGCTTTAAAGCAGCAGCATAATTTTCTGCTTCAGCAGACACATTGTTGGATGAAATGTGGAAATAAAGCCTGAAGATCCACTTAGCATGACTTTGATCTTATTACAGCTTAGACACAGCTCATGCATTCAATTTATGTCTGATTCTCTTCACGGATTTGAATATTCATTTAAGGGGAATGGACCCACAGTGAAAAATGTCATTTGATGTGTGAGTCTACAGTATATCAGAAGTGACAACTGCTTTAACGACCCCCCCCCCATAAACAACCAACGAGCAAAGCTTATTAGGGAGTGTATTCCTCTTAAATGTAAATTACTCTGCAAGATATCCGCAAAATACACAGATATCCGCAAAATACGACCCCCCCCCCATAAACAACCAACGAGCAAAGCTTATTAGGGAGTGTATTCCTCTTAAATGTAAATTACTCTGCAAGATATACACAAAATACACTTACTCTCAGTTACATCCGCAATGTAACTGAGAGTAAGCTAGTTAGCATGCCATTCTAAGGAGTTGATCCTTTCTTCAAAATATTAGAGAAAATATCAAAATGGCCAGAATATAAGTAGGTAAAACAGAAAAAAATGAATCATTTTTCACGATGACATCAAGACGTCTGGGAAAAAAGTAATGTTTTGGTAGTGTAGAAATCGTCTTCTTACAGCAAATATACAACCTGCCGATATGATATGTATTGCGATTCTCACAATTCTATAAATATTGCGATTCGATATTGTGATTTTATTGCGATTCGGTGTTCCAAACACATTGCTCACCATATGTTGGCTGCATAGGAACAAAAGATTGCCATGAGAAAAACGAGTTTTGAACAGTCATGGAAATACATTTCTGAAAACAAATTGGCTCCCTATTTAAAAAGAGGCTGGAGAACAAGCTATGAAGGAAAAAATGTAGTTTTCATACAGGTGCAGCGAACTAGCGCAAAAATAATATAGCAATATTGTCAAAACGATACGATATTATATATCGTGAAAAATAATATCCTGATATGCAACTGTAGCAATTATTTTCCGTCATCACTAACGTCAATGCAACCAGTTTTGCCCGTTGGGTAGTCCAGCTGTAGCCATCCTTGCGATCTTGGGTGTATAGCGTGCAACACAATAGTTATCTGACCCCTCACCCCTGATCCCTGACCTTTTCCCTATGTTATGCACCCTGAGAGCAGTGGCCCAAAACACGCTGGGAGAACAACGGATGAGTCAGGAGAGTCTGTGTGTGTGTGTGCCATATAAACCCAGAGAACCCAGAGTGTAGCCAAGCGCTGTTCAGATCTCTGTTGAAGACGATCCATGGCAGGCAGTGGAGCGCCAGTATTATGGAGATGACCTCTGCCATACCATACCATAACCTTCTGGTCTTTATCATCAGCAAAACGTCACTATCCTCCTGAATCTTCCCCTGCCATTCATATACAGATGTCAATTTGGGGACGATGTTGACACATTAATGTTTTCAGACGGGTCAGCCTGCCCAATGTCAGCTCCGGTAACAGGGCCAACAGGGCTTTGTCAGCCTCTGCCTGTACTGTAACTAATGTTGCAGACTCCGAGACCCCAGTGGGGAAGTGAACTCTGAGATTCTACCACATTTCTCTACCCTGGTTTGCTGAATTCTGTTGGGGCTTTTGTCTAACTTCTAACCCCAATTTGGTTCTCAGCATTAGACAAGATAAAGGTCGCAAGTCGCTCTAAGTGTGTTTGTGGTGGGTTACTGAACCAGAAGCGAGTATGCAAATCAGGTGGTGTTTAGACAGGAGACAGGAGAGCGGGGGAGAGAGCGAGAGGGGAGAAAGGGGGAAGGGGGGGGGGGGTAGGAGAAGGAGGAGGGGAGGTGAAAGAGGGGGAGAAGGAGAGTCTGTGTCTATGAAGGGGAGGGAAATTTGTTAAGCAGCTCTCTTGAAACCATTGTTAAATAGTGCAAACTAATAGCTCTTAGAATGCTGTTGCTATTTCCCTGGAAGCACAATGGCGCTAGTTCTAATTGATTGGTTCAGAAACAGAAACATGGGAGCATGGCAGGCAAAGCTGCCTCGAGCCTTTTGGGGGCCCAAAGTGAGATTTGTATTTTTGGGGATTTTAGTTGCCTCCCTCTTGGCGGCGGAGAGAGCGTTTAGCAGTTTTACATCTACTTTCCTGCCATTCTACTCATTTTTCCATGGAGTGGAGAGAGTTATGCCATGTTCATATGATATCTGGGTGACTAACAAAACCAATGCGGGCCTACTGGAGTGCCCCTGGGCATTTGCCCTTTGTGCCCGATCCGTAATTCAGCCATGACTACAAGGCTTAGACACCTGGCTGGACTAACTTACCTAGAAATCTCTCAAATGTTAGCTGACATGGGCTAATTCAGTGACTGTCAGTGACTGCTGATGCACTACCAAATTCTGAAATTGCACCATTGTGTATTCTACAATTCTAACTTTCAACAGTAAGTTGAGACCCCGACTGCGCGTAGTCTGTGTTTAGGCACTGATGGCAGGAGTTCTCTTCTCTAATCACACTAGCACTGGGTGGGTGCCTTGCACTCACAAGCCTCACCCCCAAAGTATGTAACAAGCTTCCTTCCCCATTATGTTCTTTACTGGTTGTAACCTTCACTTTTATACAAGACGAGTCAAGGGTGGATACATCATCTTTTATTCATCATTTCAAATCAATCTCAAATAAGTCTACATCTGTTCATAAAATCATTGCAATTCCTACCTCTGTGGGTTACGCTTTGGGTTCTTAAGTCTTGGGCTCTTACCTAAGTAGGGTGATGCCATGAATAGAAATCCACTCTACTCTCCATTCCGCTGCCAATCGAGCCATATGCTCGAATGTTAATTGCATTTGAGTTCCAGAATGTTGGTGTTTTGTTTCCTTGATTGCATGCCACACCTTGCTTAAAGGGATACTGCACAATTCTGGCAACGACTGGAAGTCTACAGGCACAGTAGTATACTTCCAGTCATCATGCTAACTCTAGTTAGCATTGTTAACTCTAACTTCCTTCCTACATACTGCACGCAGATACATAGAAATGGTATCAATGAGTTCATCTGACTCTGGGTAAGTAGAGAAATGGCTTAATTGCCAGAATCTCACAGTATCCATTGAAATAGTGTTGCACGGTATACCAATTTTTATTTTATTTTTTAAGTTCTGTACTTCTGTCAAATGTGTCTCACGTAATTGAGAGGATCAAGTCAGTATCAGCGCAGGCCCTTTATAGCGTGAAGAGCAAAGTGCTTGCTCCACTTACTCATTCATTGCTTGAGCTGTCTGGGCTGCATTAGCTCCCCAGAAATATGAAACCGGTAGCTTCGAGCTTTAACTGTTGACTAACTTTCCTTGCTTTCCTTGTCACCAAAAACGTTATTAATCCACTTAATCTCCCTCGCCAAAAACAAATTCCCTTCGTCATCTTCCTTTGCCTACCGTCTGGTTTCCACTAGATGCCACAGCCACAAAGGCAGATTCCACAGGCACATTATGCCTTGCAAATGATGCCATTAATTTCTTAAAGAGACAGCGGACACTTTTCACAAAAAAGTGGTTCCTTCTTCACTGCAAATGTTGTTAATTGGCACAATAAAATAATAGGTTTTCTTAGCAGTTGCCAATAAAATAAGTTCTAAATGGCAGGGATTGTTTGTCATCTGTAGCCCCATGAAATCAGATAAAACGAGCTCTGTGACTTTGGCCGATACGCCTTCTTTTTTTTGTGGTATTATTTTGGTATCGTTTTTGTAACGTTTTGGTATTGAGTATTGTAATGGTATCAGGTATTGTGATACAAAACCTGGTATCAGTATCGAAGTCAAAATTCTGGTTTTGTGACAACACTACCTTTAAATATTCCCAAATAATCTGAAATTGAGTCAGTGTGGAGTAAAATCGAGGGCTGGCACTCCTTCATGCCGAGTGGTATTGAGAGTGACCATGTGCCACCATTGGAAAGTACAGTACATGCACATGGTATACTCACGTGTGCTACCTTTGAGCTGAGTCTGGGGTTTTCCATAGGGTTCAGTATGGTGTAGTGGTCTGTAGGTCATCAGACCTTGAACCTTGAACCTGAACAATGAAACTCAAAACCACCTCAGGCCTGTATTAGCAGGCCCTCCTGCTCTCCTCTCTGACTTCCTGCCATATAATCGTTTCAGTCCTTTCCCCTTTACATCTCATCCCTCTGTGTACTGTACCAGATATCTGGGTCCAAAGAAGAGCAAACTGGTCCAGGCCCACACTGTACTGAAGCCTAGCCTAGCGTGTCCAGTCAGAGTCCAAAGGGTAGGAGCTCAGCAGAGCATGGACACACCTCACCCACCACCACCCCATCACACACTTACCATTACACGCAGGAAGGAAGTTTGAGGGGTGGCTGCTTGGTTCAAGGCTGCTAGTGATGTCGTCACAGTGGATTCACCCAATCCTTACTAGCTCTCTCTAAGTTGCATCCTGAGCCACCTCTACAGTTTGGCTACAGTATATCCCTTGATGGAGGAATGAAAGGGAGTTTAGAAGCAGGAACAGAAATAAATCTGTCCGACATCTTCCCACATGTAGGGGAGTAATCCAAAGAGACTAATTAAAGAAGAGAAGCCGGCTAAGCCGCTCATCTGAAACCATATCACTCTATATAAATCAGGTACAGAGTGCAGCCCTAGCCTACATTGCTGACTCACTCTGTGTTCCAATACGTTGGAGTGTTTGAGGCCTGTTGCCATGTGGCTCTCAAAGTCTTATCAATGCTAGGAACATTTTTCTTACAGAGGTTCAAGTAGCGTTTCACCTTGTATCTCATTTGTTTTGGCAACTTGCCTTCAAAACAAACTTGATAAGGTGATTCAATGTTGATATGTAGGTTTGGTAGAGACACTGTACAGTATGTTTTCATGTACAGTATATGGTATGAAAAATGTATTGAAATTCCTTGTTGTGGTTTCATTTTTAGTAAATCGGAGCTGCTATGCATAATTTATTGCCTTCGGGAGGCACGACACGTTGAGGGGATTAATTTGTGAATAACGTCGGATTTCTGTGCAATGTGATTACAGAAAACATTTAATGATCAACCTTGATAAATATAATTCAATAGAAACCCGGGTTTGGTGTGTGCTTTATTATGCTCAGATTGTTATTTTTCTCTATCTAATCTATTAGAAGGATGCTTGTTTATCTAGTTTCTGTTGGAGAGACATGGCTCGGCTCAGAGGGCATGACAAGTGGCACAAAGCCAGTTGCATCACACATAAAAAAACTATCCTCAACAACAACACTGATTTATTTTGCCCTCCAACTCGAACACATCGGCCTTGTCCACCCAGTTGCAGGCATCGGTTGTTAGCTAAAACCCCCAGCCCTATTGGTCCCATTGACTAACCTCCATCATTAAACAGGAAATCTTTAGGCATCTTTAAGCCTTGGAGATGTACTGTGTCTGTGTATTATATGACTATGTATAGCATGCAGAAAAACCATCCCTCGGCCTCTCTCAACTAGTCTGTTGATGTAGTGTCCCAAATCGGAATGTGCGTTTCCCAACTCCTCCATAATTTGCATGTATAACCATGCATGCCACACGCGAGGAACTCATGAATCGTATGTCATACATGTCATAAATGAATGGTATGACAACAATAGTCATACCATTCTGATACGCCACCTGAACACCGTGGTCTGTTTAGGTAGATTAAGGTTGTACCCAGACCTGGGTTCAAATAGTATTTGTTTTATCTTAAATTATTGCTGTGCTTGATTGAGATTGCCTGGTTCAATGGACGCAATGGAATGGTCTCGAAAGTGTAAACCCTGCCCATATGGCACTCCAGGCAGGCTTAATTAATTTCACCTTTATTTAACTAGGCAAGTCAGTTAAGAAAAAAATCATATTTTGAATGATGGCCTAGGAACAGTGGGTTAACTGCCTTGTTCAGGGGCAGAGTAACATCTTTTTAACTTGTCAGCTCGGGGATTTGATCTTGCAACCTTTTGGTTGCAAGTCCAACGTTCTAACCACTAGGCTACCTGCCTAATAAAACATCCAGAGAAAGAAAACAAATACTCTCCGAATTCAGGTCTGATTGCACTTGACACTGTCCATCAAACCAGCATCCTCTACATACAGTAGAGACAACTATCCTTTAGATGCCACCCAGCTCTATTGTGGTAGATGTCTCCCTCTCTACTCCCTTCACGAGCCACTGCCAAATAACCAAGAGTTAAGCTCTTAGCATGAAACCAATCTTTTCACTAATTTGAGTGGATACACTGGCAATGAGTAGAAAGGATGCCTGTGATTTGCGACTCTTTTTCCTGTGAGAGGAACGGGCTCTGTTGGCAATAAGATGAGCCGCTGATTGCATTGTTTGTTCTCCTCTCAAAGGGCATCTTACACAGCCACAATGTATTACTGGACAACAGACCCTGAACACTACATGAAGATTACTGAGCTGGGAAACACTAGCCAAGACAGACCACCCAAACACTATTACTCAGGCACCTCCCTCCCAGGTAAGGAGAGCAGAGAGAGAGGAAGCGAGGGAATAAGGGAAAGACAGACATCATTTATATAGAGGGAAAGAGGAAACGGGGGAATAAGGGATAGTCTGACGTCATTTGTTCTATTTATAGAACTTCTAGGACTATAGAGAAGTACACAGCACAACAGCTTGTGGTGGGTTTGCGGTTGCTGCAGTGTTACTGTAGCTATGTGTTTTAAGGGAATAACAACAACACATCATTTGGGGGGAAATGACAAGCACCCATCTACTGTATGTTTACACATGAATACAAAAAAGGTATTTAGCTAAATCAGTTCGCACAGAATCAACATGGGCGTGTTTATTTGTCTCTGTGAAAAAAGCTATGGGAAACATGCGTCCTCACAGTTGATCAAACACCAACTGTCGTCATGGTGTGGGAAGGAAAGCACTGCAGCGTTCAATGCATATGTTACCACGAGCTCATGTATAATTCTGTTTTTTTGGGAAGGAAGCCACACTGTACTGTATCTGCAGGATGAGACACCCTGCTGTGTTTGATACCCAACAGCATAAGTGGGCCACCGCCTAAAGCCAGCTCCTTTCTCCAGATTGGGATTTTGTGAGTTGCACCGTCCAGTTGCACCGTCCATCTTTTGTCTCTGTGCAGGGCAAAGCTAGCCTCGCGACTCCATAAGGGGACCCCAGGAAGAAAAGTAGGCTGCCTTGGCAGCAGCTAATGGGGATCCAAATAAAATACTAAAATGTAAGCTAGGGAGATCAGAGTGGCTCACGTGGCTAGGGCAAAGATGGCATGGAATTTGTATTGGACTTGTACTGTATGTAGTTTGTTGAGTCTTTTCACTACGTCATGGCTGTATGTCACTCCAAAAATGTCCTAATGACGGATGTAAGTTACTGATCAAGTTTTCCCCACTCTGTCTTTTCAGTATGCGGGAGAGAGACCTACGGAGAGTGTGCAAAAGGGGGCTGCTGCTGGCCGTCTGTGTGGTGTCTCTCTGGGGACAGCTGACCCTCGCATCGTCACACAGAAGTCACATAGGTATGTCCAGACAATTAAATAGGGTAGATATGTACCTCTATGGGTAGGTTGCACACACCATAATTATTGTCAGCAAATTGTGTAATAACATAATACATGGATGTAATAATGTAAACCATTAACCTATTCAAATGTAAATGCAAAGCACTTATTATGTAACAACGAGTTATTACAGAATACACAATACTTAACGTAAAGTATTTCCTAATCAGTATAATGGATTTGATTTAGATTGCTTTACATCCACCAGGTGCTCAAAGCACTTGACATTTTATGGGGAAGAAACTTCATCCACTAAGAGTAGCACCCACCTTTGTGATGCCAGGCAGCCATTTTGGCCCAGAAAGCACACCACAACACAATGATATAATACATCAGTGATGAGGTAACACAGTGGACAGGTGAGGATGTTCATAATGGTCAGTAGCTAGGATAATGTAGCCTACTGTTAAAGTACTCATAGTGACTGGTTCCAGTTCATCGCTCCAACAGACCTCACTGTAAATACTGTTGTAATTATCAGAAACTCCGTTGTGTGACACCCAGTGGAGGGTGCTTTGGGGTCATTTGTTGATCTGGAGTGTCTTTAGGCTTCGACACTTCGAACAAAAAGCAGAAATAGCGAAACAACAACAGACATGAATGCAAAAGGTAGACCCTTACGGAAAAACCACATGATTTCACGTTAAATTTCCATGTTATGCAAATGTGAAATTATGTGAAATCATGTGTTTTTGGAACATGTGGTTATGTGGAGTTTCTATGGAGTGATTTCAGTTCCAACAGAAATTGTATTTAACTTTGAATTAGTATTAGGATATTTAATTTGAATGTAATATTTTTGAATTTGTATTGCACAAATTAAATCATTGAATACATACATTTAACTTGTATTTCATAACTGAAAATTCAAGTTCAATATTTATATATTCAGTTTCAATATGGTAGGTATTGCATTCATTATATCAAGTTTAGCAAACGATCATTTCAAGGTTATCAAAGTTTTGTATATTCAACTTCTCAGATGCATTCAGATTCAGTTTTCTAATTCAGTTCTCTAAATTCAGATTTAAAACCAGAGAAAACATCCTGGTAGAGGAGAACAGATAGACTCAAACACTCACTGTGGTGAACAGAAACTTCTGGCGTCCCCCTTCTTACATCCCCCTTTTTTAAAAATAAAATACAAATGTTCTACATATTTTAATATAAGTGTACATATAAGTGTTTCATTTCACAGCTCTAGGCTTGACCTTTCTTCCTGACCTTGTGTGGTATGAAGCTGAGCATGCTTCTGTGTCAGTCAACAGTTGTTGTGTTGCAGGTAAGTATGGTGTGTGTTGTGTTTGTGTGTGTGTTTAGCCCATCACGTTCTCTTTCAGGGAAACAGTTAATCTCATCAGTGTGTTGTTCTTTTGTGTTCAGTAGGTGACTACGATTGCGGCGGTACACCGCGCCTTCTGCGGTGCGGACGTGAGACGAACGTTTAGTGTCAGCTGGCTGAATGATGACTGATGGCTATTAGTAGTCATGCTCCTGGCTTCTAACTGAGTCTCCGTCGTTCAGTGGTGGTAGTGGTCTAGCTGACCTGTCGTAGTATTGCTTTTGGTGTCGTCTCTGCACGTTTTTCATGCCTTTCCTTGTAGCTGACGACCTCAGGTTGCAGCTGCTGGTTGCTGCTGGGAAAGTTTGAGCGAAGTCTGAGGCTCATAAACAGCTGGGCAGGTGATTTGATGTTGTCAATTGGAGTACTCAAGGAGAGTGAGGTAGGGGAGTCTCGTCTGCTTTTGTTTTGTCCATGAGGGATTTAGCAATCTGGACAGATTTTTCAGCCTGGCCATTACTTTGAAGGTAATGTGGGCGTGTGGTGACATGTGGCGAACTCCCATGCTTTTCAGAAGGATTCAAACTCCTTTGATTTGTAACAGGGGCCATTGTCAGATATTAAAGTCTCTACGATGCAATGCCTGGCAAAGGTTGCTTTCAGCTTGTGTATAACAGCTGCAGATGTGGTGCTGTGAAGCTTGTCGAGTTTGAAGTATCTGCTGTAGTAGTCCACATTTAGGGTGTAGTCCTTGTTGTTCCAGGTGAACAGATCGGTAGTCACGACCTGCCAGGGTCTGTCTGGGATACAGTGAAGTAACATTGGTTCTTTGGTGTTTGAGGGACATCGTTCAAGACAGGTGGGGCATTTACCATCAATGTCCTCTATTTGTATGCACATTCTGGCCAAAACAAAATGTCCCGTGCTCTCTTTTTTGTACTGTTCCTTGCCCATGTGTCCAAAATCTCCTCTCTGAGACTGGTAGGAATGATGATTCTCTCCTTTTAAAATTATTCCGTTGATCTGTGATAGTGCACAATGGTTCCAGAACTCAGACGCTCTGAGGGCATTTTCTCTTCTCCCAAGCCATCCATCCTGTATGACTTTCTTCAGCTGTGTGAGTTGTGTGTCCTTTTCTGTTTTGGCTCAGATCTCCTTCAGTTTTGTGTCACTAACTGGTAAGTTGCTGTACACAGTGTGCACCTGCATGTCCATGCCTTCACTGAATATGCTGTCCTTGGTGGTAAGAAACTTCCGGGAGAGTGTGCCTGTGACAGTGATGTCTTTGCCTGGACAGTGAATGATTTTGAAGTTGTATTTTTTATTATTGTAGAATCATTCTCTGTAGCCTTGGCAGAGGTGCCGCTAGTGGTTTCCTCATGATTGACTCAAGGAGCTGGTCGGATTCCTCAATGATTTGTCATCCATAGACGTACTGATGGAAACGCTTACATCCGAACAAAATGGTGTACAGCTCCTTTTCAATTTGAGCATAGTTGATTTCACAGTCAGAGATTTGGAAGCGTAGCCGATGGGCTTTCCTTCTTGCAGTAGCACTGCACCTAGTCTATACTTCCACGTAATCACTTGGAGTCTGAGCTCTTTGTTGGGGTCGTAGTAGGCAAGAATTGGTCCTGTTTCTCTCGTGATCAAGTCTTCCACTTTCTGGAAAGCAATGTCATATTGCTTGTCCCAGAGGAACTCACTGTACTGCTTTAGCAGCTGACGCAGGGGTGAGTTGGCATTGGAGAGGCTGGGTGCGAACTTGGCTAAGTAGTTGACCATGCCAAGCACTGTTTCCAGCTCTGCACAGTTCTTTGGTGGCTCCATGTATTTTATGGGCGAGATTTTCTGTGGATCTGACTTGATTCCATTCACTGCGAGATGATGTCCGAAGTAGCTGACCTCTGTAGAGCCGACTGTGCTCTTCTCGGGGTTGAGCCGGACTCCTCTCTCACGGGACCTTTGCAGCATCGCACTGAGGTTTCTGTTGTGTTCCTCTTTGTTTCGACCATAGCCAAGGATGTCGTCTACAATTTCCACAACTCCACAACAATTTCCACAACTTTGTACATCTCGTTGATCTTTCGCTGAAACTTGTCTTGGGCTGAGATAATCCCAAAAGGCAGGCGACGAAACCTGTAGCGTCCAAACGGTGTGAGCTTAGATGACTCTTCAATGAGCTTGATAGCCCATTAACCTGATCTGGCGTCCATGACACTGAAGTAGTGTGCTCCCGCTAGCTTGTGTGTGATGTCATCTAGCGTCGGTAAGGGATAATGTGGGTCAAGACATACTCTGAGCTTGCCTGTGCATGGATTCTCCACCACCACTAACACGTTGACCCAATCTGTCGGTTCTGTAACCTTGGTGACGTTGTCAGATTGCTCCATGTATTCCTGTAAAAACATCAGCAAACTCATCCATGACATTATTTTTCTGTCTCCACTGGTGCCGTCACTTATAACACTAGCTTGATTAGGTCAATGCCAAAACATGCTTTTTAAGACCTAGCACTGCAGTGTCAACAATGTAAAAATCCAACATCATTTCACGTTCCTTGTATTTGCATTTGAAAGTGCATGTGCCTTTTACTGTGAGCTGTTCACCACCATAACTAGTCAGTCAGCGCGAGGTGGGCTGTAGCTCGCACTCAGATGTCAAGCTGCGGTAATCATTCAGAGGAATAATGTTTACTTGCCTTGTGTTCCTATCTCAATGTTAGCAAAGGCTTGCTCTGTCTCTGATATGACTTTTCTGTGTCACTGAATCAATAAACAGTTCATCAGTATTTGACTCTTTGATTGACATTTCAGCTTCACTCACTGTGTGTACTGTTTTCCCACAGTAAGCTCTGCAAACTTTTGCAAAGTGATTCCATTTTCCACATTTAGTACACGGTTTGCCTTTTAGCTGGGCAATTTTCCTGTTCCCCATGCACTTTGTATCAACAATATCCACATGTTTTGGGGCATTTTGAGACTGTGTCGCTATTTGTTTTGGAGTTCTGTCTCTCTCCATTCTGATGCGCGCTCTCTGGGCACTGGAGGTGTGCTTTGATGTCTGCCTGACTGCGTGCACTGCTTGTTCACGTAATGTGCTCGAGTTGCCGCCTAAAATGGTTTTCATCTGAGCCTGTGCTAGCTCGTGAGATCTGGCTATGTCGATAGCTTTGTCCAGCGTTAGCTCAGAACCAACATTCAAAAGTTTCTCTCTCACTCGTGGTGAGTATATTCCAAATACAATACAGTCCCTGACCATCTCATCCTTTTTTTGCATAATCACAGTCTTTCAAAAGCCGACGCAGCTCAGTCACAAACGATTCGCTAGCTCCCTGTACTTTCTCATGGATTTTGTACCTAGCAAAAATCGTAATGGTCTTTGGCACAACATATGCTTCAAAAAGATCGTATTATGTTTTCAGTACTTTGGATTCAGCCTCAGTAAGTGTCCATGTGTTGTGAATGTCTCTCCCTTTTTCACCGATCCACAGGAGCAGGTAGCTGCACTTTACCTACTCTTTTTCCTTCAGAGGACCCATGAACATTAGCTCCGCATGCTGTTTGAACTTGCGCCATGCATCGGGTAAATTTGTAGACCCAGTCCATCCGAGGTGAAGGAACTCCAGCAAAATCCATCTTTTAGTCCTTTTATTCAGACACCATGTCATGCAAAACGCATGCTTTGCACAAAATAATAAAATGCAGTACGACAGGATTTTAATGAAATGTAGCTCTTTATTAGCTAGCTATAACTGTCTCCGGCCATGATCAACTGCAATGACCTCACGACCTGGGTGGTCTTAATCAATCGTAGCTCAGGATGATATGACGGTAGAATTCAACCAATTACAATTCTGGATGTTGACACATATTACAGTAGTCATAAGGTTAACATGTGTCTGACTGAGTTAAGCCTGTGTTAGCCTATTGAGCTAAAGCCTATGCATTGGTCCAGTGACTTGGATGGGTCTATGCATGGCGAAGGTGAAAGGGGGGTGAAGTGTAACACGGGTGATTCGGTGATCACGCTCATATGATGAGTAACTTGTCTGAGACCTGAAAAGTTGCATTGTCTGGTGCACTGGAGACCTGGGTTAGAACCCCATCAGTCAAACTAACACGTCTTCAGGTCTCAGCCAAGGTTGCTCATCACAAGCTTACGTGAATGGTTAGCTACACATGGTAATCATTCTGGTAATTACGAGGCTACTCATCACGTGGATGGATCACCAAACCACCTCTGTTGTACTCTCATTAAATGGGGTGCACCGGTCCTTCTATTTGCCACAGAAAGTGTTGTTGAAGTGCAGGAGGCCTGATTTCGAATTCAGTCAGTTATATTGTTGCTATGATCTCTATGTATGAGGTCAAAGGGGGGTGAAATGTAACCGAGGTGGTTCGATGAACCTTGCTGGAGACTTGAAGACTTGTTGGCTTCCTGAACTAATCCCTCAGGGCTTTATCTATATAAGTGGGCACAACACAGTCTTGTGACATTCACGAGACCTGGTTCAAACCCAGTCAGTCACAAGACCAAGATGAAATAGGGAGTGAAAAGGCTAACCTTAGAAGGGATATGACAGGGCTACTCAACTATATTCTTATTAGGGACAAATTGTGTTTTTTTGTGACACTCCCTTCTAATGCGGCCTGTGATCATCATATAGGGGATCAGAAAGCACATTCATATTATATCAGAATCACTTCAAACGCTAGAGCCAAATTCATAGTTAAAATTGAACATTCCACATTAGAAACCACCAGAAGCTTGTTTACCACACAGAGTGTTTGTGTCATGTCGTATGTGTAGGTGGCAGGGAAGTCAGGCGCAGGAGAATCAAACTTGGTAAAATGGAGTAGTTTAATAACGTAAAACAAAAACTCCAAAACCAAAGTACATAATAAAAATAAACATGGGTACAAGAACCCGTCGCACACCAATCCATAAATTGAGCATAACGAGCATAACAATAAACAATCTCTGACAAGGACATGAGGGGAAACAGAGGGTTAAATACACAACAATTAATGAATGGGATTGGAACCAGGTGTGTAGGAAGACAAGACAAAACCAATGGAAAATGAAACATGGATCAATGATGGCTAGAAGACCGGTGACGTCGACCGCCGAGCACCGCCTGAACAAGAAGAGGCATCGACTTCGGTAGAAGTCGTGACAGTTTGATTATTTCTGTTCTCCTCTACCTTTTTTAGCTGGCAAAGTAGTAGGATGTTGTCTCTAGTTTTGAATCTGAATTTAGAGAACTGAATTTGAAAACTGAATCTGAACGCATCTGAGAAGTTGAATACATGAAAGTTTGATTAACTTGAAATGATTTCTTGCAAACTTGATACACAGACAATGAATGCAGTATCTACCATATTGAAACTGAATATATACAGTGCATTCGTAAAAAATTCAGACCCCTAGACTTTCCGCATTTTGTTATGTTACAGCCTTAATCTAAAATTTATTAAATAGAATTTTCCCCT
This sequence comes from Salvelinus sp. IW2-2015, assembly GCF_002910315.2. Taxonomy (NCBI): domain Eukaryota; kingdom Metazoa; phylum Chordata; class Actinopteri; order Salmoniformes; family Salmonidae; genus Salvelinus; species Salvelinus sp. IW2-2015. The sequence goes on along the minus strand of NC_036851.1, from coordinate 8,851,641 downwards.
CAATAATCTGCCCACAATACCCCATAATGGCAAAGCGAAAACTGGTTTTAATTGTTTTGGGCAAAAAAATGCAATATATTTTTGTTATTTACATAAGTATTCAGACCCTTTACTCAGTACTTTTGTTGAAGGTTTTCATCAAGGATATCTTCATCTTTCCCTTGATCCTGACTAATCCCTCAGTCCCTGCCGCTGAAAAACATCCCCACAGCATGATGCTGCCACCACCATGCTTCACCGTAGTGATGGTGCCAGGTTTCCTCCAGACATGACCCTTGGCATTCAGGCCAAAAAGTTCAATCTTTGTTTCATCAGCCCATATAATCTTGTTTCTCATGGTCTGAGAGACCTTTATTGGCAAACTCCTAGAGGACTGTCATGTGCCTTTTACTGAGGAGTGGCTTCCGTCTGGCCACTCTACCATAAAGGCCTGATTCGTGGAGTGCTACAGAGATGGTTGTCCTTCTGGAAGGTTCTCCTATCTCCACAGAGGAACTCTGGAGCTCTGTCTGAGTGACTATTGGGTTCTTGGTCACCTAACTGACCAAGGCCCTTCTCCCCCAATTGCTCAGTTTGGTGGTTCCAAATACAAGTTCAATTTATTTATTCAATTTGTGCATTAAGCATTCAAAAATATTACATTCAAATTTAACATCCTAATACAAACTCACATTTCTGTTGGCACTGAAATTGCTTCATCATTTTCACATGAAATCATGTTGCAAACAAAAAATTTGTCAACACCAACGAAAAAGTAGCAGTGCTCAGGGACACTTGACATTAAGGCCTAGCTTCAATCAGATCAAGCGTAGACATGCGATAGCCGACACCCGCATAGCTGGTGTTTTGGCGGTGTCGGAGGTGTAACTGTGTTAGAGCTGTCAAAACGGTGAGCGGCTGCTCGTGTGGTCATTGTCACAATCTTACTCGCTTTAGAAGTACCGAACAAGGAAATGTAGGATACATATAAATAATTACACTCGTTGAAAATAATTGAAGAAATTGAGGTGTAGATTACATATCACATTCCAGTGCAACCAATGGCAATGTTCAGTCAAATGTACACATAAGGTACCTTCAGAGGTAGACATAGGAACTCACATGGTACTGGTCGGTACCTTTTAGAGTACATGTGCTGCGTATAATGGTACATTTTTCTACCCAATACATTCAATAGAAAGCTGCATTCATAATGATGTGGGAGGTGGGAATTTACCAGTTGTGAAGTCGTAAATATCAATGGGATGCGTTCACTTGCTTTAAACTCGCTGAGAAACGCCAATTGGGAGTTCAAAAACCCTATTAATAGATTGCTTTTTATGAATAATGTTTTGTTGTTATTGCCGAAAATAGTGTTATCTAAGTAATTTCCTTAGTAGTTGACGTCAGAGGTCAACATGTGGGAGAAGTCGGATCTCAGGGATGATAGATGCGTTTCCCACTAGTTATTACCAGTTGGAGGGCCGTTCAAGTGGATTTTTCCCAGTCGTATGTGGTAAATTCCTACCTGGTTATGAATGCAGCTTTAGGTACAATCGTTACGGCACTTTTGGTGAGTTCGAAATCAAGTGGGAGGTGGGAATTTACCATTTGTGAAGTCGTAAAATCCAGTTGGATGCATTCATGTGCTATGAACTCATTGAGAAACTCTTAATGGATAAAAAGCTGTGTAAACCAGGGGTATTCAACCAGGGTTCCGCAACCCCCTACGGTAGTATCTGACATTGGCTTTGAAAAAGCACCTGCACATACCAGTCGTGGCAAGTGACGCTGGTTGCTGGCATGCTTTCTTGACTTGGACATTCATTTCTGCCAACACATTGCTAACCTTTGTTTAACCAGTTAAACAGCTTCTGTTAGAGAACGTGTATTTGGAGTAGGGCTGGCACAATTATCGTATAATAAATCGTCATAATACATAAATTGTAGGAGAGGGGGGGGGATTCAACTTTATATTGAAGTAGATATAGTTTCCCGAATAGCAGTTTTAGATTTTTACATGAAGTGGGTAAAGTTGGTAATTATTTTATGAGCAGAACGGTTGGGAGGAGAAGCTTCATTCCTAAAAGATCTAAGCGGTAAAAAACATTATTTTTAAGACAGAGGTGTCACCAATGTGTAACGACTCTCCTCTTTGTCTGATGATGCGGAATAGGAATCATCGGACCAACACGCAGCGTGGTAAGTGTTCATACTACTTTAATTAAATAATCTGAACACTGAATGACAACAAAACAACAAAGAGAGTGAACGAAACGACAAAACAGTTCTGTAAGGTGAAAACACACAAAACAGAAAATAACTACCCACAAACACAGGTGGGAACAGGCTACCTAAGTATGGTTCTCAATCAGAGACAACGATTGACAGCTGCCTCTGATTGGGAACCATACCAGGCCAAACACATAGAAAAGGACAACATAGAACAAAACATAGATTGCCCATGTCACGCCCTGACCGTAGAGATCCTTTTTATGTCTCTATTTTGGTTGGTCAGGGCGTGAGTTGGGGTGGGCATTCTATGTCTGGTGTTCTATATTGTATATTTCTTTGTGTTTGGCCGTGTGTGGTTCTCAATCAGAGGCAGCTGTCTATCGTTGTCTCTGATTGAGAACCATATTTAGGTAGCCTGTTTTCCCACTTTGAGTTGTGGGTGATTATTTTCTGTTTAGTGTTTTTCGTCACCTTACAGAACTGTTCGTTTGTCGTGTTGTTGTTTTGTTAGAGTGTTCATATTTATTAAAATAACGTATTATGAATACTTACCACGCTGCACCTTGGTCCTCTTCTCCTTCTCCCGACGACGTTCGTTACACAATGTCTTCTAAAGGTGCCTTTCAAGTAAAAAAAAGAAAGAAAAAAAAGACAATTCTGACAATAACCTTGGCCATTTTCATGACAATTAATTGTTACTAAGGCTGTGGCAGTCATGAAATTTTGTCAGCCGGTGATTGTCAAGCAAATAACTGCTGGTCTCATGGTAATTGGATCGTTAATTAACAAACGCATTTAGCATCTCCCAACTTCCATGTATAGCCTACAAGCCACTGATGCAGACCTTTCGAACATCTACCTTTTAAAAAGTTTAATAAATCCATGTAATATTGCCTACACCATCACAATAAATCCATTATTTTATTTTAGACAGGTCTAAAGAAACATGATATCTAGAAAATGTAGTCTATTTCAGAAGAACAGAATAGCATACTCTGAGTTGTCCTCAGTGGCGATTTTAGCATGTAAATCTTGGTGGGGCAAACTCAACAACAACAAAATTAAGATGCATGCCAGCAATGCCACTACATAACACAACACTAAACAATACATTAATTGGACTATAACGCTGACGAACGGTGCCCACAAACTGTTAGGGCCTACATAAAGCTGTCCCAACAGCAGAGCAAACACCTTACCACTGTTACACCTGGCTATCAGCGGAGCCTTGTCTGGCAGCAAAACAGTTAATTCAGACTAATTTACTGCCTTTAAAAAAAAAACATAGCTGATATGGCTGACTTGCTTAAACAAATGTGGTTTCTACTGACAATTGAGATGCACAAACTATGGCATAAGAGGACGATGACCGGATAAGAGGCAATCCATAATTTCGATTAAGACATTAATGAGCAAGCTACAACGGACGTAGTTAATATAACTATTTGTTAAGCACTTTTGAAATGTACAGCGTCAGAATTCAGAACATGGGCCGTTCTTACAGTATTGTCCCTGTACACCAACCGTAGGATAAACAAAAGGGGCAAATAAGCAGACCATGAAAGCTTTTACAATATTCGATGATGACATTTCTTTAAAACAGGCTACATGTGCACCACCAAATCAGAACAGTAGGCTAAGTTATGAGGGGAAAAGGGGTACAACTATTAGGGTGAGGCACATGGGCTACTAAAAGCTTACTACATAACACACACTTAAGCTGTGTTCAAATATTCGTACTAACCACACTATTTGTAATGAGAATTGAGTATATAGTATACTTATTGGTCATAGTATGGATATAGATAGTGTGCCAAAAGTTTATGGATGTCGTACTAAATTCGACAAAATACGAATTATACACGCAGAGGACACTATTTCCGTACTTTTAGGGCCCATAACACAATTCTTCAGAAAATGGGCGTGGCTTCACAACGTTTTCAGAATTGAAGAAAATGGTGGAAAATATGCAGCCGAAGTCTGACAAGAGCGAATACAAATTCATTGAACTAACTAATGACAAATGTTAAGAAAATGTTGAGCAATGTAATAAAGGCATGACTTTTCAAATAAGTTATGTTACACGTTATGTTGGCTGACAATTTGTAAGCTAGTTACCTAACATTAGTTGGATACTAATACATCAAACTTGCCAGGCACCATATTAACTATCAAACTAACTAACCAATGTTTATTGACTTGATTATTCACATCATTCTTAGCTAAGTGGTATAGTCGTTGTGCGTTTCAATCGACATTGTTAATTCTGGCTATCTATTCCAATTTCTGAGCACTCTCGCTCACCGTTGAATATGCTGACGTCAGTAGACATCAGCAAAAAAAAGCGTAGTAAATTGTTGCTAGCAGCACAGTTACAGTCACCAATGCTCTGGATAACATGAACAGTCTAACCAGCTCTGCTATGGCGAGTAAAATGGTCAGAGTGAGGTGTTCTTTCATTTGTGTCTGGAAGTAGCTAGCCAATGTTAGCCAGTTAGCTTGGGTGCTTGACTGCCGTTAAACGCTCTGAACGCTCTGAACGCTCTGAATTTACAATCTGACAACGTTCTGGATTTACAAATGCCCAGGTGCACTCTGGCACTGCAGATTGAATTTACGAACACACCCGAAATCGTAAAATGTTTAGATTGTAATTTGTTATGATAACAAGCTAGCAAGAGGTTGCATGGCAACAGCATCAACTTTTGGTAGACAGGCGAAGCTCTAGTACTCTCAACTGAATCGACACCATTCATTTACAGTATACTAAAATAAACTAATAGTATGTGGTATATACTCATTAAGTATGTTGTATACAGTATGTTAGTATGGGTATTCAAACACAGTTTTAGTATTACTTTCTTAGCTACAGTATACAGTACCAGTCAAAAGTTGACACGCCTACTCATTCAAGGGTTTTTCTTAATTTTTTACATTGTAGAATAATAGTGAATACATCAAACTATGAAATAACACACATGGAATCATGTAACAAAAACAGTGTTAAATAAATAAAATATATTTTATATTTGAGACTCTTCAAGTAGCCACCCTTTGCCTTGATGATAGCTTTGCACACTCTTAGCATTCCAACAGTCTTGAAGAAGTTCCTGCATATGCTCAGCACTTGTTGGCTGCTTTTCCTACACACTGCGGTCCAAATAATCCCAAACCATCTCAACTAGGTTGAGGTTGGGTGATTGTGGAGGCCAGGTCATCTGATGTAGCACTCCATCACTCTCCTTTTTAGTCAAATAGCCCTTACACAGCCGGAATGTGTGATGGGTCAAAACAAATGATAGTCCCACTAAGCCCAAACCAGATGGGATGGCGTATTGCTGCAGCATGCTGTGGTAGCCATGCGGGTTAAGTATGCCTTGAATTCTAAATAAATCCCGACAGTATCACCAGCAAAGCACCCCCACACCATCACACCTCCTCCTTCAAGCTTCACGGTGGAGATCATCCGTTTACCTACTCTATGTCTCACAAAGACACAGCGGTAGGAACCAAAAATCTCAGATTTGGATTCATCAGACCAAAGGACAGATTTCCACCGGTCTAATGTCCATTGCTCGTGTTTCTTGGCCCAAGGAAGTCTCTTCTTATTGGTGTCCTTTGTTTTCTTTGCAGTTATTCGACCATGAAGGCCTGATTCATACAGTCTCATCGGAACAGTTGATGTTGAGATGTGTCTGTTACTTGAACTCTATTTTGGCTGCAATTTCTGAGGCTGGTAACTCTAATGAATTTTTTCTCTGCATCAGAGGTAATTCTATGTCTTCCTTTCCTCATGAGAGCCAGTTTCATCATAGCGCTTGATGGTTTTGTGACTGCACTTGAAGAAATGTTCAAAGTTCTTGTAATTATCCACATTGACTGACCTTCATGTATTAAAGTAATGATGGACTGTCGTTTCTCTTTGCTTTTTGGAGCTGTTCTTGCCATAATATGGACTTGGTCTTTTACCAAATAGGGCTTCTGTATACCACCCCTACCTCGTCACAACACAACTGATCGGCTCAAACGCATTAAGATAGAAAGAAATTCCACAAATAACTTTTAACAAGGCACAGCTGTTAATTGAAATGCATTCCAGGTGACCACCATGTGGAGCTGGTTGAGGGAATGCCAAGAGTGTGCAAAGCTGTCGTCAAGGCAAAGGGTGGCTACTTTGAAGAATCTCAAATATATTTTGATTTGTTTCACACTTTTTATGTTTCTACATGATTCCATGTGTTATTTCATAGTTCTGATGTCTTCACTATGTGTCCAAACTTTTGACTGGTAAGGTACATATCTCCCTGGCATAGTTCATCATTTATGCAGCAGCATACAATACATTTTTGGACCTTGTTGTGCTGTGCTCACTTGAACAGGAAGGTGACGCGGTCTTCGTGGGCACATTTTGTCATTAAACTTCGTTGAAATCTGGCATTCTCAACTGGGAACTCGGATAAAAACAAGGTCGGATCATGACGTTAGTTTTCTTCAGGTCGGAGCTTTAGAAAGAGGCCTGAGCTCCCGACTTGGATTTCTGAGTTGGATGACCATTCAAATATCTATCTTTCCAGTCGGAGCTTGGAGTTCCCAAGCTCACTGAACTCACTGAAGTCTGAGATTTCCCAGTTCCGAGTTTACAGTTCTTTTGAAAGCGTCAGAAGTCATGCTGGATTGACAGCATGGCCAATATTGAATGTTTATCTTTTTAAGCTTGGGAACGATACCCATATACACAGACAAGGTTCACACATCCACTCCAGGGAATAGCAAGGTAGTGATTGCTTTTCAATGCTTGCAGTTGAATTTGCAATTTCCAACTTGTTGTGTAATGTTTATGTCCAATGGCCAATTAGCACTGATACGTTTTATCTATAGTTTATCAGAACTCAGGATAAGACCCAGATGCAGATAGTTCGAATCACAGATGTTAATGAACAAAACATGGGGCAGGCAGACGACAGGTCAAGGGCAGGCAGAGGTCAGTAATCCAGGGCAGAGTCCGACAGGTACAGAATGGCAGGCAGGCAGGCAGGCTCAGGGCAGGCAGGCTCAGGGCAGGCAGAGTGGTCAAAACCAGAAAAACTAGCAAAACAGGGGAAAGCACGAAACAGGAGTACGGTGAAAAACACGCTGGTAGGTTTACCATGACAAGACGAACTGGCAACAGACCAACAGAAAAAACAGGTATTAATGCACAGGGGATAATGGGAAAAATGAGCAACACATGGAGGGGGGTGGAGACAAGCACAAGACAGGTGAAACAGATCTCTTCAGAACTTCTCTTATCATGACCAGGAATGAATAGGATATGCCAGTAGATTATTGACTTAATTCATGATGATGACTGCTAGCTCGCTAGCTAAGATTTCGAAAGTATGATATGACATCTACGTGTTGTCAAATCACGTAGATATAACGTGATTTGACATCATTTTATCTGTAGCCAATGACCTTGAGCCTTCTTGGATTGGCACTTCTAATGTAACTCTATTGCAGCCCCCAAGGGCCTTGAATTTTCAAGCTCCCCCTGTAGAGTTTGTGGTTACGTAGTGTCCCCATGAGTGACAGAACCCTGAGCCAATCACGACACAACTGGAGAACATTACCAACACCTCTGCTCCGTATTTTCTGGTGGCAGCCCCACCACCACAGAAAGAACTGAGCTAGGCTGAAACACCTGCATTTTAGAGCAGCCTTATTCAATAGAGCAACAACAACAAAACATGTTAGTATGAGGCTTTCTTTACTCAAGTTGATTAAAATATGTATTGTTTGCAAACTGATATGTGACACGTATTAATGCCAAAATAACATGTCAAAAAGGTGGGGCTCAAAACAATGACGGGTCGCCGCTAGTTGTCCTTATGTTAGGCCCTGATCTGGCTATGCTATATGGCTGTGGGCTACACTATCTCATTTAGCAGACAAGATTTGATTAGAATTCCGTGGCATATTTTAGATTATTTATTCAAAATATTATGTATTTTACCCCCTTTTTCTCCCAAATTTCAATCTTGTCTCATCGCTGCAACTCCCCAACGGGCTCGGGAGAGGCGAAGGTCGCGTCATGCATCCTCTGAAACATGACCCGTAACACCGCCCGCTTAACAAGATGAGAAGGCCTAACGAACAGCAAAAGCACTACCCAATGTCAATCTACTATCCCCATGGTACAAAAGTTGACCTATTCTATTCCGTGCAAGAATTAAATATTCTGAACATAGTCTGGGAGAGTTGTGGGATGCAATAGATCCCCAAGAGAATACAACCACTATCATCAAAACCTATTTTAAGCAATGAGCCTGACGCAACAGATGATGAAGTTTAGCTTAAAATGTTGATAAACTATTAGGTTATTTCTTCACATTATAAGCGCAGCAATGTGCACACGCAGTAGGCTATAAGCGCAAATGTTCCATTAGCAGGAAAACCCCATTCTCAAAAATGACCATAAATGCGATTATGCATGTAATGCTCTTATTATAAAGCTGCATTTTTATGGTGAAAATGATCTTACCCAAATTTAAAACTCATGCATTGACTCTAGGCTCTACACCCGTTGTAAAGCGGATTAATGTGCGTCATTTTAATGATTAGTTGGCCACTTTAGTTGTGATACAAACCGTATCAAAACATATAGGCCTATGGGTTAGGCTACATGAGGTGTGCGACTGTGAATTGAAAAAGTAGCAAAAAAATATTTTGCTGTTTCTTGCTTTAAGCTGGGCATCATTCACAAGTGATCATATTGTCATCCATCACACTATTCTTGATTTAATCTCATCTTTACTTTACATATACAAAATAATATATTTGTTTTAATTTAGAATGGACCATTATCATGCACCTGTCGAAACAGGGCAACGGGAAAAAAAAAAATTTCGTCTCTGCACTTAAATAGCAAATGGAGGACACTTTTCCCATGGTTCATTTTCATACCAGTCAGGTTGGCTATACTCCTGTTGTAAAGAGAAGCAATGTGCTTAATATGAGGAAAGTTTAGAAATAAATATAGTAGGCCTAGCCTATAGAAAGCTGATGGGATCCTACTCTTTTTAGTACAGGCCATTACTCTGATTTCTCAAGCAATTGCAAAGCCTATAGAAATGTTGCTCAACATTTTGATTAGATTTTGTGTTTGATTACATTTTTGATAAGATTTGCATTGATTTCAGAGTGATTAGAGGGACAATAAAGTGCTGAGTACCAGGCAGTTAGCAAGTTTCGTAGGCTACGAATGACCATCAGCAGCATCAGAGCTTGGAGAAGCCTAATTATCATGACTAAACGGTAACGTGGAATTGGACTGCAATCATGACTCGTGAACGCCGGTGTGGCGGTAATACAGTCACCGTAACAGCCCTAATTGTTACCCAATATTCCATAATTGTCACAGCCCCAGTTTGGAGTTACCTTTCTAGCTGTGGCTATGTTAGTTTACACTTCTTCAAATTATAATGTGGGGAGGGTCAAAATAATGAAAAACTATCAAATCTATTAATTTTGAGATGTTGATTAGTTGTCCTTGTCATTATCATTCACCGGATGATAAGAGAAGACGTGGGAAAAAAATGTTTCGCTAACGTAATGGGGGTCCCTGGTTTGCCTGGGCGGGGGTCCCCTGGGTAAGAAAGGTTGAAGAGCCCTGGCGGAAATCATAAACTAAAAGTACAGCTATCATGCTTCTAAACAAATTATAGTGTTCAAAAACCATATGAATAGAATGATTATTATAAATAATGCTTTGTTTTTGCATCAAAAATACTGTTATCCGGGTAATTTCCTGAGTACAGGGGTAGGCAACCCAGGTCCTGGAGTGCTGCAGGCAATTCATGTTTTTGATTTGACTGACCGGGAAGACCAGGTGTGTTGAATTTAGGCAATCACTGAACTGATCAATTAGCTCAGTTGGTTAGGTGTGGTGCCCAGTTGAAACAAAATCCTGCAGTATCTGCGGCACTCCAGGAACAAGGTCGCCTACTCCTGCCTTAGTAGGTGATGTCAGAGGTCAGCATGTGGGAGAAGTGGGAGCTCAGGATGATAGATGAGTTTACCACTAGTAATTACCAGTTGGAGGGCTGTTCAATTGGATTTTTGCCAGTTGTATGTGATAAATTCCCACTTCCCACTTGGCTACAAACGCAGCGTAAGAAATGTAAGCGGGGGCAATGTGCATCGGGGGGGTTCATTAGCATACATGTTATATTTGTGCCAACCGTTATTTCAAATGATGTACCAGTATAAGTGGTTTTATCGTTATGTTGAGCACCTCTTTTGACACTGTTCGTTTGGCAATTGTTGTAAGAACGTGTGGCAATAAAGATCTTTACTCCTACGTGCTTACTGTGCAGTTTCCAGTAGTTTAATGACAGCTGGTTCATAGTAGTGATGGAGAAACAAAGCTTCCTGAAGGATTGAGGCATTCCAGACAATTTTGTCAAAAATAGGTTCATTTGATCAACACATTGTACACTAGTGGCACCTGCTGATCAAAATATTTTTTAATTTTTTTTATTTCACCTTTATTTAACCAGGTAGGCTAGTTGAGAACAAGTTCTCATTTACAACTGCGACCTGGCCAAGATAAAGCACAGCAGTTCGACACATACGTACAACACAGAGTTACACATGGAATAAACAAACATACAGTCAATGATACAGTAGAAAAAAGTAAAATCTATATACAGTGAATGCAAATGAGGTAGGATAAGGGAGGTAAGGCAATAAATAGGCCATGGTGGCGAAGTAATTACAATATAACAATTAGACACTGGAATGGTAGATGTGCAGAAGATGAATGTGCAAGTAGAGATACTGGGGTGCAAAGGAGCAAGATAAATACATAAATACAGTATGGGGATGAGGTAGTTGGATGGGATGTTTACAGATGAGCTATGTACAGGTGCAGTGATCTGTGAGCTCTTCTGACAGCTGGTGCTTAAAGCTAGTGAGGGAGATATGGGTCTCCAGCTTCAGTGATTTTTGCAGTTCGTTCCAGTCATTGGCAGCAGAGAACTGGAAAGAAAGGCGGCCAAAGGAGGAATTGGCTTTGGGGGTCACCAGTGAGATATACCTGCAGGAGCGGGTCAAAATAATGTAGAGCAAACAAATATTACAGATGTCGCTTTTGCCGTAGTGTGTGCAGGGTAGCCTTTTCGTCTTCTACCAAACCAATACCAAACCAATTAGCTGCCAAGGCAGCAGCTACTCTTCCTGGGGTCCAAACACATTAAGACACTTACATTACACATAAAACAAAAGATAAAACAGTACATCATATAACATGATACCACCATACAACAATATTACAATGTACGTGTTTGTAGAGTGCGTGTGCTAGCGCCTGTGTGCGTATGCGTGTCTGTACCTGTGTGTGTGTCTCTTCATAGTCCCCGCTGTTCCATAAGGTGTATTTTAATCTGTTTTTAAAATCTGATTCTACTGCTTGCATCAGTTACCTGATGTGGAATAGAGTACCAAGTAGTTATGGCTCTATGTAGTACTGTGCGCCTATCATAGTCTGATCTGGACTTGGGGATTGTGAAGAGACCTCTGTTGGCATGTCTTGTGGGGTATGCATGGGTGTCTGAGCTGTGTGCTAGTAGTTTAAACAGACAGCTCGATGCATTCAGCTTGTCAACACTTCTTACAAAAACAAGTAGTGATGATGTCAATCTCTCCTCCACTTTGAGCCATGAGAGATTGACATGCATCACATCAACACCATTATCCCAGAAGCCCTTGACCCACTCCAATTTGCATACTGCCCCAACAGATCCACAGATGATACAATCTCTATTGCACTCCACACTGCCCTTTCCCACCTGGACTGGACAAAAGGAAAACCTACGTGAGAATGCTATTCATTGACTACAGCTCAGCATTCAACACCGTAGAGCCCTCAATACTCATTACTAAGCTAAGGACCCTGGGACAAAACAGTTTTTAGTTTTTTAAATATTTAGGACTAACTTATTCCTTGCCACCCATTCTGAAACCAACTGCAGCTCTTTGTTAAGTGTTTCAATCATTTCAGTTGCTGACATGTATAGTGTTGAGTCATCCGCATACATAGACACACTAGCTTTACTCACAGCCAGTGGCATGTCGTTAGTAAAGATTGGGCCTAGACAGCTGACCTGGGGAATTCCTGATTCTACCTGAATTATGTTGGAGAGGCTTCCTTTTTTTTACCCCCTTTTTCTCCCCAATTTCGTGATTACGTTCTTGTCTCATCGTTGCAACTCCCCAACGGGCTCAGGAGAGGCAAAGCTCGAGTCATGCTTCCTCCAAAACATGAACTGCCAAACCACGCTTCTTATAAATACCAGCCCAATCTGGAAGCCAGCTGCACCAATGTGTCAGAGGAAACACCGTTTTACTGACAACCAAGGTCAGCCTGCAGGTGCCCGACCCATCACAAGGAGTCACTAGAGCACGATGAGGCAAGTAAAGCCCGGGATCACACCCAGGCTGTAGTGACACCGCAACACTGCGATGCAGTGCTTTAGACCGCTGCGCCGCTCGAGAGGCCAACACCCTGTAAAGCGATAACACACACGTTTTTCCAGCATCAGACTATGATCAATTATGTCAAAAGCCACACTAAAAACTAACAAAACACCCCCCACAATATTTGTATCATCATTTTCTCTCAGCCAATCATCAGTCACTTGTGTAAGTGCTGTTCTTGTTGAATGTCCTTCCCTATAAACGTGCTGAAAGTTTGTTTACTGTAAAATGGCATTGTATCTGGTCAAACACTATTTTTTCCAAGTTTACTAAAGGTTGGTAACAGGCTGATTGGTCAGCTAATTGAGCCAGTAAAGAGGGTTTACTATTCTTATTAAGTAGCGGAATTTATTTTGATTCCCTCCAGGCCTGAGAGCACACACTTTCTAGTAGGCTTATATTTAAGATATGGCAAATAGGAATGGCAATATTGTCTGCTATTATCCTCAGTAATTTTCCATCCCAGTTGTCAGACCCCAGTGGCTTGTCATTGTTGATAGACAAGAATAATTATTTCAGCTCTTCCACACTCACTTTATGGAATTAAAAATGACAATGCCTGTCTTTCATAACTTGATCAGTTATACTTGGATGTGTAGTTGTCACGTCCTGACGATAGTGCTTATGTGTTTTGCTTGTTTTAGTGTTGGTCAGGACGTGAGCTGGGTGGGCATTCTATGTTTTGTGTCTAGTTTGTCTGTTTCTGTGTTCAGCCTAATATGGTTCTCAATCAGAGGCAGCTGGCAATCGTTGTCCCTGATTGAGAATCATATATAGGTGGCTTGTTTTGTGTTGGGATTTTGTGGGTGGTTGTTTCCTGTGTCAGTGTTTGTGCCACATGGGACTGTGACGGTTAGTTTGTTTGTTATTTTGTATAGTGTCTTGTTTTCGTGTTATTAAATCATGGAAACTTACCACGCTGCACATTGGTCCTCCGATCCTTCTCGCCTCTCCTCGTCCAAGGAGGAGGAAAAGCTAGACTGCCGTTACAGAACCACCCACCAAACTCGGACCAAGCAGCGTGGCTACGGGCAGCGACAGCAGTGACAGCAGGAGCAGAGAAAGGAGGAATGGACATGGGAAGACGTTTTGGACGGCAAGGGTTGCTACACATGGGAGGAGATTCTGGCTGGAAAGGATCGCCTCCCATGGGAACAGCTGGAGGCAGCTAGGAGAGCAGAGGCAACCGGAGAGAGGAACCGGCGTTATGAAGGTACGCGGCTAGCACGGAAACCCGAGAAGAAATCCCCAAAATGTCTTGGGGGGGGGGGGGCGGCTAAAGGGTAGTGTGGCGAAGGCAAGTAGGAAACCTGCGCCCACTTCCCATGCTTACCGTGGAGAGCGGGAGTACGGGCAGACACCGTGTTATGCGGAAGAGCGCACGGTGTCTCCTGTACGTGTGCATAGCCCAGTGCGGGTTATTCCACCTCCCCGCACTGGCCGGGCTAGATTGAGCATTGAGCCAAGTGCCATGAAGCCGGCTCAACATCTCTGGCCTCCAGTACGTCTCCTTGGGCCGGTGTACATGGCACCAGCCTTACGCATGGTGTCCCCGGTTCACCAACACAGCCCAGTGCGGGTTATTCCACCTCCCCGCACTGGTCGGGCTATGGGGAGCATTCAACCAGGTAAGGTTGGGCAGGCTCGGTGCTCAAGGGAGCCAGTACGCCTGCACGGTCCGGTATATCCGGCGCCACCTTCCCGCCCCAGCCCAGTACCTCYAGTTCCGGCACCACGCACCAAGCCTCCTGTGCRTCTCCGGAGCCCTGTACGCACTGTTCCTTCTCCCCGCACTCGCCCTGAGGTGCGTGCCCTCAGCCCGGTACCACCAGTGCCGGTACCACGCACCAGGCCTACTGTGCGCCTCAGCCGGCCAGAGTCTGCCGTCTGCCCAGAGCCACCTGCACTGCCCGTCTGCCCAGAGCCGCCTGCACTGCTCGTCTGCCCAGAGCCGCCTGCACTGCCCAGAGCCACCTGCACTGCCCGTCTGCCCAGAGCCGCCTAAACTGCCCGTCTGTCCTGAGCCTTCAAAGCCGCCCGTCTGTCCTGAGCCTTCAAAGCCGCCCATCTGTCCTGAGCCTTCAAAGCCGCCCGTCTTTCCTGAGCCGCTAGAGCCGCCCGTCTTTCTTGATTACTCAATTTTCAGTAAGCCGTCCGCCAGACAGGAGCCGCCAGAGCCGCCCGCCAGACAGGAGCAGCCAGAGCCGCCCGCCAGACAGGAGCAGCTAGAGCCGCCCGCCAGACAGGAGCTGCCAGAGCCGCCCGCCAGTCAGGAGCTGCAGGAGCTGCCTGCCAGTCATGAGCTGCCTGCCAGTCATGAGCTGTCCTCCAGTCATGAGCTGTCCTCCAGTCATGAGCTGCACATTGGTCCTCCGATCCTTCTCGCCTCTCCTCGTCCGAGGAGGAGGAAAAGCTAGACTGCCGTTACAGTAGTGTCAGCGTCTGTTGCTGGCATGTCATGCCTAAGTTTGATAATCTTGATAATGACAGAATCCTTCACGCAATTGACAATACCAGTAGGTTTTGTGATGAATGAGCTATCTGATTCAATGAATGATGGAGCTGAGTTTGCCTCTTTGCCCAAAATTTCATTCTAGGTGCTCCAGACCTTTTTACTAGCATTCTTTATATTATTTACCTTTGTTTCTTAGTATTGTTTATTTTTATTTTCATTCAGTTTAGTCACATGATTACTCAATTTGCAGTAAGTTTGCCAATCGGTTGTGCAGCCAGACTTACTAGGGCTAACAGTATAACTCTGGTTCATAGGCACAGGATTACAGCATACAATAGCTGTAGGATCAGCAGAGGCATTCAGGGCAGTTAAAGGGACATAAATTAGGTTACTTTCATTGTCTTTACCAATGCCCCTGATATAATGTACATTTGCTGAAGCATTATGACAACTTAGTGACACAATGGTATGGATTAACTGAGCTGTGCTTGGGTCACTGATAAGTTATTGTCTCAACGCAGCGTTATAATGCTGTGAAAGGATCTAGGAACCCAAATTATTTGGGTGGATCCCATCTTCCTTATAAAATGTGTTTTGTTTCCAAAAGGTATCGAAATTGTCAAAAAAAGTTACACCCATTTAACTGCAACAATCACGATTCAGAGAGGGCACAGGGCCAGATATGATGGGTATTTTATTAGTGTATAGCAGATAATCTATCAGCTCTTTAAAATCCAGTTTCAACTGTTCAGAGCTGCCCTTCATCATGTCATTAAAACCCACATGGACTACGATAGAATCGATCTCCATGTCCTGGCGTAGAACATTCGGGGGTAGCTTAGTAATGTAATTTACTCAAGCTCTGGGATAGAACATTGATCACATTGATCACATGCTTCTGATACAGGCATCGGCAAATTGCTTTGAAGTAAGCTGCTTAGTGATTTTGACTTACGTCTGGAATCAAACGTAATAACACTAATTCACAGGAAGTTCATGTTTAGTTTTCAAGAACTTACCTGCAAATAGTTGTAAGCGGGTTATTCTAAAGTTCAACGTAACTTGCTGTTGCTAATTTGTCACACTCAAATAACGCAATATATGTAACAGGTCTAAATATGTGTCATGACAGTGTTATGACCATATTATGATATATTATGCCAAGATATGTCAGCTCTTATGACACACTATGACCAAGCGGTTATGAGTTCAAATCCCATTTAAGGCTGAGTCACAATTGTGGTCATAGTACAAAATTAAAGGAGATTTTACAGTAATTGAAATCAGCATAGACGGGTTGGTTGCTTAGCAACAAAACCAACGTGTGCACAAATATGGGACAAAACAGACGAGGCTTAGACTGTTGATGACCACATCGTTTCAAAAAGGAAAAAAAATCTATTCTTGTCAATAAATACATAGCGAATCTCCATTATGTCCACAAACCTGGTAGCTCAGCAAGAACTTCAGGTACAGTGGCTAGCAACCAAGAGGTGAGTTCAAATCCCAAGTGAGTTTGAGTCCCAAGTAGTCAGCATATAACAGCATACTGACCTTTAACATTAACATCTTAATTACGTTGTACAAATACAGAACTTGTTGTAGATTTACTGCATTTTCACTGCAACTAGACCAAAACCTCCATTGGACCATGACACAACATTCAGACAATGTCCTAAAAACCTCCTTGGAGATTTCTCTGGAAAAACCGGGACCTAGACAAAACCTGCCGTGGACCATGACTGTTTAATGTAATTTATGTCTTCTAAAGTAAAATATTCAAAATGACATTTGACATCTGGGCTTTCAATGTGCTCAAATGTTGTGGTATCACTTTACTTAACACACAGCGTCATAACACATTATGACACTGTCATGACCATGTCATAATGTGTCATAAGAGCTGACAACTTGTCATAACCTGTCATAATCAAATCAAATCACATTTTATTAGTCACAAGTGCCAAATACAACAGGTGTAGACCTTTCAGTGAAATGCTTACTTACGAGCCCCTAACCAACAATGCAGTTAAAAAAAATACAAGTAAGAGTAAGAAATAGAAGTAACAAGTAATTAAAGAGCAGCAGTAAAATAACAATAGCGAGACTATACACAAGGGGGGTACCGGTACAGAGTCAATATGTGGGGGCACCGGTTAGTTGAGGTAATATGTACATGTAGGTAGAGTTATGGTCACAACACTGTCATGACACATATTTAGACCTGGTATTTATATAGTGTTATTTTAAGGATGGTTATGACACCGACATAAGAGTGTCTGAGTTTTCTCTTGATTGCTAGCAATAGCATAAATTCTTCAAGGTATTCATGTGAGTTTCGGTGCCTCTACCTCCCCACACAATGTTTTCACCGTATCAGTTGCGGCTGGTAACATCAAAGTCTCTGCAATAGTGTATGGTTTCATAGCCTAGCCAACTCACGGTTGGGAATGTTTCAAGAGCAACGGTCAAGTGTGGCCTTTTCCCATGATCTAAGGGCGCGCTCTGGTTGAATTTTATCTGTTAGATTTGAATAATTTTCATTTAGATTTTTTGTAAAGTGACACAGGATGGTCATAATGCTTCTTGACAGTGTCACAAAGCGTATTTTCTTAGTTCAAGTAAAGTGACACAGAAGGGTCATAATGCTTCTAGACAGTGTGAAAAATAACATTTTCTTAGTCCAAGTAAAGTGACAGGATGGTCATAATGCGTCATGACAAGTTATTTAAAATACTATGAGATAAAAAACACGACTGTAAAGAATTAATTACAACAACAACAAAAGATTTTACAAACTTTCAAACGAAAGGAAACTTCATGGCAGGGGGAAAGAAACTAATTTGAATAAATGTGGGTTTTAACACTCTTATGTAGGGGTCATAACCAGCCATAAAATAATGCAAAATATGTCACAACAGGTGTGAATATATGGGTCATGACAGTGTTATGACCATATTACGACATGTTATATGACAAGTTATGTCAGCAGTTACGACATATTATGACATGGTGTTATGACGCTGGATGTCAAGTAAGGAGTTACCAATGCATCCCCATGTTATCTAATTTATTTCACACGAGATCATGTTTTCACATGCTCAAATGTTATCAAGTATAGTTGAATTTTATCACGTGTGGAAATTTTGCATCCCTATGTTGTCCCATTTTTCCCCCATTAATTTAACATGAGATCATGCTCTCACATGTTGTCATGTGTAGTTTTATGTTATCACATTACTTCACGTTATCACATTAACTTCACATGAAATCACGTGATCAATTGAGAACTTATGTGTTCGCATGTGAAATTCATGTGGTTTTTCCGTAAGGCAGGGGTTCCCAAACTTTTTTGGCCCCCGACCCCATTTTGAAAACTGAAAATTCTCGCGACCCCAACAATGCGAAAAAAATTATGTAATTACAGCCAGTGTTTACTTTCTTATTTTGGGCTATGGCAAGTCATTTGAAAAACATTCTAACAGTATTTCTGATTGTCTTCTCCACTCACTATCACATATTTTTTATGTGGGGCTATGACAGTCAATTGCAAATTGGTCTGACATAAAGTATCTTATCTCGCCACCACTAATGAGATGGCTGTGCTTGAAGCATGTTGCGTCGGAGCTTCTCAAACTCAAGGGGCGTGGTCGACAGTGTGCACCTCATCTCTTCTGTCACATCCAACCTGGGATCGATCTTTGGTTTTCATGCAGACGAGAGCACCGATGGTGCTTTCAAGACAACTGGGAACTCTGAAAAATACAAGGTCAAATCATAACGACAGTGATCTTCAGGTCGGAATGTCGGGGCTCTAGAAAGAGGCCAGAGTTCCCGAGTTGTAATTCCGAGTTGGATGACCATTCAAAACAATTTTTCACTTTCGGAGCTTGTTTTTTTTACTAGTTCCCAGTTCCATGTTCCCAGTTGTTTTGAACACGGCATTAATGCTCAGAGGGAGATAGTAGGGTATTCCCTTTGAGTCATGAACCAAAACAACAGTTCCTCTCTCAACGTGAAAAATCTTTCCTACACTCCCCCTCGATAACTACCAAGCCTCGGTGTGAAATAAAACATTGTCATGCCCTGATCCCATATCTCCACATTGTTTTGCAAACAGGCATGCACTCTGTGGATGTGGTTTGATGTAGTTACCTGCTGCAGTATATCTCCGAGTTGTTTTGAAAGCGGCATTAATGCTCAGAGGGAGATGGCAGAGTTTTCCCTTTGAGTCATGAACCAAAACTCCTCCGTAGTGACCTGTGAATGCATTTGGTCACATGACAGCTCGATCAACTGTTCGATTACACTTACTGGCATGTCAACTGAGCCAGGATCACAGTCAAACAAGAGTGCAGAGTCCTTGCCGCCATTCCGGAATAGATGGAGCCCCATTTGTGCAAAATTGCACCATTCGATCCCATTGAATCTGTTTTTCGCCAATATAGCCACGCAGCACACTGAACATCCCCTGTGCCGTTTCATGCTCGAGAATCATGAGACAGAGCAATATGTCCTCGTGAATAGCGTCCCTATTCAATGCATGGGCATCTAGGCCCTCACAGCTAACACCCATTTGGAGAGCACGAGCTAGGGAGTTTTTGAGTCGTTCAGTCAGAATTTTCTCTTGATTGCTAGCAATAGCATAAATTCTTCATTCAACAGTGTTATCTGACAAAGGTATTCATATGAGTTTCGGTGCCTCTTTCTCCCTACACATTGTTTTCACCGTATCAGTTGTGGCTGGTAACATCAAAGTCTCTGCAATAGTGTATGGTTTCATAGCCTAGCCAACTCACGGTTGGGAATGTTTCAAGAGCAACGGTCAAGTGTGGCCTTTTCCCATGATCTAAGGGCGCGCTCTGGTTGAATTTTATCTTTTAGATTTTGAGATACAAAGACGATATTAGGATTTTGTGTTGTGGAAATTCTCCCACAACCCCATGTTCATATCAGGCAACCCCTCATGGGGTCGCAGCCACTAGTTTGGGAACCGCTGCCGTAAGGGGAAGCTGTCACTTCACATTAGCATAATGAGCTAATTTCACTGGGAGTAAGCGACAGATACAACTAATGACAGCCGACTGGAGACAAGTATCTGCATTAGACAAAACAACATCAACGCTGGAGCACAAACACTGTGATCTGATCTGAGAATACATGAAAACCCAGGCTACTAGAGACAGGGGAAACAGAGGATAGACTCCATAAGAACCTAATGTTGCACATGTTCTCATAATAAACAGACTTGAGCACATTATTAGTCTTCTAAAAATCTAAAAATAATGAAGTCTACTAGTATCCAAGCACCTGTAGTATGGCCATAGAAGTTGGTGCACCACTATGTGGAGTGTGATTGATTTTGAAGAGACGGCCAGGCCATACAGCCACTCGACAGCCCTGGGAAGTGGACTAGTTGCCAGCCACTGGTCTCTTCGGGCAGGGCCAACACTGAGGTAATCACATGGCAGGTCCCGCAGCTCCAGAGGTCAAACCAAGGTGTGCCAAATAAACAAACCTCTTTAGCCCCACTGTTTACTGAGGTGGGGGCCTCGCCAGAGCAATTGAACCTGACGAAATAGCACAGCTGAGCACAGTAATAAGACTGCAGTCCCCCAGAGCACCATCCACATTCATTAGTTAGTCATGAAGGGGGGGGGGGGGGATTGAGAGGGAAACCAGTTACTTTTATGCTGGTGTGATCTATACAATTTAGATCGCTACGTCACAAGTGTGCCTGAATCACTCAGAACACATCAATCATGTGGATGTCTTTCAATTGCTGTGTTTCATTAAAAAAAATCGTATTTCGTAACCATGAGCATTTTAATAGTTTTTTCTCATTTTGAAAACAGCAATCAGGCTCTCTTTGATTTGTTAGTCAGTCAGTAGCCCGAGGGCCAGATGCTGAAATGCAGTGGAATGAAAAATGGGTGTGAGAAACACATTGGCCAAGCTGATTATGTGATGCGGTGTGACGGCTCTGCTTTTCTGGCGATGAAGGGATCTAAACAGAACCATTTACACTCTCTTACATTTCACAGTGAAAGGGATTAAACACAACTCATACTGCTCATAGATACTCTATAACTCTGAATACTCAAAATTAATTTGACTTTTTTGGTGGGTTTATGTTGGGTTTAATGCTAAGATTTCACTAATGTCACATGGGACTATCAAGATATGCCTATGAGTTGAAATTGTGCAGTCAGTCCTCTTAATTTGCATTCTAGTGCCATATTTGCTTTCTAATGCATTCTAATGGATCATTCTCACACGGATTCTTATGCTCCAAGGGATACAAATATGCATTAGGATTTTAGTCAAATTCATTTACTGTTTACTGAGACAGTTTCTTTACAAATCAGAATGGTCATTTAGTGATCTTGATGTCCAATGACTAATTAACGTAAATCTAACATCCATATTACAATCACCATGAATGTTTCACTGAGAAATGTCACATCGACAGAAACATCGACCAAACACAGAGAGGTTGAGTTAATTGTGCGTGCTGAACTATTCTTACATGACGAGCGTTATGTGAACCAGCCATGACTCAGCTCTTTACCTGTTCTCTGTCCAAGCGCTCATCTGTTTAGAATAGAAACCAAATATTTAAGTCTGCCAAGCCTATACTGATATTTACTATTTAATTCTGTGTTGGAACGAAGCATAACCTTTTCCTGCCTACAGCTTTTCCATTTTAATCCCCAAATCAAACAGTCACTGTAATGCATTCCTGCTTCCATATCCCCTTTGAACTGTTATGCTGGTGAATGAGGACCCAAAAGCGACGTAATAGTAACAGAGTCTTTATTCCAGTATTAAACAAATAATGATTCTCCTGGATATAATCAATAGTAAATCCAAAACAGGAAACTGAAATCCTCTCGTCAATAGAGAGGAACGACTGGAGACGCGACCACAGACTGCAGGTCGCTTCGGGAAGGCACTGGCCGTAGCTGACATAGACACCTGCTCACACGCAGCATCTGAAGAAGGCAAAGAACACGACAGGGCGGAACAAGGACACAGGAACAGCAAACATCAAACAAGAATCCGACAAGGACAGAAGCGGAAAACAGAGGGAGAAATAGGGACTCTAATCAGAGGGCAAAATAGGGGACAGGTGTGAAAGAGCAAATGAGGTCGTTAGGAGAATGAGAAACAGCTGGGAGCAGGAACGGAACGATAGAGAGAGAGAGAGCGGGAGAGGGAGAGAGGGAGGAGGAGAGAGAGAGAAAAAGAGAAAGAACCTAATAAGACCAGCAGAGGGAAGCACAGGGACAAGACATGATAATCAATGACAAAACATGACATGAACGATATAATATACTGACAACTAAAATTTGAAATTGACTGACTGATGTCTGGACACTGTACTCTGTATTCTGTGCTCTATACACACATAAAAAAATGCTGGGTAAAAAATAAGCCAAATTGGGTAAGTATTGGACGGAACTGTCAAGCCCTGACCTTAGAGATCTTTTTTATGTCTCTATTTTGTTTGGTCAGGGCGTGAGTTGGGGTGAGCGTTCTATGTTTTGTTCTGTGTGATGTATTTCTAGGTGTTTGGCCTGCTGTGGTTCTCAATCAAGGCAGCTGTCTATCGTTGTCTCTGAGAACCATACTTAGGTAGCCTCATTCCCACCTGTGCTTGGTGGGTAGTTGTTTTCTGTTCTGTGAATTGCACCTTGCAGAACTGTTCGTTTGTCGTTTTGTTGTTTTTTGTTCTAGTATTCGTATTTATTAAAAGGATTATGAATACTTACCACACTGCACCTTGGTCTTCTCCTTCTCCCGACGACGTTCGTTACAGGAACACACATTGGGTTATTTGGACCCAGCCAGTTGGGCCACTTAGTTGGGTTATTGAGCTATGACCCACCGGGTCAGATCAGTTGACTGGAGGCTTGGTTTCGTAGTGCGTAGTTTTACAAGAGCTGTTTTTGGCCACCCGTGAGAGTAAATGTCAATCCGGTTCATGTTCTGTTGTATTGTCATCACATGTTAAGGTTGGGGACTGATTCTTTTGCAGCTTTTATGAGCCTTACACAAGAGTATGAGTTCCTCAAGTACCTATGCACATCCAAATGTTGAGAGAGTTACCACTTTGCTTTAATAATTAAGTAATAATGTTATTACTTTTATATTTAAATATGTAATGTGTAACAATATTGAAGGTACATTTTAATTCGCAGTGTACAAACTAGAGGTCGACCGATTAATCGGAATGGCCGATTAATTAGGGCCGATTTCAAGTTTTCATAACAATCGGAAATCGGTAATTTTGGACGGTGATTTTGCCCATATTATTATTATTTTTTTTTTTTACACCTTTATGTAACGAGGCAAGTCAGTTAAGAACACATTCTTATTTTCAATGACGGCCTAGGAACGGTGGGTTAACTGCCTAGTTCAGGGGCAGAACGACAGATTTTTACCTTGTCAGCTCAGGGATTCAATCTTGCAACCTTACGGTTAACTAGTCCAACGCTGTAACCACCTGCCTCACGAGGAGCCGCTTGTTACCGAATGCAGTAAGAAGCCAAGGTAAGTTGCTAGCTAGCATTAAACTTATCTATAAAAACAATCAATCAATCAATCATATCACTAGTTATAACTACACATGGTTGATGATATTACTAGTTTATCTAGCGTGTCCTGCGTTGCATATAATCGATGCAGTGCGCATTTGCGAAAAAGGACTGTCGTTGCTCCCAACGTGTACCTAACCATAAACATCAATGCCTTCTTAAAATCAATACACAGAAGTATATATTTTTAAACCTGCATATTTAGCTAAAAGAAATCCAGGTTAGCAGGCAATATTAACCAGGTGAAATTGTGTCACTTCTCTTGCGTTCATTGCACGCAGTCAGAGTATATGCAACAGTTTGGGCCGCCTGGCTCATTGCGAACTAATTTGCCAGAATTTTACGTAATTATGACATAACATTGAAGGTTGTGCAATGTAACAGGAATATTTAGACTTATGGATGCCGCCCGTTAGAAAATACGGAATGGTTCCGTATTTCACTGAAAGAGATTTGTTTTCGAGATGATAGTTTCCGGATTCGACCATATTAATGACCTAAGGCTCGTATTTCTGTGTGTTATTATGTTATAATTGTTTTTGTATTGTTTTGTATTTATTTAGTATGGTCAGGGCGTGAGTTGGGGTGGGCAGTCTATGTTATTTGTTTCTATGTTTAGGTTTGTTCGTTTGGCCTAATATGGTTCTCAATCAGAGACAGGTGTTTGTCATTGTCTCTGATTGGGAGCCATATTAAGGTAGGCTGTTTTCACTGGTTGTTTGTGGGTGAATGTTGCTGTGTCTGTGTTTGTTCGCCACACGGTACTGTTTCGTTCGTTTGTTCCTGTTTGTGCGTTCATGCGTTCATGTTTTATATGTTCTCAAGTTCAGGTCTGTTCACGTCGTTTATTGTTTTGTAGTTTGTTCAAGTGTTTTTTCGTCTTCGTTTAATAAACGATAGTATGTATTCAAACCACGCTGCGCTTTGGTCCGATCCTTGCTCCTCCTCAGACGAGGAGGAAGACGAACATTACATTAATTAAGTCTATGTTTTGATAGAGCAGTCTGACTGAGCGATGGTAGGCACCAGCAGGCTCGTAAGCATTTATTCAAACAGCACTTTCGTGCAATGCTTCAAGCATTGCGCTGTTTATGACTTCAAGGCTGTCAGCTCCCGAGATTAGGCTGGTGTAACTGATGTGAAATGGCTAGCTAGTTAGCGAGGTGCGCGCTAATAGCGTTTCAAACGTCACTCGCTCTGAGACTTGGAGTAGTTGTTCCCCTTGCTCTGCATGGGTAACGCTGCTTCGAGGGTGGTTGTTGTCGATGTGTTCCTGGTTCGAGCCCAGGTAGCGGCGAGGAGAGGGATGGAAGCTGTACTGTTACACTGGCAATACTAAAGTGCCTATAAGAACATCCAATAGTCAAAGGTATATGAAGTACACATCGTATAGAGAGAAATAGTCCAATAATTCCTATAATAACTACAACCTAAAACTTCTTACCTGGGAATATTGTTTAAGACTCATGTTAAAAGGAACCACCAGCTTTCATATATTCTCATGTTCTGAGCAAGGAACTTAAACGTTAGCTTTCTTACATGGCACATATTGCACTTTTACTTTCTTCTCCAACACTTTGTTTTTGCATTATTTAAACCAAATTGAACATGTTTCATTATTTATTTGAGGCTAAATAGATTTTATTGATGTATTATATTAAGTTAAAATAAGTGATCATTCAGTATTGTTGTAATTGTCATTATTACAAATAAATAAAAAAAATCGGGCGATTAATCGGTATCGGCTTTTTTGGTCCTCCAATAATCGGTATCGGTATCGGCGTTGAAAAATCATAATCGGTCGACCTCTAGTACAAACTTAATATGATGAACTGGAATGACATTTACTCAAACGGGTGGCCAAATCTGGGTTATTGAGGTATGAGCCACCAGGTCATATCAAGACTGGAGGCGTGGCTTAGTAGGAGTGGAGTTTTCCAATAGTTATTTTTGGCCACCCGTGAGATTGAATGTCATTCCAGTTCATGTTCTGTTGTATTGTCATCATATGCTAAGATTGAGCATTGACACTTTTGTAGCTTTTATGAGGCTGTATATTGTATATAATATAATGTATATTTGTATATACTTCAGAATCTCAGAACTAACAACTGGCTTTTGCTCAAACTATATTGTCTGTTGGAAGGATGAAATAAAACACATTTAAATCAAATCAAATCAAATTTTATTAGTCACATACACATGGTTAGCAGATGTTAATGCGAGTGTAGCGAAATGCTTGTGCTTCTAGTTCCGACAATGCAGTAATAACCAACAGTAATCTAACCTAACAATTCCACAACTACTACCTTACACACACACACAAGTGTAAAGGGATAAAGAATATGTACATAAAGATATATGAATGAGTGGTGGTACAGAACGGCATGGCAGATGCAGTAGATGGTATAGAGTACGGTAATATACATATGAGATGAGTACTGTAGGGTATGTAAACATAAAGTGGCAATAGTTAAAAGTGGCTAGTGGTACATGTATTGCATAAAGATGGCAGAAATGCAGTAGATGAATATGAGTACAGTATATACATATGAAGATGGGTAATGTAGGGTATGTAAACATTTGTATTAAGTGGCATTGCTTAAGTGGCTAGTGGTACATTTTTACATAATTTCCATCAATTCCCATTTTTAAAAGTGGCTGGAGTTGAGTCAGTATGTTGGCAGCGGCCGCTAAATGTTAGTGGTGGCTGTTTTAACAGTCTGATGGCCTTGAGATAGAAGCTGTTTTCAGTCTCTCGGTCCCTGCTTTTGATGCACCTGTACTGACCTCGCCTTCTGGATGATAGCGGGGTGAACAGGCAGTGGCTTGGGTGGTTGTTGTCCTTGATGATCTTTATGGCCTTCTGTGACATCGGGTGGTGTAGGTGTCCTGGAGGGCAGTAGTTTGCCCTGGTGATGCGTTTCTGCACGACCTCACTACCCTCTGGAGAGCCTTACGGTTGTGGGCGGAGCAGTTGCCGTACCAGGCGGTGATACAGCCCGACAGGATGCTCTCGATTGTGCATCTGTAGAAGTTTGTGAGTGCTTTTGGTGACAAGCCGAATTTCTTCAGCCTCCTGAGGTTGAAGAGCGCGCTGCTGCGCCTCCGTTAGCTACTCCGTTAGCGTCCCTTGAGTTAGCCATGTTTCCGTGAAGCAGAGCACGTTGCAATCCCTGATGTCTCTCTGGAATGCTACCCGTGCTCGGATTTCATCAACCTTATTGTCAAGAGACTGGACATTGGCGAGTAGTATGCTAGGGAGTGGAGCGCCGATGTTGCCCCGTCTCCGAAGCCTGACCACGAGACCGCCTCGTTTCCCCTTTTTCGGCGTCGCACAGGGTCGCCGGCTGGATCAGATCCATTGTATTGGGTGGAAAGGCAAAACACTGGATCCGTTTCGGGAAAGTCATATTCCTGGTAGGAACGATGATGAGTTGACGTTAATCGTATATTCAGTAGTTCCTCCCGACTGTATGTAATGAAACCTAAGATTACCTGGGGTACCGATGTAAGAAATAACACGTAAAAAAACAAAATACTGCATATTTTCCAAGGAACGCGAAGCGTGGCGGCCATCTCTTTTCGGCGCCGGAAGTTACCATTAAAATGAATGTTTTAATGCAAACATGTCAATCATCTTTTAAAAAATATGTTGGTTACCGTTTTATTAAAGCAACAAGGCCTTTGAACCCAGGAATTATTGTGAATAACACCCTCCTAAGGGCTGTTTAACCGGCCTTCCACTTCGGGCCTTAGAACAGCCCTAAATCGCGAGTTATTCAGACGATAATCCCTGTGTTCTCATGCCTTATTACTTAAGTAACTAGCTTCCAATTGGGTGTGGGATAATATTGGAACTCTATTTGGAGTAGGAGAGGGGAGAGGGATCAGTATGGAGATGTGTGAACCACTGGGCCACCGTAGGGGGTTCTCTAGCACAATGAGAGATCATTTGAGATCATTTAGGGACACTCACCACAAACTACACTTGACCTGATAACTACAATAGTAATCACTCGTGTGTGATATAGTTGTTGTTGTGCATACAAACCAAACAATGCTTTTTAGATATTGTTCATTTTCAAGCAAATCTACTTATATGGCTCTCTGTTATGACTCAACCTTTGCCATGATAAATAATTCACAGAATGTGGCAACGCTTCTAAACAAGCCCAGAAGAAGAACAACAACATAATGCAGTCTGCACATGAAATGTTGAATTCTCTAAGCTGTCCGCTTCTTCTTACACAAATGGTATTTCTACATCAAATGTCCTTCTACAGCACCTCAGTCCTTCCTGAATAAACACAGCATCATAGCCCTCAATCTCTCAGCTCATATACCCAGCTGCCATTCGGAGAGATCTATAGCATGGGACGTCTGAGGCTGTTCTAATCTCAATGGTCTGCCACTGGAAAATAAAGCCACCTGACCCCCCTGTCTGTCACCCAATAGTGCATTTCAAATAGGCCCCACATCTCCATCTCTTCCATCTCCTCTCCCCATTGTGTCATCCACCTGCTCTCTAAAATGTCACCCCGATCCATTGCCATGGGCCACACACACATACGCACACACATACACACACAGCTCTGACTTCTCCACTACGTCCAGCACTGTCCCTGGGGAGGACGTGACCTGCTCAGCCGCTAGCGACGCTGCCCGCCCACTGCCCATCAGAATGTCAGCCCCAGTCCCAGAGCTATTCTGTTCTCTCTGCCCTGCTTTGGCCGTAGGCCACTTGAAGTTCGCCATTACAAATCTACAAGGCTCCCCAAAGGCCCACGTTGCATCCAGAGTACACTCTAAAAAAAGCTGGATTAAAAACAACCCAGCGCTGGGTTATTTTGACCCAGCCAGTTGGACCACTTAGTTGGGTTGTTTCCTTTGAAAACCGGAGGTAGCTTTCAGATAGTTATTTTGGGTCACCCGTGAGAGTAAATGTAATTCCGTAACTGTTGTGTTGTATAGTCATCATATGTCACGTTTGAGCTCTGAGAATTGTATAGCTTTAATGAGGCTTACACAAGAGTATGAGTTCCTTAAGTGCCTATGTATATCTCAATGTTGGGATGGATACAACTGTGTAATAATATTTGAATAGTGTTATTACATCTATATTAAATTAGGTACTTAATATAATGAACTGGAATTACATTTACTCTCCTGGGTGGCCAAAAATAACTATCTGAAAGTCACGTCCCCCAATGGGCCTCCTGAAATAAACTTATGGTTAAAGAACACCCAGCTGGGGGTTCAACCTGACATGAAAGTGAATAAAAGCCTAACTGAAAGTATTCAGACCCCTTCACTTTCCCACATTTTGTTACATTACAGCCTTATTCTAAAATGGATTACATTTTTTAAATCCTCAACCAGACGGAAGCCACTCCTCAGTAAAAGGCACATGACAGCCCGCTTGGAGTTTGCCACAATGCATCTAAAGACTCTCAGACCATGAGAAACAAGATTCTCTGGTCTGATGAAACCAAGATTGAACTCTTTGGCCTGAATGCCAAGCGTCACGTCAGGAGGAAACCTGGCAATATCCCTACGGTGAAGCATGGTGGTGGCAGAATCATGCTGTGGGGGTGTTTTTCAGCGGCAGGAACTGGGAGACTAGTCAGGATCAAGGCAAAGATGAACAAAGCAAAGTACAGAGAAAATCCTTGATGAAAACTTGCTCCAGAGCGCTCAGTACCTCAGACTGCGTGAAGGTTCACCTTCCAACAGTACAATGACACTAAGCATACAGCCAAGACAACGCAGGAGTGGCTTCGGGACAAGTCTCTAAATATCCTTGAGTGGCCCAGCCAGAGCCTGGACTTGAACCCGTTCGAACATATCTGGGCAGACCTGAAATAGTTATGCAGTAACGCTCCCCATCCAACCTGACAGAGCTTGAGAGGATCTGCAGAGAAGTATTTGAGAAACTCCCCAAATACAGGTGTGCCAAGCTTGTAGAGTCATACCCAAGAAGACTCAAGGCTGTAATTGCTACAAAAGGTGCTTCAACAAAGTACTGAGTAAAGGGTCTGAATACTTATGTAAATTTGATATTTCTGTTTTTCCATTTTTAATAAATTAGCAAACATTTCCAAAAACCTGTTTTTGCTTTGTCATTATGGGGTATTGTGTGTAGATTGATGAGGGAAAAAATATATTTATTACATTTTAGAAAAAGGCTGTAACCTAAAAAAAATTGGAAAACGTCAAGGGGTGTGGAATACTTTCCGAAGGCACTGTAGTTAAATTAACCCATGTTTGGGTAATGGAGTTCTTTTCAGGACGGATGCCCTATTGGGGGCGTGGCTTTCGGCTAGTTATTTTGGGCCACCCGTGAGAGTAAATTACATTCCTGTTCATATAAAGTTTGTACACTGCAAAATAAATACATATTTCAATATTTTAGCATTATATTTTCATATGAATATAATACAATTATTATAGGAAGGTCAAAATAATATTTAGAGGAAATGTGATGATATTTGTATGAAACCAGATCAAAGCATGGTGACGAAGTATGAAAAATGACTGTTGTTTCTACATTGATGAATTCTAGACATAAAGTTACTGGTCCCCTCCATGTCAAACACTTTGATTATTTATTAACTGCAGCACCTTAACTCTCATTTTAATACACCAATGGTAACATGATATTCTCTTACCTAATTTAAATAAGTACTGCCTTGTAACCAACATCGGAGAAGGCGTGTTTGCAGAGGGGTATACTTTATATAGCTAAATATCTACTCTACTGGTGCCAAGATTTGACTGTTAAAAGTTTACCCTATTCATCTATGGCAAAGATACTTCCCCCCCTTTCGTCTGTGTTTGGTGTTAGCTAGTTACTGGCTAGCTAGGTCTTCAGCCAGCATGGAAAACTCCAACGCAGTTGTCAAGTCACCACATCCGCCAGTGCTGCTGTGAACCACATCATGAGAGACATGCCCCAAAGTTTGGGGTCACTTAGAAATGTCCTTGCTTTTGAAAGAAAAGCACATTTTTTGTCCCTTCAAATAACATACAATTGATCAGAAATACAATGTAGACATTGTTAATGTTGTAAATGACTATTGTAGCTGGAAACGGCAGATTTTTTATGGAGTATCTACATAGACATCAGAGGCCCATTATCAGCAACCATCACTCTTGTGTTCCAATGGCACGTTGTGTTAGCTAATCCAAGTTTATCATTTTAAAAGTCTAATTGATCATTAGAAAACCCTTTTGCAATTATATTAGCACAGCTGAAAACTGTTGTTCTGATTAAATAAGCAATAAAACTGGCCTTCTTTAGACTAGTTGAGTATCTGGAGCATCAGCATTTGTGGGTTCGATAACAGGCTCAAAATGGCCAGAAACAAAGGCTTTCTTCTGCAACTCGTCAGTCTATTCTTGTTCTGAGAAATGAAGGCTATTCCATGCGAGAAATTGCCAAGAAACTGAAGATCTCGTACAATGCTGTGTACTACTACATTCACAGAACAGTGCAAACTGTCTCTAACCAGAATAGTAAGAGGAGTGGGAGGCCCTGGTGCACAACTGAGCACGAGGACAAGTAATTTAGAGTGTCTAGTTTGAGAAACAGATGCCTCACAAGTCCTCAACTGGCAGCTTCATTAAATAGTACCTGCAAAACACCAGTCTCAACATCAACAGTGAAGAGGCGACTCCAGGATGCTGGCCTTCTAGGCAGAGTTGCAAAGAAAAAGCCATATCTCAGACTGGCCAATAAAAATAAAATATTAAGATGGGCAAAAGAACACAGACACGGGACAGAGGAACTCTGCCTAGAAGGCCAGCATCCCCGGAGTCGCCTCTTGACTGTTGATGTTGAGACTCAATATATATTGGTTGAGATGATTTTAGTGTTACACTGCTCACTGCATCCAAGTTGCTTGACGTATGCATTTAAAAGAGCTGTCAGTCAAGGCGAGCTCATGAATATAAGATGAAAAATTATAATCTTTCCAAAAACCGGCAGTGTCGAATAAAAATGAAGCGGTTGAAGTGTTTCCATTACCCATTTAGGCAAATTGATAACAAATTGGCGATAGTCTGTATGCCCTCCAACTGTCTCATGCCATGGTTGAACTTGCACTCCTGTAGATCTAAAATAATTGCATGGTGAAACTTGCACCCAGCCAACCAGAAAAGCAAGGTGAAGCAATTCCGGCATTCTTGAAAGTCAGGACAATCCTTGTCCTGCAAATAAATATTATTTTGAACTTCCTTGTAGTTAGCCATGAGTACCTTTCAGAATGACTGTTCAGGACTTCTCCCAACATTGGGATATGCATAGGCACTTGTGTAAGCCTCATAAAAGCTACAAAATTGTCAGTGCTCAACCTTAAAGAAACAGGAATGGAGGATCTATTTTTTGCAAGAAGTAGGCATTTACAATTATATGTGGAGTGGAGCTATATAGTTAAGTGATAACATCACATGTTCAGTATACCTTCAAAATTATTTGGTAATCATTTATAAAAAAAACACAGTTTACATCATAATTTGTCACAATAAAGTTAGATAAAAGAAAAATCCACCCCCTGAATGTATAAAAATGTAGTTGATCTTCAGAACACTGCTCCTATATCTGCGTTTTCCATTACACATGTGGCAATGATTTTTTCTTTGCTACATTGTTTTTGTTGAATTAACCTGGGTCAATAGAAATCTGCCTACTGTTACACAGGTCGGAGAGGCAGGCAGCAAGGTTTAGACAAACCCCAACTGGTGCAACCCAAATGCTAGCCTAATAGAATACAGAAATAATGTCTAGACACTTTTCTCCAGGGTGGATGAAGTTTATATATTGCCTGGCTGGGCCGTGGGACAGTGGATGCACATTGATCATTCAAATGGTACTGTTAACATGCATTACCAGAGGATTGCGGTGAATTACTCCCTGCTATCAACCAATCAGCATCCAGGATCCAAACAACCTGTTTTATACCTCTAGCTACCCTGCAACTCAAAATAAATCTGGTGGGTTTTAGACTTTGATAGAAATGGGGAACGGGGAGACTGAGCCTCGATCCTCAATCCAATGACAATGATTTGCAATGATGATGAATGCAATTAGTGGAGAAGTGCTAACAGCGTAGCAGTAATTCGGTCTACACTGAGAGCCTTGCCCTTACCCGGCAATTAGAACCAAATTTAAGTTTAGTCAATTTTCTTGTTGTTAACTGGGAATGCTTGGTTAAGGCTGAGCACCAAGGGTATCACCTTCCAAATTGGCCGTTGTCCCATTCTCTTGCACTCCTCAAGGGATTTTAACATTCTGTTTGAATTTCTAATGCCTTGAATAATTTAGAGCAATAAATATGCCAATGAGGGCCATTATATACTATAAAGATTATGTGGTCGTAATGTGCCAAAGTGAGGATTATGGCTCAGAACAGGTTCCTCTTGGTTATGTGTTATTAGCTCAGGATGGGAGTGAGCTGAATTATTCAGCCCAGGTAGGTTATGTATGTAGCCTATGTATGTACTAGTTACAGGGAGTAAGTGCATGTGGAAAGATAAGGACTTATATGAGTCCAATGTATTTGTCTAATTCTCATTTGGTGATTGAAAACATTTCAACAAGTGCTCATTAAGAGTATGAGTTCATAAAGAGTGAGAGTAACATTTGGGAGAGTTCTGGTGGAAGTATGAACATTTCAGCAAATGTGGTGAGTGATGATTGGCTCACATCACTTCATGGTGAGTTATGATAGGCTCTTACCACTTTCTGGAAAACTGTATTTCTAAGTCCTATTCAGCCTAAAATAGCATCTAATGGGGATCCAAATAAACGCCCCATCGTACAACATATTTCTTCCATTCCCTCTGGGATAGCCGAGATGTTTATGTTGTTGTTTATTATTGTGATTATGCTTTATTTCTCCCCCACAGCTGAGGCATAGTGCTCACCAAGTTTAGCATCTGACTGAGTATTTCAAATCGTCTAGCATTTGAGTGTTTTGGCACAGTGCTATCCCAACATGGCTAAGAATATGTCAGTCAAGTTTAATGTCCTCCTCTAAAAGCTATTTCCCATGCTGTTATTACTGTTGAGGATTGACGGCCCCCGATCTTAAATTAAAGACATTTGCTTTAATAACTATCCTTTGAAACCTCTTTCCCATGAAAGAGTAGCTAGATAATATAAATCCTTTCAGACATTTACGAGTGTTCATTCCCAGCCAAGCAACATTGAACAGGGTTTTCAACAGCAGCAACCACAGAGCCCTAGTCTCTTCTTCCTCTACCTGTCTTTACAGCGATGCTTTGATATGCCCCAGTAGCTGGGCTGAGTCGTGGCTGAATAAAGTGAAATATAAGCTTCAGAAATGCAGTCCATCAATCGCCTCTCCGTCTTTCAGCCATGATCCATGACTCTTTTACCTCCCGGCTTGCATCTCTCTGCAGGAATGAAGTGCAGTACAGCCCATCACAGCGTCCACACTGAAACCATAAAAAACACAAACAAGGCTGAGCAGCAAGTTTATGTGAATGAAGCATAACATTTAATGGGTGGGACTGCTGGATCGTTTCCTGAAATTGCTTTTTTGAAAGGTCTGTCAAAATGTTTCTGCAGGATTACCTAACGTTAACTAACTCACTTTTGTACATCGTGCTGGTCGTACAATTTACCTTATTTTAGCGCACAAAAAACGTAATACTTCCAGATCAACTGTAATACCAATGCTATTGTAAAGCACAATCTCTCCCCTTTCCAACAAAATCAATGACGAGACCAGCATGATGCCCATCTCTGCATGATTCATGAAGGCAATGAGCTCCGTCGGGTATTTTTTTAAATGGCGGGTGGGGAAGTGAAACCTATTGCATGATAGTGAGAAGGAGAGATGTCATGTGGGGAAACGGCTTTTTTCAACCGATCTGTCCAACTTATCACCTTTAAAATGTAAATAAAACGCTATAAAGAGTTACTTAATGTGTCATTACGTGTCGAATTTGAATCGGGTGTTTAGGCCACTGCTAAAGTTATCTTCAGAAGTAAACAGCGGCTTTTGAGAGTCACGATGGCTTGCGGTGATGACGCAAAAAAGGACTAGGTATCCCCCTTACCCTGTCCCTGTCCCTTTCTTGTTTTTAAACAGCGAGAGAAGCGCTACACCTGGTGGAGAGAGACTGTAAGACACAGAATTAGTTGCTTTATGCGTGCTGTACATTATGTCATGACACGTCACAATTTAACGTACAGCGTCGGAGGGGTCAGTTTTTTCAACTTTTCTCCAATACTATTGATCCATTACCATGTCAATCAATGCTTGAATAGAAACGTAGTACACACCCCAGATTTTGATGTCAATACAGTTTCTGCAGTCCCATTAGTTTTCATTGCAGCCTCGTTTGAATGTCGCAGTTGCACAAATTTGTACGGAATGGGGTAGTCACCGTTATTAGGGAAAGGCACATTTACTATGAGTTAGAACACTGTCAGGTCATATTCACCTTGACCTGGTGGTATATTTAGCAACACGCCCTAGAGGTTGGTTGGTGAAGACGCAAATCCATTGTTCTCTAAGGCAATCCACTATTTAGTATGATAATGGAAATTACTGCACATAATATACTGTAGGTCATTTTCCACCTTTGGTCATAAGTGAATTTCTAAACTGATATATGCGAGGCGGCCTACGATAACCATTCGTATTTAAATCATGATTTCCTCATTGTTGCCGACTGGAGATGGAACTGTAACTGTGTGCCACTCTCACGCAGCGAACAAGGACCATATCCCCTTTGTTGCTCCACAGCTCTGGGTGTCTCATCTGTTTAGGATGAAAAAAACACGACTTACACTTTGCGAGAGGAGACGGCAACCCGTTTAGAGGTGACATGACGGTTCTCTGACGGATATCAAGTATGTGTGGCGTGTGAGATGAGAGAATATAGAAATGAACAGGATTCACATGCTGCTGCACTATAGGCTATGATCTCTCTACTGCTTTTGTCTGCTCGGGCCTGTTGGAGGGTTGTCACCACTGTGCAGATGACAACGATGAGAAGGAGAACGGGCGCCATTGCTGTCTGGGGTAGTTTGAGAGATAGCATCTCTGTTTTATATGGTAGTTGTAATGTTCCAAAGGAGGATTTATAAATGGTTGATAGCCTTTTTACAGGTAATAAGCTTTGATGAATGGAACTAGAATGCCAACAAGAGTAGCTACTAGCAAGTGTCTGTGCAATGCTGCAATACAGACTCAAAACCAACACTGGTAGAATGTGCATGTACTGCAGAATAGCTCTTGACGTTAAAACAATAACACACAGCAGTGTATGTCTGGAGTTCCCAAGTTTACACAGTAGTTATTGATTCTACCAATAAAAAGGAGCTTGGCAATCAGAAACGCCTCTACTCACCAACACAGTTTATTGCGAGGCATACGATGCTCTCAAAGCCAAAGTTTAATAATGTTGTGCTTCTCCACTCCTGCATTTACAACGACTGTCAAGAGAATGGAAAGCCATTCTGAGACACCATTTATTTTGAGTAGGCTTCGGATACTGTGTGTGCCCCTGGATTTAATAACTTTGGAAGCCATTCACTTCTATGTGTGCATGATTCCTCGAGGGAGCTGGATTGATCAATCAGTGATTGGGCCTTAACATTGTGGCAGAGAGATGAATGTTGCTGACAAGGACTTCATTTACACTGCTTGGCCATACATTCACCAAGTGTCAGCACCCAGTCATCCATTTCTCTGCTCTCACAAATGGAGAGAATGCAAATACTTTTATTTGTCTTTGAGAGTCTGACTTGTGACTGAAGGTATCATGATACAAGTTAATGTTGTAGTAATGGTCAAGTAAGGCACACTCATCTGTTTATAGTTTATGGCTTTTGCATTGTACGCTATATGTCCTCTATATTGCTCCTTTTTTCTTGAAGAGCATCTTATGGAGTAGGAGTATTCAACTCTTACCCTACAAGGTCCGGAGTCTGCTGCTTTTCTGTTCTAGAGGATCATTAATTGTACCCACCTGGTGTCCCAGGTCTATGTCAGTCCCTGATTAGAGGGCAACAATGAAAAAATGTAGTGGAACTGGCTTCGAAGTCCAAACTTGAGTTTGAGAGTTAAAGAGCATCTTATGCCACTGTTCAGTAGTTTAGTACTATATCTGTGCAACAAAACAAAACCATTGAAAAACTATAGAAGACTGTGTAAAGTCAACCAAACCCGTTCAAGATAACATTTTGGTTTGGTTGACTTTATACAGTGTCGTGACTTTACTTTCATTAATTTGATGACTGTTATTTATCTAATTAACTAACTATGTTTATTTGTTACCCAATTAAATTAATCATGTAACAATTAACTCATTAGAATTTGGGGCACCATGAGAGCGGTTGTTTAAATAGTTACCATCTCCCGGATTAAACTCTAAAGGTCTTTACCTATCACATCCATAAAACAGTCAATGTATTAATCATAACCTCGTATCATATCATCATTCTGAACAGTCGTAACCTCCTGCATCTGCAAAAACCCCAGCCTTACTTATGATTCAGTACTACACAAATTGGTTTAATTATTTATTTACTAGCTAACTAAATGATAAGACAGGATAAACATACACACGTATGAGAAAAGGTCCCTAGCGGACTGACACAACCTATTGTGGAGAGAGAGAAAGAGACACTTATCGTTGATACATTTTAGTAATCATATACTTTGCACACGAACCGCCGCCTGTTTGTAGTAAGAAATCATTCATGTATTTACGTTTAAATGCTTTCGCTCGCCGTGGATCTCTGTCTTAGGAAGGGTGTTGGGCCTTTCAGCGGCACGCTTGTAAGGCTCTGATTGTCCAAAAAGGTGTTTCTCTGTTGTTCTCCTCTCATTCGCTCCTGAAGCTTCTTTGAAGATAGGCTAGCCAGCCGTGTCGATGGTTCCAGTGGGGTGATGAGAGTAGCATACTACGGTGATTTGACAAAGTAGTAGAATGGTCCCACTTAAATTCACTTTTGAAGAGATTTTACTTAGGACAGCTAATCAGCCGTACCAGTGATTGTCTGGGAGGTGACGTTATTGTCTCAAACCACTTTAGATGTGGGCTGCAGCTCTACGCCTCTCTGGTCTAAATTATCATTTTTTAGCAATCCTTTCATGCACTCTGGTAGAAAGGGACAGTTCCATCAGGCTGACTGGCTCTCTGACCTCACTCGGGGCGTGGCAACTTCCTGTGCAAAGTATATAGGAGACAATTATCTCTTATGACTGCTAAAATCCCATTCCTATCTTAACAAAAACACGCTCACAATTTTTCATATTTCATGCACTTAGAGGATTAAAACTTTGTACATGTAGTGTATATACTTTTCAAGTTACAGTATGTCCTTTATAACACTTTTAATGACATCACAAAATAGCAACCAATATGACATTATTATTCTTTAGCTCGCCTCTGACCATTCCCCACGTTCTCTGTCAGGAATATTTTTACAGTATTCACTTTAGAACGTGTTAGTTTCAGCTGGAAAAGTCTTTGGCGACAAAGGAACATTCCTGTGTTCATTTGGAGAGGGATGTTCTTTGGATCTCCTCTCCTTTAATCTACGACAGGGTGTGAGCTATAAACGCCCCTCCAGCTCCCTCCTCCTCCCCTCTGTGGGTGACAGAGTGTCTGGTGATCTGACCCATTCGGATCCTCACAGGACAGTCTTGACAACAGTCTTCTATTGTTTTGTTTCGTTGCACAGGTAAAACTATTGAACAGCGGCATTAGACCTACTGTGCAAGTATGCTCAGAGAGACTTGTCTTTGGAGTCTGTGGAGTTTTCTCTAACCTGTCTCTGTGATGTGGGCTTATTTACTGGGTACAACCAAGTGTGATTCTCAAGCTCAGCAGGTTTACAGCTGGAGAGATATGAGTCAACATCTTCAGAATACCATAAACCAATTAAGCACAGGTCTTCTGAGACTTACTCGCATTGCTCAGAAAGCTTGAGGGATAAATATCTCAGATAACCAATATTTCTATGCCTGCTTTATATGCTTTAACAAGATAGAGGTGGAAAAAACAATCTCCACTATCTTTTTCATATACCTCTTTCACCTGGTCCAAACATCTCTCCCCCCTCTCTCTGTCCTCCCTTTGTTTTTCCATTTGGAAATGTTTACCTTGCATTATGAGGACTTTAGGCTCGATCCCAGGTATTACATCACTGCTTGGACTATTGACAGTACAATATACAGAAAATAAAATATAATAAAATGCAATTGAATTGATCTCATACACATATTTAGCAGATGCGGGTGTAGAGAAATGCTTGTGTTCCTAGCTCCAACAGTGCAGTAATATCTAACAATAAACATTACAAACAACTCTAAAATGTAAAATAATAGAATTAAGAAATATAGGAAAATTAGGAGGAGCAATGTCAGAGTCTGGAGTATAATAGGAGGAAAGAACCTCCACAAATTAACGTTTAACAAGGCACACCTGTTAATTTAAATGCATTCCAGGTGACTACCTCATGAAGCTGGTTGAGAGAATGCCAAGAGTGTGCAAAGCTGTCATCAAGGCAAGGGTGGCTACTTTAAAGAATATATTTTGATTTGTTTAACACTTTTTTGGTGACTACATGATTCCATATGTGTCATTTCAAAGTTGTGATGTCTTCACTATTATTCTACAATGTAGAAAATAGTACAAAAGAAAAACCCTGGAATGAGTAGGTGTGTCCAAACTGTTGACTGCTGGACACAGTCTGTTGGGATGACATTATGGACAGTATATGGATAGAATATTTATTTTATCTGATGAATACGTATGATAGAATAGCATATGTACAGAAATAGCTAAATAGAATAGGCCTTGACTAGAATAAATTATGTACATATGAAGTGAGTAAAACAGTATGTAAACATTATTAAAGTGACCAGTGTTCCATGACTATTTACATAGGCACCAGCATTCTAAGGTGCGGGGTTGAGTAACTGGATGGTAGCCGGCTAGTGACAGTGACTAAAGTTCAGGGCAGGGTACTGGGCAAAGGCCGGCTAGTGGTGACTACTTAACAGTCTGATGGCCTTGAGATAGAAGCTGTTTTTCAGTCTGTCGGTCCCAGCATTGATGCACTTGTACTGACCTTGCCTTCTGGATGGTAGTGGGGTGCACAGGCCATAGCTCGGGTGTCCTTGATCATCTTATTAGACTTCCTGTGACACTGGGGTGCTGTAGCTGTCCTGGAGGGCAGGCAGTTTGCACTGACCCGTTGGGCACCACCGTCTGGAAAGCCCTGCAGTTGCGGACGTTGCAGGCGGTGATACAGCCCATCAGGATGCTCTCAATGGTGCATCTGTGTTTGTGAGTATCTTAGGGGCCAAGACAAATTTTTCCGGCCTCAGGAGGTTGAAGAGGCAGTGTTGTGCCTTCTTCACCAAACTGTCTGTGTGGGTGGACCATTTCAGATTGTCAGTGATGTGTATGCCGGGGAACTTGAAACTTTTCACCATCTCCACTGCAGCCCCAATGATGTAGATGGGGTCATGCTCCCTCTTGAAGTCCACGATCAGCTCCTTCATTTTGTTGATGTTGAGGGAGAGATACTTTTCCTGGCACCACTCCACCAGGGCCCTCACCTCCTCCCTATAGGCTGTCTCATCTTTGTTGGTACCACTGTTGTGTCGTCTGCAAACTTGATGATTGAGTTGGAGACGTGCGTGGCCACGCAGTCATGGGTGAACAGAAAGTACAGGAGGGGGCTGATCACGCAAACTTGTGGGGCCCCTGTGTGAGGATCAGCATAGTGGAGGTGTTGTTGTCTACCTTCACCACCTGGGGACGGCCTTCAACACTATGGTGCAGATGGGGTAGGGCAGTGTGCATTGTGATGGTGATTGGGCCGGCAGCCTTGCAAGTGTTAACACGCTTAAATGTCTTACTCATGTCGGCCATGGAGAATGAGAGCGTACCGTCCTCGGGAACAGCGGTGGCCCGCGTCAGCAGCACTGTTTTCCTAAAAGCGGGCGAAGAAGGTGTTTAGCTTGTCCGGTAGTGTCACGTTCTGACCTTTATTTCCTTTGTTTTGTCTTTATTTAGTATGGTCAGGGCGTGAGTTGGGGTGGGCAGTCTATGTGTGTTTTTCTATGTTGGGGTTTTGTGTTCGGCCTGGTATGATTCTCAATCAGAGGCAGCTGTCAATCGTTGTCCCTGATTGAGAATCATACTTAGGTAGCCTGGGTTTCACTTTTGGTTTGTGGGTGTTTGTTTCCGTGTCAGTGATTGTCGCCACACGGTACTGTTTCGTTTGATCATCGTTTATTGTTTTTGTTCTTGTGTTCAGTTTTGGATTTATATTAAAGACATGAACACTTACCACGCTGCGCTTTGGTCCGATCCTTCTACCACCACAGACGATCGTTACAGGTAGAAAGAAGTTGGGGTGTCCGCAATGTGGCTGGTTTTCCCTTTAAACTCCGTGATTGTCTGGAGTCCCTGCTACATGCCGTGGTTAAATGCTGTGGTTCGCGCTTTCAGATTTAGATCGCACGAATGCTGCCATCTAGCCACGGTTTTTGGTTTGGATAGGTTTTAATCGTCGTGGTAGGAACAACATCCCCTCTTCACTTCCTGATGAACTGTATACGTTACAGTCCACATGATCAAAACACTCTTGAAGCAAGCATTCCGATTGGTCAGACCAGCGTTGGAGAGCAGACAGGCAGTCATATATTCAGCATTTAGTGGCTGTACTGTATTGTACCAGCTCTCCTTAGTCTTAAATGGTTCATGAGCAGCTTGAGCGTACAATTTAGTCATCATTTATTCATGTTGTGCTTCTATTGTCTACATGTTTTGATGGATGCTGTGGTCTGGGCCCACACCCGGTGACTCTGTTCAGTGTTGTGATTTAGTCTCCCTATTCGATGTGTTGAAAAAAGAGATCAGCTCAAACAGGAAATAAGGTTAAGCACATTTAGTTTTCTTACTTTTCTGGTTCAAATAAGAAGTCAGTGAAGCTAAACCAGAGGATTCGTGCCTCAGTGGGCAGATACGTTTGTTTCCTGTCTGTCAGAAATACAGACACAGACTATTCCTGTCAACAAGACGGTCAGGAAATTACATTACATTTGTGATGTTAATTCAACTTGAACATTTAGGATAGGCCTACTAGCTCAGCATCCCTGATAGTGTCGCCCAGCCTGGGTCCTGTGTGGAGTGAGTTTGTTTGATCTCTGTTCCCCCGCAGCCCAAATGGCCTGGTTGGTTCTGCCATTAGTTCATAAGTGACTGGCTGTAAATTGCTGTGGCGATTACAGGTAATTGGACTGCCTCTCTCTCTCTTTCTGTACTTCTCCAAAAAGCTTTTTCTGCCTTCAGCAGTGTTTGTGAGTGAATAATGAGTGTGAGGACGTGCTGGGGCTAGTGCAACTGATCATCACTTTACAGGATTAGATTAGTTAGAATTCACTTTACTGTATGTGATGTGAAGAAGCAGAATCTTTCAAAGAGAAATTCTATTTATACAGTATAATCCTGTGGCTTGCCATTGGATTTGCATTGTTCACATATTGGTGCTTTAGTGCGCATGTACACTCTTAGAATAAAAAAAAAAGTAGAACCATACAGGGTTCCTCGATTTGTCCCCATAAGGGAACCCTTTTTGGTGCTGGGTGGAACCCTTTGTAGAGGGTCCCTTTGCAGAGGGTCCCTTTGCAGAGGGTTCTATCTATAACCCTCTATGTAGGTTTCTTCAAAGAACCCTTTGTTTATGGTTCTACCTAGAACCCTCTATGAAGGGTTCTACCAAGAACCATTTTATCTTTGGAGGGCTCTTCCAATAAACAATCTATGAATGGTTCCACCTGCATTATTAGTCTTTAAAAGTAAATGATTTATGACAATACATTACAGTACATATATCGTAAGGCCTTTCTTTGAGGGCCTAGTTACAGTTGAAGTCGGATGTTTACATACACCTTAGCCAAATACATTTAAACTCAGTTTTTCACAATTCCTGACATTTAATCCTAGTAAATATTCCCTGTTTTAGGTCAGTTAGGATCACCACTTTATTTTAAGAATGTGAAATGTCAGAATAATAGCAGAGAGAATTATTTATTTCAGCTGTTATTTCTTTCATCACATTGCCAGTGGGTTTACATACACTCAATTAGTATTTGGTAGCATTGCCTTTAAATTGTTTAACTTGGGTCAAACGTTTCGGGTAGCTTTCCACAAGCTTCCCACAATAAGTTGGGTAAATTTTGGCCCATTCCTCCTGRCAGAGCTGGTGTAACTGAGTCAGGTTTGTAGGCCTCCTTGCTCGCRCACGCTTTTTCAGTTCTGCCCACTAATTTTCTGTGGCATTGAGGTCAGCACTTTGTGATGGCCACTCCAATACCTTGACTTTGTTGTCCTTAAGCCATTTTGCCACAAATTTAGAGGTATGCTTGGGGTCACTGTCCATTTGGAAGACCCGTTTGCATCCAAGCTTCAACTTCCTGACGGATGTCTTGAGATGTTGCTTCAATATATCCACATCTTTCCTCATGTTGCCATCTATTTTGTGAAGTGCACCAGTCCCTCCTGCAGCAAAGCACCCCCACAACATGATGCTGCCACCTCGTGCTTCACAGTTGGGATGGTGTTCTTCGGGTTGCAAGCCTCCCCCTTTTTCCTCCAAACATAACAATGGATATTATGGCCAAACAGTTCTATTTTTGTTTCATCAGACCAGAGGACATTTCTACAAAAAGTACGATCTTTGTCCCCATCTGCAGTTGCAAACCGTAATCTGGCTTTTTTTATGGCGGTTTTGAAGCAGTGGCTTCTTCCTTGCTGAGTGGCCTTTCAGGTTATGTCGATATAGGACTCGTTTTACTGTGGATATAGATACTTTTGGTACTGTTTCCTCCAGCATCTTCACAAGGTCCTTTGTTGTTGTTCTGGGATTGATTTGCACTTTTCGCACCAAAGTTCATCTCCCGGGTGGCGCAGTGGTCTAGAGCACTGCATCGCAGTTTGTACATTTTTGTTTGTAAATTGCTCCCAAGGAACCAGACTTGTGGAGGTCAAAAAAAAAGATTTCTGACGTCTTGGCTGATTTCTTTTGATTTTCCCATGATATCAAGCAAAGAGGCACTGAGTTTGAAGGTAGGACTTGAAGTACATCCACAGGTACACCTCCAATTGACTCAAATAATGGCAATTAGCCCATCAGAAGCTTCAAAAGCCATGACATCATTTTCTGGAATTCTCCAAGCTGTTTAAAGGCACAGTCAATTTAGTGTATGTAAACTTCTGACCCACTGGAATGGTGATACACTGAATTATAAGTGAAATAATCTGTCTGGAAACAATTGTTGGAAAAATTACTTGTGTCATGCACAAAGTAGATGTCCTAAACGACTTGCCAAAACTTTAGTTTGTTAACAAGAAATGGTTGAAAAATGAGTTTTAATGACTCCAACCTAAGTGTATGTAAACCTCCGACTTCAACTGTTGTAGTCCTATCTGAATGGGTCTTGTTTGAGATCATACTGTATCTTATCTAGTGCTCTAAACAACTTTAACCTCGTTTCAGTTAAGCCTTTGTACCTACAGTATCTATCGATTTAAATATCTATACATTTCTAACAAGTATGAACTCAGAAGTTAGTCATGCAGCTGACCAAATGATGCAACATTTTACATATGAGTTAACAGAGATTTATGACCAACTAAGAGCAGCATGTTTCCTTGGATAGTTTCATTAAATGTAACTTGAGATGGATTTTCCATGATGACTATTATTTTATGATGCAATTGTCTGCGCTATTATCACTAAGTATGACTGACAAGTTAATAGATACATTTATTTTATCTACGATGTTGTATGAACTGAAATT
The DNA here is from genome assembly GCF_002910315.2 of Salvelinus sp. IW2-2015. Classification (NCBI taxonomy): domain Eukaryota; kingdom Metazoa; phylum Chordata; class Actinopteri; order Salmoniformes; family Salmonidae; genus Salvelinus; species Salvelinus sp. IW2-2015. The sequence goes on along the minus strand of NC_036851.1, from coordinate 8,806,993 downwards.
ACATTTTTCTGAGTGATGCTGTTTTCATGGTTCTTAGGTTCAATGCTGAATTTCCTTTATTTCTGTTGTGGTTTGACTTTCTCAACCTCAACCTCTGTCAGTGTTTTGTATACTGCGGAAAACAAATGCAGAGACAATTTGGAGAACACAAGGTCTTTAATTTCTGTGCTGAAAGACAAGTGACTGCCACACTGCAATGCTAATTTCCCTATGAACAAATATCATGAATAAACTCACAGGAGATGTGGCTATTTTTTCCATTCGTTTTTTGTTTGTTATTTGTCATCATGTTGGGGTGGCAAGTAGCCTAGTGGTTAGAGCGTTGGACCAGTAACCAAAAGGTTGCTGAATCGAATCCCTGAGCTGACAAGGTAAAAACCTGTCATTCTGAACAAGGCAATTAACCCATTGTTCCCCGGTAGGCCGTCATTGTAAATAAAAAATGAATTCTTAATTGACTTGCCTCGTTAAATATTATTTTTTTTAGAAAACTATTGATGAAAATTGAGCATGGAAATTGAAAGCAGAGCGTAATTTACATTTGATTAATTTAATAATGCAAGCATTGTAACGGCTGTCGTCTTCCTCCTCCTCGGACGAGGAGAGGCGAGAAGGATCAGACCAATATGCGGAGTGATTTGCGTTCATGATGATTTATTATAACGAAACAATCCAGAACACTTACAAATACAAAAACAACAAACGTGACAAAACCGAAAACAGTCCCGTGTGGCACGAACACTAACACGAGATACAACCACCCACAAACACACACGTGAACCCCGGCTGCCTAAGTATGATTCTCAATCAGGGACAACGATTTACAGCTGCCTCTGATTGAGAATCATACCCGGCCGAACACAAACAACCCGACATAGAAAAATAACACATAGACAACCCACTCCAACTCACGCCCTGACCAACTAAATACATATGCACTTATTTATAACATTACATGTGTATGGCAGTAAAGAGCAGTTTCAAACTACAGGTCCACTGTGTAGATTATTTTAAATGTTAAATCATTTTGCGTGTCCGCTATACTTTTAGTTTAGTTCAATGATAAAATACCCTCAATAGATGCTACTTGCCTCCCTTAGATTTATCAGAGTTTCTCCCCTCTGTGAATCATAGCTCTACATAACTGCTGGATACATGTTGGCACTTATCAATCAGGGATCAATGAATATGATTGCAGAGAGGAGCACTGTGCTAAAAGTGCTATTGATTGCCTGGAGATCCGGACCTCATGGCAGTCCTCATTAGTGTTGCCTGCAACCCTGATCCTCTATCCTTCCTGCTGATGTGGGTGCTGGGTGATTTGAACTGATGACAATCCTAAGTGCTTTAAGTTAAACGTATTGATCACAGGTGTGGGGAGCCATTTGCCCAGTTGTCTGGATGAGCACAGCAGGACAACACTGCAGGAGAAGGAGAGGCAGCTTCTATCTAGCTGGCACATTGAGCATTATCCTATACTATTAGTATTGTTGCACTATGCATCCTCTCCATTGATCTCAAAGTGATCCTAAAGAGCCTGATGGTATATAATGGGCATCCAGCCCATCATATTTCCCATATTTCCCACCCTTTGCTTTCACCTTCTCCCAAGGGCCATTGGCTGAGGGTATACGATCAGTATCAGCAGTCAACCTGCTTATGGCCTGTGCATTGTTGTGCATAGTTACCAGCCAAGGCTCGGCTCACCCCTCACCTCACCCCTGTAATACATCCCCTAACCATCCTCACCCCCCCCCCCCCCCCCCCCCTGCTGCCCACATGGCCTGGTGTGAGGTTTGACTCCCGAGTCAGTGACCTTGGCCAGAGAAGGCTGGAGAGGCCGGACGACTTGGCTAGCGGACAAGGCTGCTCGGTTTGAGGGGTGAAGAGGAGTCGTTTCTCTGAGGTAAAATGCTGACTGCACTTTCTAGTGAACAAGTTGACAAATGAATACAGGCAGCTATTATTATTATGTTATTTCACAGTTTGAATCTCTTGGGTGTTCTCAAATTCTCCTCTTGATCACATACCAGATAATTTCCTTCAACTCGGACATTGTTGTTCTGTTTATCTTCCAATAATGAGTGTCACAGAGCTCTACTAGACCGTTATTGATTGCCTATCAGTCACATGCAGCTAACTCTCCCTCTTCAAGAAACTTTGAGTATTCAATTTGAGCAATTGAAACTTTGGAAATTAACTTTGACCCAGGGGTGTGCCTATGGCTTAAACATAATCACATCACAGGCGAAGATCCTCACCTTTGTTTGCATCAGTAGTTTGTATTGGCTGGAAAGCACTCAATCGCCAATTGTTGACTGGACTTTTGTTGGAATGTGAATGACCCCTTATTGATTGGAAACAAAATGTTTTTAATGTTGTAGATGAGATTTTTGGATCGCTCACTAATGTCAAGATGGAGGCCAGTTTTCAATCTATTTTCAACTCAGGTCCTAAATTGAAAATCTTTACGGACGTAATTAAGGCTGATCTGAAAAGAACAATGAAACTTTTCATCGTTTTCTCCCCTTCTTGCCCTGACAATGATGTTCAAATAACTAAAGACTTTCACATAAGCCTACTAAGAAGAAAGGTAATGAATATAAAATAGACACAAATAGATTTTGTATTTAATCTAAAAAGACAAATGTGTACATAAATTCTATATTCACCTGTGGTAAATGTGTACATACATTAAAGGGTATATTCACCTCTAGTAAATTATTATTCAAAATATTTAAAAAAGGCTAATTCGGTAAATAGCATAATACGTGCCATACACATGTCTTTAAATCTGGAGTCAAACATCATTTTGTAGTCTTTCTTATGGCCTGTGCCATAAGGAAGTATTTAATACAATTCTCACTGGAGAATAAACTGGATGAGCTCCGTTCGAGACTATTCTATCAACGGGACATTAAAAACTGTATTATAAACTGGGTAGTTTGGATACAGGATGCTGATTGGCTAAAACAGCATTTAGCCTTGTGTATGTTAGACCGTATACCATGACTATGATGTTTAGCCTTTTCACCTTGATATCATTGTGCCTTTTTACCTCGATAAAATGGCTACATCAACAATAGTTTGTCATGCCGATGTAGGAAAGAAGCGTTTAGATGAACTTGAGAGAAAGTGAAACGAAAAGAACATTGTGAAATCAACAAAGTGGGCACTGACCTGCTTCACTGACTGGTGTGAAAAAATAGGGATACATTGTGAGTTTGGGAATACAACAAAAACGGAGCTGAACGACATTCTACGGGACTTTTATGGTTCAGTGAGAAACATGGCGAATAATATAGGATTTAGCAGCTACGCTGAACTCAGAGCTGGTTGGAACCGACATATCAACGACCCCCGTCTCAGTTTGAATTCACAACGAGTAATGTGTTTGTCGGTGTAATTAAAACGTTGAGGAAAGTGGGGCCCAACAAAGCTGCCCACCAGTGAACAGATATATATGGTATGTAACTGTAAGGTAGCTAGCTAAATCATTCTAATGTACCCTAACAATATAACCGTTAGCTATGTAGGCCTAACTATTAGCTAATGTTATTTTGTCTAATATGTTTCAAGTACACAAAAAAGCAGATGGGAGTGAACACGCTCGCAACAATTTTGCCAAAGATCTGCGAAATAGCTGGCATATCGCAGATTTACACAAACCACTGCCTCTGAACCACCATGATCCAGAAACTCTCTGATGCCGGACTAGAGGCACAAGAAATAATGTCTGTCAGTGGACACAGATTCGAAACGTCTCTTTAAAGTTACTGCAGGCCAAATCTGGAAGCGAGGAAGCGGTGGAGCACTATTCTCTCTGACAACACACCAGCAGCTCTCCCAGCTAAAAGAATGGCATCCATTTCCAGCAGCATGGAGAAAACAAATAAAAACATGGAGCACTCAACAACAAACATTAACATGGGACAATTTTTTCATTTGTGCACAGTAAATGGAAACATTCAGAGCAACATTAATAAATAATTGGCATGTGTTAGTCACTCTAGAAGTGGCGCTAATGCTTGGTTTTTGTATACATTTAATGTAAGCTTGCTAGTTAGTCTGTGGTTATGTTGCATAGTAACCTGTCTAGCAACAATACTTCTGTACGCACTACTTTTTCTGGCGGAATGTATTTATTATAAATCTATTTATTAAAGCAACATTTTCAATTTAGATGTGTATTTCCTTGCCTTACTGTGTTTGCAACCGGTTTATAAAAGCAATAAGGCACCTCGGGGGTTAGTGGTATACAGCCAATATACCATGGCTAAGGGCTGTATCCAGGCACTCGTCGTGCATAAGAACAACGTGCATGATGCATTCATCATGCACTCGTCGCGCATGATGAGCTTGGAGTGCCCTCCAAGCTCATCACTAAGCTCGGGGACCTGGGACTGAACACCTCCCTCTGCAAGAGGATTCTGGACTTCCTGATGGGCTTCAAAATTTGACATGGGATCTCAGATCCTCCAAAAGTTATACAACTGCACCATCGAAAGCATCCTGACGGGTTGCATCACCACTTGGTGTGGCAACTGCAAGGCACTACATTGTGTAGTGCGTACAGCCCAGTGCATCACTGGGGCCGAGCTTCCAGGACCTCTATACCAGGCGGTGTCAGAGGAAGGCCCTAAAAATTGTCAACGATTCCAGCCACCCAAGTCATAGACTGTTCTCTCTGCTACCGCATGGCAAGCTGTACCAGAGTGCCAAATCTGGGACCAACAGATTCTACCCCAAGCCAAAAGACTGCTAAACAGTTAATCAAATGGCTGCCAGGACTATTTCCTTTTTAATTGTTTTATTATAATTTTTTGCTCTGACTCTCTTGCACAGTCTTGATGTACACTACACTGACACTACATCACACACAAACACACACACATGCATATTGATGCCACACAAACGCGCACACACACACACACACACACACACACACACACACACACACACACTTCTGCTACTCTCTGTTTATTATCTATGTCCAGTCATTTTACCGTCATTTTACCGTTACGTTCCCCAGCAAGTCGCTCAAACAGAAGGGGGAACTAACAAAGAGTCACAGACCACAACCAAAATTAAACGGGTGGGGTTTAGGTGGGGTTCTGAAAAGACACTCATGGGGGTGTCTACTGAAAGTTGACGAGCAACAACTACTGGAACCTAAAAAAAACCCACCATGAGTGCCCAGGAAATTTGCCCAAGAATAGGCAAACGAAAGATAAACCCACACCAAACTTAAAGACAGGAAGCCAATCAAAAAGGTGGAGCAAAACGAAATCAGGGAAATCAGATTAAGGCTTGTTTGTTTAGAAAACAAAATCAGGAGCACCAACTAAAAGTGTTGAAGTTCCGCATCTATCAAGACAACTGGAGCACCTGGGCCAGCACAGATGACACAGCTTCCCACAAATGAAATGGCAACACAAACGGACTAACGAGGAGACACCAATCGGTGCACCCTACGTACTAACGAGCTATACGTGCTAAAGTCCAACCTCAAAACATAAATGGAAAAACCAAAGCCTTTAACAACCCCTACCTACATGTAAATATTACCTTAATTACCTCGACTAATCTGTACCCCTGCACATCGAATCGGTACCGGTACCCCTTTTATATAGCACCGTTATTGTTATTTTATTGTGTTACTATTTTTCCTTTCGTTTATTTAGCACAGTTTTCGTACTTTCTCTATTCAAACGTTATTGGTTAAAGACTCGTAAGTAAGCATATCACGGTAAGATCTACCCTTGTTGTATTTAGCGTATGTGACAAATAAAATGTGATTCGATTTTCACTCCACGATTCCTTTCATCAAAGGACATTTGAAAACATACCATCGACAACGTTTTTCTGCTGACGTTGCCGTGTCATTGTTGCATTCCTAGTTCACTCATCTCCACTGTCTCCATTTTATACTTGGAATTAATAATTCAGCACCAATCTATATGGGTTACTTTAATATGAGGTTATCTCTTACTTCATGAAGCAATTACTATATTGTCCGTGTTCTCACCATGGAAGATGTGGCCTTCTCAGCTCGTAAAGAAGGATTTTTCTTATGCATAATACATCAGGTGCAGGAAAGAAAAGGGCCCCTACATGGAGAACAATTTAACCATGAATGTACGTCAGAGATGTATCTGTGCATGAGCTGCAGGTCAGCTCTATAGATGTCCCTGCCTGGTCGGTTCAAATACACTTCCTCCTCCCCACTCTTCTCTGGCTTTCCCAAAAGCCTTTTAAAGTCAGGAGGAGGATTCCCGATCAAGCTACCAATTGCCATAAGATTAGACTCTGTAGGGTACAGACAGTGCCTTCAGGAAGTATTCATACCCCTTGACTTATTCCACATTTTGTTGTGTTACAGCCTGAATTCAAAATTGATTACATTGCTTTTTTTTTTACACACAATAACCCATAATAACAAAGTGTAAACATGTTTTTAGATTTTTTTTTCTCAATTTATTGAAAATGAAATACAGAAATTTCCAATGTACATACAGTACCAGTCAAAAGTTTGGACATACCTACTCATTCCAGGGTTTTTCTTAAATTTTACTATTTTCTACATTGTAGAATAATAGTGAAGACATCAAAACTATGAAATAACACATATGGAATCATGTAGTAACCAAAAAAGTGTTAAACAAATCAACAGATTTTCCAACATTCTTGACGGACTTCCCACATATGCTGAGCACTTGTTGGCTGCTTTTCCTTCACTCTGCGGTCCAACTCATCCCAAACCATCTCAATTGGGTTGAGGTCGGGTGATTGTGGAGGCCAGGTCATCTGATGCAGCACTCCATCATTCTCCTTCTTGGTCAAATAACCCTTACACAGCTTGGTGTTGTGTTGGGCCATTGTCCTGTTGAAAAACAAATGATAGTCCCACTAAGCGCAAATCATGGCGTATCGCTGCAGAATTCTGTGGTAGCCATGCTGGTTAAGTGTGCCTTGAATTCTAAATAAATCACTGACAGTGTCACCAGCAAACCACCCCTACACTTTCACACCTCCTCCTCCATGTTTCACGTTGGGAGTCACACATACGGAGATCATCCGTTCACCTACTCTGCTTCTCACATAGACACGGTAGTTGGAACCAAAAATCTCACAGTTGGACTCATCAGACCAAAGGACAGATTTGGAACACTGACCTGTTCACCGGACGTGCTACCTGTCCCAGACCTGCTGTTTTCAACTCTCTAGAGACAGCAGGAGCGGTAGAGATACTCTCAATGATCGGCTATGAAAAGCCAACTGACATTTACTCCTGAGGTGCTGACCTGTTGCACCCTCGACAACTATTGGGATTATTATTATTTGACCATGTTGGTCATTTATGAACATTTGAACATCTTGGCCATGTTCTGTTATAATCTCCACCCGGCACCTGGTTCCTCTCTAGGTTTCTTCCTAGGTTTTGGCCTTTCTAGGGAGTTTTTCTTAGCCACCGTGCTTCTACACCTGCATTGCTTGCTGTTTGGGGTTTTAGGCTGGGTTTCTGTACAGCACTTTGTGGCATCAGCTGATGTAAGAAGGGCTATATAAATACATTTGATTTGATTTGATGATTTTCACCGGTCTAATGTCCATTGCTTGTGTTTCTTGGCCCAAGCAAGTGTCTCTTACTTGAACTCTGCATTTATTTGGGCTGCAATTTCTGAGGCTGGTAACTCTAATGAACTTATCCTTGCCAGCAGAGGTAACTCTGTGTCTTCCTTTCCTGTGGCAGTCGTCATGAGAGCCAGTTTCATCATTGCGCTTGATGGTTTTGAGACTGCACTTGAAGAAACTTTCAAAGCTGAAATGATCCGGATTGACTGACCTTCATGTTTTAAAGTAATGATGGACTGTCGTTTCTCTTTGCTTATTTGAGCTGTTCTTGCCATAATATGGACTTGGTCTTTTACCAAATAGGGCTATCTTCTGTATACCACCCATATCTTGTCACAACACAACTGATTGTCTCAAACAGATTAAGAAGAAGGAAATTCCACAAATTAACTTTTAACAAAGCACACCTTTTAATTGAAATGCATTCCAAGTGACTACCTCATGAAGCTGGTTTAGAGAATGCAAAGGGTGGCTACAAGGCAAAGGGTGGCTGCTTTGAAGAATCTCTTTGAAGAATTTTTCATATCTTTAACACTTTTTTGGTTACTACATGATTTCATATGTGTTAGTTCATATTTTTGATGTCTTCACTGTTATTCTACAATGTAGTTCTACAAAATAGTAAAAATAAAGAAAAACCCTTCAATGAGTAGGATTTACCCATTATTCTTTTCATAATTCTTTAAGCTCTGTCAAATTAGTTGTTGATCATTGCTAGACAACCATTTTCAGGTCTTGCCATAGATTTTCAAGTACAGTATATTTAAGTCAAAGTGGCCACTCTTGAACATTCACTGTCTCCTTGGTAAGAAAATCCAGCGTAGATTTGGCCTTGTGTTTTAGGTTTTTGTCCTGCTGGAAGGTGAATTAATCTCCCAGTGTCTGGTGAAAAGCAGGCTGAATCAGGTTTTCCTTTAGGATTTTGCCTGTGCTTAGCTCCATTTCATTGATTTTTTTATCCTGAAGAACTGCCCAGTCCTTATCGATTACAAGCATACCCATAACATGATGCAGACACCACTATGCTTGAAAATATGGAGAGTGGTACTCAGTAATGTGTTGTGTTGGATTTGCCCCAGACATAACACTTTGTATTCAGGACAAAAAGTGAATTGCTTTGCCATATTTTTTCTAGCATTACTTTAGTGCCTTGTTGCAAAAAGGATGCAGGTTTTGAGATATTTTTTATTCTGTACAGGCTTCCTTCTTTTCACTCTGTCAATTAGGTTAGTATTGTGAAGTAACTACAATGTCGTTCATCCCTCCTCAGTTTTCTCCTATCACAGCCATTAAACTATCTTAAAGTCCCCATTTGCCTCATGGTGAAATCCCTGAGCGGTTTCTTTCCTTTCTGTCAACTGAGTTAGGAAGGACGCCTGTGTCTTTGTAGTAACTGTGTGTAATCAAATCAAATCAATCAAATCAAATTGTATTGGTCACATACACATGGTTAGCAGATGTTAATGCGAGTGTAGCGAAATGCTTGTGCTTCTAGTTCTGACCATGCAGTAATAACTAACAAGTAATCTAACAATTTCACAACAACTACCTTATACACACAAGTGTAAAGGAATTAATAAGATTGTGTACATATAAATATATGGATGAGCGATGGCCGTGCGGCATAGGCAAGATGCAGTAGATGGCATAGAGTACAGTATATACATATGAGATGAGTAATGTAGGGTAGGTAAACATTATATAAAGTGGCATTGTTTAAAGTGACTAGTGATACATTTATTACATCCAATTTTTTATTATTAAAGTGGCTAGATATTTGAGTCAGTATGTTGGCAGCAGCCACTCAATGTTAGTGATGGCTGTTTAACAGTCTGATGGCCTTGAGATAGAAGCTGTTTTTCAGTCTCTCGGTCCCAGCTTTCATGCACCTGTACTGACCTCACCTTCTGGATGATAGTGGGGTGAACAGGCAGTGGCTYGGGTGGTTGTTGTCCTTGATGATCTTTTTGGCCTTTCTGTGACATCGCGTGGTGTAGGTGTCCTGGAGGGCAGGTAGTTTGCCACTGGTGATGCGTTGTGCAGACCTCACTACCCTCTGGAGAGTCTTATGGTTGTGGGCGGAGCAGTTGCCGTACCAGGCGGTGATACAGCCCGACAGGATGCTCTCGATTGTGCATCTGTAAAAGTTCCTGAAGAGGCGCTGTTACGCCTTCTTCACCACACTGTCTGTGTGGGTGGACCATTTCAGTTTGTCCGTGATGTGTACGTCGAGGAACTTAAAACGTTCCACCTTCTCTACTACTGTCCTGTCAATGTGGATAGGGGGGTGCTCCCTCTGCTGTTTCCTGAAATCCACGATCATCTCCTTTGTTTTGTTGACGTTGAGTGTGAGCTTATGTTCCTGACACCACACTCCGAGGGCCCTCACCTCCTCCCTGTAGGCCACCTTGTCGTTGTTGGTAACAAAGCCTACCGCTGTAGTAACGTCTGCAAACTTGATGATTGAGTTGGAGGTGTGCATGGCCATGCAGTCATGGGTGAACAGGAAGTACAAGAGAGGACTGAGAACGCACCCTTGTGGGGCCCCAGTGTTGAGGATCAGCGGGGTGGAGATGTTGTTTCCTACCCTAACCACCTGGGTGCGGCCCGTCAGAAAGTCCAGGACCCAGTTGCACAGGGTGGGGTCGAGACCCAGGGTCTCGAGTTTAATTACGAGTTTGGAGGGTACTATGGTGTTAAATGCTGAGTTGTAATCGATGAACAGCATTCTTACATAGGTATTCCTCTTGTCCAGATGGGTTCGGGCAGTGTGCAGAGTGATTGTGATTGCGTCGTCTGTGGACCTATTGGGGCGGTAAGCAAATTGGAGTGGGTCTAGGGTGTCAGGTAGGGTGGAGGTGATATGATCCTTGACTAGTCTCTCAAAGCACTTCATGATGACGGAAGCTAGTCGTTTAGCTCAGTTACCTTAGCTTTCTTGGGAACAGGAACAATGGTGGCCCTCTTGAAGCATGTGGGAACAGCAGACTGGGATAGGGATTGATTGAATATGTCTGTAAACACACCAGCCAGCTGGTCTGCGCATGCTCTGAGGACGCGGCTAGGGATGCCGTCTGGGCCGACAGCCTTGCGGGGGTTAACATGTTTAAATGTTGTACTCATGTTGGCCGCGGTGAAGGAGAGCCCGCAGGTTTTGGTAGCGGGCCGTGTCAGTGGCACTGTATTGTCCTCAAAGCGAGCAAAGAAGTTGTTTAATTTGTCTGAGAGCAAGACGTATGTGTCCGCGATGGTGCTGGTTTTCTTTTTGTAATCCGTGATTGACTGTAGACCCTGCCACATACGTCTCATGTCTGAGCCATTGAATTGTGACTCTACTTTGTCTCTATACTGACGCTTAGCTTGTTTGATTGCCTTGCGGAGGGAATAGCTACACTGTTTGTATTCGGTCATGTTTCCGGTTGCCTTGCCATGATTAAAAGCAGTGGTTCGTGCTTTCAGTTTTGCGCGAATGCTGCCATCAATCCACAGTTTCTGGTTGGGGAAGGTTTTAATAGTCACCGTGGGTACAACATCATCAATGCACTTGCTATTTAACTCGCTCACCGAATCAGCGTATCCATCAATGTTGTTGTCTGAGGCTATCCGGATTATATCCCAGTCCACGTGATCGAAGCAATCTTGAAGCGTGGAATCCGATTGGTTGGACCAGCGTTGAACAGACCTGAGCACGGGCGTTTCCTGTTTTAGTTTCTGTCTATAGGCAGGGAGCAACAAAATGGAGTTGTGGTCAGATTTGCCGAAAGAAGGGAGAGGGAGGGCTTTGTATGCCTCGCAGAAGTTAGAGTAGCAATGATCTAGAACGTCGCCAGCCCGGTTCGCGCATTCGATATGCTGATAAAATGTACATAGTTTACATAGAGTCCAATGAAGTTCTTTCAGGGCGGTCGAGGTGTCTGCTTGGGGGGGTATATACACGGCTGTGATTATAATCTAAGAGAATTCTCTTGGTAGATAATGCTGTCGGCATTTGATTGTAAGGAATTCTAGGTCAGGTGAACAAAAGGACTTGAGTTCCTGTATGTTGTTATGATCACACTACGACTCGTTAATCATAAGGCATACACGCCCGCCCTTCTTCTTACCAGAGAGATGTTTGTTTCTGTCGACACAATGCGTGAAGAATCCAGGTGGCTGTACCAACTCTGATAGCATATCCCGAGTGAGCCATGTTTCCGTGAAACAGAGAATGTTACAATCTCTGATGTCTCTCTGGAAGTTAACCCTTGCTCGAATTTCGTCTACCTTGCTGTCAAAAGACTGGACATTGGCGAGTAGTATACCCGGGAGCGGTGAACGATGTGCCCGTCTACGGAGCCTGACCAGAAGACCGCTCCATCTGCCCCTTCTGCGGCACCGTTGTTTTGGGTTGCCTACTGGGATCCGATCCATTGTCCTGGTTGGTGGTCCAAACAGAGGATCCGCTTCGGGAAAGTTGTATTCCTGGTCATAATGTTGGTAAGTTGACGTTGCTCTTATATCCAATAGTTCTTCTCGGCTGTATGTAATAACACTTAACCTCTCTTGGGTAGGGAGCAGTATTTAGAAGTTTGGATGACAAACGTGCCCAAAGTAAACATGCGCATGCATGGTAGTATTGGATAGAAAACACTCTGAAGTCTCCAGAACTGTTAGCATAATGTCTGTGAGTATAACAGAACTGATATGGCAGACAAAAACCTGAGGAAAATCCATCCAGGAAATGGGATATTTTTGATGTGGGTACTTTTCTATTGAATGCCTATACAGTATGTATTTGGATAGGACCCAAATTGCAGTTCCTATGGCTTCCACTAGATGTCAACTATCTTTAGACATTGTTTCAGGCTTGTATCCTGAAAAACGAGGAAGAATGAGAACATTCTTTCAGTGGACTCTAAATGAACCAGAGCTGTTTTGAAAGCGTGACCGATTGCGCGCCGTTCATTGTTTTTCTTTTCTATTGAAGACACTATTGTCCGGTTGAAATATTATCAATTATTTAGACAATAGACAACCTGAGGATTAATTATAAACATCGTTTGACATGTTTCGATGACCTTTACAGGTACTATTAGGATGTTTTCATCTGCATGTCGTGACCGCCTTTGAGCCAGTGGATTACTGAACAAAACGCGCCAACAAAACTGAGTTTTTTGGGACATAAAGAGGGACTTTATCGAACAAAACAAACATTTATTGTGTAACATGGACTCTTGTGACTGCAAACATATGAAGATGATCAAAGTTAAGTGATTAATTTTATCGCTATTTCTGACTTTTGTAATTTCTTTACTTGGTTGTAAAATGTTTGTATGCTTTTGTAAGTGGGGCGCTGTCCTCAGATAATCTCATGTTATGCTTTCACCGTAAAGCCTTTTTGAAATCTGACAGCGGCTGGATTAACAAAAAGTTCCTCTTTAAGTCGACGTATAACACTTGTATATTTTATGAATGTTTATTATGAGTATTTCTGTATTTTGATTTTGGTGCTCTGCAATTTCACCGGATGTTGGCCAGGTGGGACGCTACCGTCCCACCTGCCCATAAGAATTAAGATTTCCTGGGGTAACAATGTAATAAATAATACATATATAAACAAAATACTGCATAGTTTCCTAAGAACGCGAAGCGAGGCGACCATCTCTGTCGGCGCCATAGTAATATTTGGATGGTGTAATGATACACCATCCAAATTGTAACTAATAACTTCACCATGCACAACGGGATATACACTGTCTGCTTTTTTTTACCCATCGACGAATAGGTGCACTTCTTTGCGAGGCATTGGAAAACCTTCCTGGTCGATGTTGAATCTATGTTTGAAATTAACTGTTCGACTGAAGGAACTTACATATAATTGTATGTGTGGAGTACAGAGATGGGGTAGTCATTCAAAAATCATGTCAAACACTATTATTCCATGCAATTTATTATCTGACTTGTTAAGCACATTTTTACTCCTGAACCTATTTAGGCTTGCCACAACAAAGGGGTTGAATACTTATTGACTCAAGACATTTCAGCTTTTCATTTTTTATTAATTTGTAAAAGATTTAAAAACATAATTCCACTTTAACTTTATGGGTTACTGTGTGTAGGCCAGTTATAAAAATCTAAATGTTATGAATGTTAAATTCAGTCTATAACAAAATGTGGAAAAAGTAAAGGGGTGTGAATAGTTGTGTATTTTATGTTTTATGTTTTGTTTACACAGCCACCCTAAGAACCCAAATCAGATTTTCTTTCTACGGTATATCCAGTTTTACATGTGACCCATATCAGATTTGCGCATTCACACTGATGTAGCCTCTGAAGTAGCACACAGATGGAATGCTTATTTCTTGTCACTATTCCTTTAAAATGATGGCGTGGTTTTCATGGCAACGGCAGGTCATGTTCTACAAGAAAAACTGATATGCACATCTAGACAGAGGTTGCATAAAGAGGATCAAGTTTGTATCAGGATTCAGATCCACTTTGGCTGCGTTTCACCAGGCAGTCAAATTCTAATGTTTATTTCAGAAATTGTCTTTTTACCTATCAGATCTTGCCAAAAGAGCAATTAATGGAAAAAAAATATCAGAATTGGGCTGCCTGTGTAAACTCAGCCATTTGGAAGCAGTATAAATCTAAAGTCAAAAGATCAGATTCCATGTGTTTCTTTGCTGTTTACACATCAGTGAAAAGAAAAAGTATCAGAAATGCTAATAATTGGCAAAATATCTGAAATGGGCTGCCTGTGTAAACGCAGCCATACACTCTGTGTAGGGTTCAAATATGGACTTCAAAGCCAGTTCCACTGCTTTAAAAAAATGATTCCCCTCTTATCAGGGACTGATTTAGACCTGGATACCAGGTGGGTGCAATTAATTATCAAGTAGAACAGAAAACATGCATAGTGCATTAAGGAGAATAGGGTAATTTGAGATATGTCCTTACAGACACAGCTTTAACCTACGTGGTCTGCTGTCTACAGGAGCTGGGTTGATGAACATGGAACATGAACATGGAGCCATCTCTGTTTGTGTTTGCAGTGCATGTCAAAGCAGGGACCTGTGAAGTGATCGCCGCCCACCGCTGCTGCAACAAGAACAAGATTGAGGAGAGATCCCAGACGGTCAAATGTTCCTGCTTCCCCGGACAGGTTGCTGGGACAACAAGAGCGGCTCCATCTTGTGTGGACGGTACGGTCATTCTATATTTATATATATACAGTTGAAGTTGGAAGTTTACATATACCTTTGCCAAATACATTTATACTCAGTTTTTCACAATTCCTGACATTTAATCCTAGTAAAAATTCCCTGTCTTAGGTCAGTTAGGATCACAACTATATTTTAAGAATGTGAAATGTAATTGTAGAGAGAATGATTTATTTCAGCTTTTATTTCTTTCATCACATTCACAGTGGGTCATAAGTTTACATACACTCAATTAGTATTTGGTAGCATTGCCTTTAAATTGTTTAACTTGGGTCAAACGTTTTGGGTAGCCTTCCACAAGCTTCTCACAATAAATTGGGTGAATTTTGGCCCATTCCTCCTGACAGAACTGGTGTAACTGAGTCAGGTTTGTAGGCCTCCTTTGCTCACACACACTTTTTCAGTTCTGCCCACACATTTTCTATGGGATTGAGGTCAGGGCTTCGTGATGGCCACTCCAATACCTTGACTTTGTTGTCCTTAAGCCATCTTTGGAAGTATGCTTGGGGTAATTGTCCATTTGGAAGACCCATTTGCCACCAAGCTTTAACTTCCAGATTGATGTCTTGAGATGTTGCTTCAATATATCCACATAATTTTCCGTCCTCATGATGCCATCTATTTTTTGAAGTGCACCAGTCCCTCCAGCAGCAAAGCACCCCCACAACATGATGCTGCCATGAAGCACCCCCATGCTTCACGGTTGGGATGGTGTTCTTCGGCTTGCAAGCCTCCCCCTTTTTCCTCCAAACATAACGATGGTCATTATGGCCAAACAGTTCTATTTTTGTTTCATCAGACCAGAGGACATTTCTACAAAAAGTACGATCTTTGTCCCCATCTGCAGTTGCAATCTGTAGTCTGGCTTTTTTATGGCGTTTTTGGAGCAGTGGCTTCCTCCTTGCTGAGCGGCCTTTCAGGTTATGTCGATATAGGACTCGTTTTACTGTGGATATATATACTTTTGTACCTGTTTCTTCCAGCATCTTCACACGGTCCTTTGCTGTTGTACGGGGATTGATTTATACTCTCTAGGAGACAGAACGCGTCTCCTTCCTGAGCAGTATGACGGCTGCATGGTCCCATGGTGTTTATACTTGCGTACTATTGTTTGTACAGATGAATGTGGTACCTTCAGGTGTTTGGAAATTGCTCCCAAGGATGAACCAGACATGTGGAGGTCCACAATTTTTTTCTGGGGTCTTGGCTGATTTCTTTTGATTTTCCCATGATGTCAAGCAAACAGGCACTGAGTTTGAAGGTATGCCTTGAAATACATCCACAGGTACACCTCCAATTGACTCAAATTATGTAAATTAGCCTATCAGAAGCTTCTAAAGCCATGACATAATTTTCTGGATTTTTCCAAGCTGTTTAAAGGCACAGTCAACTTAGTGTATGTAAACTTCTGACCCACTGGAATTGTGAAACAGTGAAATAATCTGTCTGTAAACATTTGTTGGAAAATGTACTTGTGTCTTGCACAAAGTAGATGTCCTAACCGACTTGCCAAAACTATAGTTTGTTAACAAGAAATTTGTGGAGTGGTTGAAAAGCAAGTTTGAATGACTCCAACGTAAGTGTATGTAAACTTCCGACTTCAACTGTATATATTTTTATTGACAGGACAGTATTAGCAACACAGTAATTGGCAGTACACTGTTCCAAAATCGGTCTTGTATCACACATGTATCACTCAGAATTAGTGCGGTTTCAAATGATTATCAATCATCAACAATTCAACATTTGACATAGGGTAAGATATTTTCTTCTACTATTACGTTTTCCTGCATCTACCGATCAATCTAAACAAATTGCTGGAAAATCTCAACAAAATGCTTAAAAACAACCCAATTTAGGTAAATATTGGACAGGGTTATTTTTACCTTGCGTATGCAAATCCCAAAGTTGGCAAATTTAGCAATTTGTTATAATATTTACATAATAGTGTAAATAATGCTATATTAAAATATGTGATGTACTAAAATAATAAAGGAAAATTGAAATTTGCAGTGTAAAAACTTAACATGATGAACATTAATAAAATTTACTCTCACATGTGCATAAAGAACTCTGGAAGCAACACCCGAAATAGGCCAGGCTTTGGATTACCCAAACATGGGTTATGTTAATCATCAGTTGTGTTTGTATTCACTTTCATGCTGGGTTGACCCAGCAGATGGGTATCTTGTATATAATATGTTATTTTCAGGAGGCTTGGCCTATTGGAGTCGTGGCTTTCAGATAGGTATTTTTGGCAACCCGTGAGAGTAAATGTCATTTCTGTTCAATATGTTACATTTGTAAACTGCAAACTTACGTTTCAGGCTGTTTTGCTGTCTGTCTATCACTGGAAACAATAAAGCCCGGCGTGCTGATGCGCTTGCTCATTGAAGTATAGTGGGCCAGGTCATTTAATATCATGTCAACAGAGGCCCCTGCGACAGGTGAATCGATCCCTATCCTCTGTACTGTAATGGCTCTGACAGCAGTTTCCTCCCATCTTGACACCACTGACTGAAGCTTTAGAAATGTCAAGGGAAACCCTACCCTCTGCAGGTGTCCTCAGAGGCAGCTGTAGACCTTGGAGGCCTGTTCTGCTCCCACTGTGCCAGTCTGTGTTTTGCCCTCCTGCCACTTTGTTCATCAGCTTAACATTGACCCACACCCTGTAATTCACTTCTGGAAACACACAGCTCAGCCAGTCAGTCAGGCAGCCAGGCAGTCAGCTCGCAGTCATGGAGGATCTCTCTCTACTCTACTGTCAGTCATGGATCAAAAGGCTTCACTCTCACTGACATGTTTGTAGAAACAGATGTCTTGTTGTGGGTTCAGTTGTTACAGTAGTCTAGTAGAGGAAGTGTCTTTTCACCGCCTTGTAATGTGCACAGATTAACTGGTTGCATTCCTCTCTCTTTGCCTCTTGCAGCATCCATAGTTGCCCAGAAGTGGTGGTGCCAGATGCATCCATGTATGGATGGGGAGGAGTGTAAAGTGTTGCCTGACCTGAAAGGCTGGAGCTGCAGTACAGGAAACAAAGTAAAGACGACGAAGGTGGGTGCATAATGTAAGAAAATGCATCACATGCGTCGTTATAACACATACAGTTTTTTTTATTTTTTATACATTTGCAAAAATGTCTAAAAACCTGTTTTCAAATTTGTCATTATGGGGTGTTGTGTGTAGATTGATGAGGGATTAAAAAAACAAAAACATTTTAGAATAAGGCTGCAACATAACAAAATGTGGAAAAAGTCAAGGGGTCTGAATACTTTCCGAAGGCACTGTATGTACACATAGGTGTACACGTGTACACATGTGCACTTACACACACACACACACACACACGCGCACATGGGGCACATGCGCTCACAAACACACACACATAAACACACTAGGGATGTGACACACTTTTTTTTGTTAACGTTTAAACTGCCCCCCAAAATTGTTTTTCAGTTAAAACAAAAATTCTAAAAATTCCATTTGAATTCACAATGCAGAATATGGTCCTATTGCGAATGACCGCTAGGGGGCAATGAAGTTCTATCTACCGTAGTCATATAATGAACAAAAATATAAACGCAACATGCAACAATTTCAAAGATTTGACTAAGTTACAGTTTATATTAGGAAATCAGTCAATTGAAATAAATGAAGTAGCCCCTAATCTATGGATTTCACATGTCTGGGCAGGGGGGCAGCAATGGGTGGGCCTTGGAGGGCATAGATTAGGGGCTAATTCCCACCCACTGGGGAGCCAGGCCCAGGGTTTTAGCTGATAAGCCCTGGGCCTATGGGACAAGGCACACATGCGTATGTCTATCTGCGGTACCGGTCAGGAATTTGGACACACCTACTAATTGAGGGGTTTTCTTTGTTTTTACTATTTTCTGCGTTGTGGAGTGGTGGTGAGGACATCAGAACTGTGGAATGGCACGTGGAGTCATTTAGTAAGCGAGGGAGTGTTGAACAGATCAACAGATTACTCGCTAGCTAACATTACGTGTAGGATCTGTGTAGTAATATTATTCGTATCTCAGAGCCATTTGCATTGCTAGTTACAGCCTAATGAAAGCTAGCTAGCTAACATCGAACCTAGTTGGTTATCTTTGGCTACCTGCAGATTCATGCAGGGTATAACATTATGAGTTGGGAGTATGGTTCATTGCTTAGCTAGCTAGCTACATGTCTAAACAGAAGATACCACTATGCAAGTAACCATTTTACTGTAGGGTTTACACCTTCTGTATCCTGTACATGTTACAAGTAAAGGTTGATTTTATTTGATATAGTGTGGGTTTATCAGAGATGGTAATTTGAAGAACAACATGGACCAAAGTCAAATTAGGATATAACGTTAGGCCAATGCAGATGCCAATGTGCGGGAGCACTTCGCTGCCGTCGCTTGCCTTCCCTTGCCGTTTTTCCAACTGTGAACGACGATGACGTGTAGAGCGCTTTATAATAATAATAATAAATAATAATAATTTGACAGATGCATACAGTATCTCCTATTAACTTTACATCATTGTTGCATTAGGTATTTGTTTCATAAAAAATTGTCCTGTTAGTGCACTCCAAAAAATGCTGAGTTAAAAACAATGATTAAAAACAGTTATTTTGACCCAGCCAGTTGGGTTGTTGATGTTGGGTTATTGAGCTATGATCTGCCTGGTAAGATCAGAAGACTGGAGGCATGGCTTAGTAGAGGCATATCCCAAAGTTGTCAAAGTTAGCAATTTGTTAGAATATTTACATAATAGTGTTAAAAAAATTATATAAAAATATGTGATGTACTAAAATATTAAAGAAAAATTGAAATTTGCAGTGTAAAAACTTAACATGATGAACATTAATAAAATTTACTCTCACGGGTGCAAAAATAAGGTATTTTTGGCAACCTGTGAGAGTAAATGTAATATATGTTTATACACTGCACATTCTAATGTCCCTTCAATATACTTGCACATGACATATTTTAATATACAATTAATAACATTATTATTTAAGTATCATAACTAAATGCTAACTATCCCAAAATTGGGATACACATAGGCACTTGAGAAAATCACCTAGCATAAACATCATTAAACTACAGTTTCAGTGCTCAATCAAAATATGTGTCAACAATAAAACAGAACAGATTAAAGGGAAATAAATGTACTCTCACGGGTGGCCAAAACAAACTATCTGAAAGCCATGCCCATACTAAGCCACGCCTCCAGTCTTCTGATCTGACCCGGTGGATCATAGCTCAATAACCCAACTAAGTGACCCAACTCTCTGGGTCAAAAATAGCCCAACTTGTGTTCTGTCCACTATTTACTCAGCACTGGGTTGTTTTTAATCCAGCATTTATTTTTATTTTTTAGTAGTGTGGTCGTTTTTTGAAAACTGCACTATGATTTTAATTTTGTGATTGTAGGGGGAAACAGATGTATGTTAACAATCCCAATTTTGTTTAAACGGTAGTTCACACCCTTATTAAACACACATACAGGTTTTGCTTCCTCTAAAGCCCACCATGACATAGAATCTTCAGTAATTAAAGTTGTTGATTTATCTTCTACATAACCAACTGTAAAGTATAAGTCAAAGTCAACAGACGCTGAGATGCGATAGTCCGGCGTCCCATTGTGACATAGCTACATGGCTCTGAGACACCATCCGCTGGCACGCACAGCCCAAACTCGCAACTCTCCGCAAATTCCAAACCAAAGTGGATCCGGTACACGTCCTCTCTTCATTTGAATGTGTTCACAGTTGTAGAAATTGCTTGAGCTGCACTGAGAATTCAAAAAGTTCAATATTCTAGAAAACTGCTGTGCTCACGCATACATGTTTTGAATTTCCTAGACTCATAAGCCCTTCTTACCAACTATAGATTGTGTGGCTGAAAAGTGTTTGTATCTGTAGGGAGCAATATATTTGAATTTTATACGATCAAAAAGGCTAAATTCTACTGAGATACTGTAAAATATGTGTATCTTGAAAGAACAGTATCTAGAGATTGCTGTGAGAGACACCCACACACACACTTATGCACTTATTCATCCAATTACATTTTTGTAGAAAAGTGTCATTCTGAAGTACAATACATGACCAAAAGTATGCCGACACCTGCTCGTCGAACATCTCATTACAAAATCATGGGCACTAATATGGAGTTGGTCCCCCCTTTGATGCTGTGTCAGCCTCCACTCTTCTGGGAAGGCTTTTCACTAGATGTTGTAACATTGCTGCGGGGACTTGCTTCCATTCAGCGACAAGAGCATTAGTGAGGTCAGCACTGATGTTATGCGATTAGGCCTGGTTTGCTGTCTGTGTTCCAATTCATCCCAAAGGTGTTTGATGGGGTTGAGGTCAGGGCTCTGTGCAGGCCAGTCAAGTTCTTCCACACCAATGTCGACAAACCATTTCTGTATGGACCTCACTTTGTGCATGGGTGTATTGTCATGCTGAAACAGGAAAGGGACTTCCCCAAACTGTTGCCACAAAGTTGAAGCACAGAATGGTCTAGAATGTCATTGTATGCTGTAGCGGTAAGATTTCCCTCCCCTGGAACTAAGTGGCCTAGCCCAAACCATGAAAAACAGCCCCACCAAACTTTACACTTGGCACTATGCATTTGGGCAGGTCGTGTTCTCTTGGCATCCGCCAAACCCATATTTGTCTGTCGGACTGCCAGATGGTGAAGCGTGATTCATCACTCCAGAGAACGCGTTTGTTTCCACTGCTCCAGAGTCCAATGGCGGCGAGCTTTAAACCACTCCAGCCGACGCTTGGCATTGCGCATGGTGATCTTAGGCTTGTGTGCGGCTGCTCGGCCGTGGAAACCCATATCATGAAGCTCCCGATGAACAGTTCTTGTGCTGACGTTGCTTCCAGAGGCAGTTTGGAACTTAATAGTGAGTGTTGCAACCAAGGACAAACTATTTTTATGCGCTATGTGCTTCAGCACTCGCTGGTCCCATTTTGTAAACTTGTGTGGCCTACCACTGCGTGGCTGAGCCGTTGTTGCTCCTAGACATTTCCTCTTCACAATAACAGCACTTACAGTTGACCGGTGCAGCTCTAGCAGGCCAGAAATTTGACGAACTGACTTGTTGGAAAGGTGGCATCCTTTGACAGTGCCACGTTGAAAGTCCCTGAGCTCTTCAGTAGCTCTTCAGTAAGGCCATTCTACTGCCAATGTTTGTCTATAGAGATTGCCTGGCTGTGTGCTTGATTGTATACACCTGTCAGCAACGGGTGTGACTGAAATAGCTGAATCCACTCATTTAAAGGGGTGTCCACATACTTTTGTATATATAGTGTCCATATGACAGCTTGACAGTAGGCTCTGGTGATGAAGATGAACAATACGCCTCCTGAAATAGAAAATGCGCGTCTAAGGCTGACTACTGTATTTCCCAGCTCCTACAGGGGTTGAAAACATGCCCACCTAGGAGCGCCAACATTATCCTTAAACATATCTTCCTGCCTGCCTACTGGTGTACAGAAAACTCTCGTGCTTCCATCTGACCCACTTGCATTTGGCACTTGGATTTGAGAACAGGCTTGGGTCGGGGCCTGCCTTTGAAAACATTTGAGTGGTCTTGGATGTAACTTGAAGAGAGTCAGCGAGGAAACAACATTGGCAAAAAAGAGAAGAAGAAAAACCTCAACAATAAACAAGCTGAGCCATGCAGGTGGATGTTCAGAGCAGGATAGGGTGACTTCCAGAGATTAATGGAGGCTATGTGTGTCTGTGCTTTAGGGTGAGCGTGGGGTGGGTTAGGAGGGGGTTGTTTGTGACACAGTGGGCCCAGAGCCATCCATCACGGCCCAGTGTTTGACTCACCAAACACCTGTACTTGAGCTGCCTTCTCCATTATTCATTGTGCTGAGGGCTTGGACGAGGCAGACCTTTTTATTTTAGCCAAGTTAATAATGTATACCTCTTCTCTATCAAAGAGGGAGGCAGAGAGGCAGGCAGGCATAGAGGCATGCGGCCTGGGGTGCAGGTGGCTGCTACAGTACTAGGGTTGGGAGGTATCTAGATTTTCACATCGTCATACCGTCCTTTTCTCATCCACAGAATTAAGGTATTACCGTTTTAGTACACAATGAGGCGCTTAAAACGCAAAAAAAGCCCATTGGGCGTCTATTACTATATAGAATGCTAACAAAATTAGCACAAGTACTAGTGCATTTCCATAGAGCTTGCTAGCTAAATATGCTAACGAGCACAAACGAAAATCAACTAATTGCAAAGACAGGCAATCTAGCTCATAAAGTCATACAAGTATAGGTAGTATCTACCGAATGTCATTTTTGGTGAGTTTGCAAATGTAAGCCAATGTGAATGAGAGACATTGTGCAAATGAACGACATTTTGAGGGATAGTGCTTTTTGTAATAATTTACTTTTCATAGCAGGTTTAGGTGAACTTACCCAGCAGATTATGGTAATTCATGTAGCAGGTTAGGAGAATTATGCAAAAAAACAAAAAAACATTTGACGTCAATTAGTTTACATACACTTAGGTTGGAGAAATTAAAACTTGTTTTTCAACCACTCCACAAATGTATTGTTAACAAACTATAGTTTTGGCGAGTTGGTTAGGACATTTACTTTGTGCATGACACAAGTCATTGTTCCAACAATTGTTTACAGCCAGATTATTTCACTTATAATTCACTGTATCACAATTCCAGTGGGTAAGAAGTTGATTGTGCCTTTAAACAGCTTGGAAATCATGTCATGGCTTCAGAAGCTTCTGATAGGCTAATTGACATAATTTGAGTCAATTGGAGGTGTACCTGTGGATGTATTTCAAGGTATACCTTCAAACTCAGTGCATCTTTGGAAAATCAAAAGAAATCAGCCAAGACCTCAGAAAAATGTTTGTAGACCTCCACATGTCTGGTTCATCCTTTTGAGAAATTTCCAAACGCCTGAAGGTACAACGTTCATCTGTACAAACAATAGTACGCAAGTATAAACACCATGGGCCCATGCAGCCATCATACTGCTCAGGAAGGAGACACGTTCTGTCTCCTAGAGATGAATGTACTTTGGTGCGAAAAGTGCAAATCAATCCCAGAACAACAGCAAAGGACCTTGTGAAGATGCTGTAGGAAAGCGGTACAAAAATATCTATATCCACAGTAAAACGAGTCCTATATCGACATAACCTGAAAGGCCGCTCAGCAAGTAAGAATCCACTACTCCAAAACCGCCATAAAAAAGCCAGACTACGGTTTGTAACAAAGATCGTACTTTTTGGAGAAATGTCCTCTGGTCTGATGAAACAAAAATAGAACTGTTTGGCCATAATTACCATTGTTATGTTTGGAGGAAAAAGGGGGAGGCTTGCAAGCCGAATAACACCATCCCAACCGTGAAGCACAGGGGTGGCAGCATCATTTTGTGGGGGTGCTTTACTGCAGGAGAGACTGGTGCACTTCACAAAATAGATGGCATCATGAGGACGGAAAATTATGTGGATATATTGAAGCAACATCTCAAGACATCAGTCAGGAAGTTAAAGCTTGGTCGCAARTGGGTCTTCCAAATGGACAATGACCCCAAGCATACTTCCAAAGTTGTGGCAAAATGGCTTAAGGACAACAAAGTCAAGGTATTGGAGTGGCCATCACAAAGCCCTGACCTCAATCCCATAGAAAATGTGTGGGCAGAACTGAAAAAGCGTGTGTGAGCAAAGGAGGCCTATAAACCCGACTCAGTTACCCCAGCTCTGTCAGGAGGAATGGGCCAATATTCACCCAACTTATTGTGGGAAGCTTGTGGAAGGCTACACGAAACATTTGACCCAAGTTAAACAATTTAAAGGCAATGCTACCAAATACTAATTGAGTGTATGTAAACTTATGACCCACTGTGCATGTGATAAATAAAAGCTGAAATAAATCATTCTCTCTACTTTTTTCTGACATTTCACATTCTTAAAATAAAGTGGTGATCCTAACTGACCTAAGACAGGACATTTTTACTAGGATTAAATGTCAGGAATTGTGAAAAACTTTTTATGCTACACAAAGATAAATAAAATACTTTAAATAAAACTAGACCAATCTGTTAGTAGCCAGACTTATTGCACCGCTTATTGGGATGGTTGTTCCAATTTAGATCGTTGAGGTTGTCTCATTATTCAACCCTCCCTATTCTGGCAGTGATTCTGAATTCATGATGCGGGTGATTCCTCTTGTTGAATATCATAACTCAGGCTGGATTCCAATAGGAATTACAAATAACTTTGCAAGTCAGTATAATTGGTCTCGCATGCCTGATGTGACCTGTAAACCAGGGGTTTCCTAACACAGCTGTGTTAGGGTTTAACCAGTGCTTATTTTGTAAATCGGGAAGTGCCAGAACAAAAAGTGAGAGCAAGAGTGGGGTGACCTGGGGAGCCCTGAGGTAACGGAACGCATGAGAAAAAAATATCACCTCTATAATAAAGCTTTGAATATATAGCATCGCATTTGCTTAGTGGCATAGACGAGTAGAGGCACTTACAGAAGTTGCAAACATGGGAAACATTTTTTGTGGCCTAGGGTCTGGTAAATTTTGGGCTTTTTATAAACGCATTTCATTAATTTTACATGACTGGAGACTTGGCATAATCTGTTTTAATGCCGCATTCAACTGGGAACTCTGAGCTGGGAAATCTCTGACTTCTGACTTCAGTGCGTTCAAGACAACTGGGAAATCGTGACAAAACGAGCTCCGACTGGGATTATTATTTTTTGAACGGTCATCCAATTCGGAATTCCAAGTGAGGAACTCTGGCCTCTTTCTAGAGCTCAGACTTTCCAACCTGAAGATCACTGACGTCATAATTCCCCCCAAGAATTCGGAGTTCCCAGTTGTCTTGAAAGCACCATAATACTGCACAAATGATCGAAATGACACACTACTTTGACGCTGACTGAGAATCTGAGATCAATGAAAACAACCTTGTCTTGAATCCATCATTAGCCTAGGCTAGGTGTGTGGAGAACACATATTGTATGCTACAATATGAAGAGGAAATGATAGTCCTCATTTTTCTTTTTACAGTTTCACTGACTCTCCCATTGATGCGCAGCTCACTTGCTGGTGATGGCCTATGCTCTCATTCGAAAAGCCTCTTTCTTGTTTTACTTTGTAAAACAATATTTGGAAGGTGATCAAATATTTTGGTAGCCTACAGCTGACATATTAGAGTCTTCTCTTTTCAGCAGGAGCCATTTGCTTTCCAACCTTTGTTTTCCCACGATTGAAGGCTATTTGAAATACTGCGAATAGCCAGTTTTGTCTGCATGCTGTTTGTTCACTGACAGATTGCCGAGTGTTTCCGACTGTAGGCTATGCCTTGTTATCGGACTACACTCCACAGCTAGGCTATTTGTAAAATAAGCCATCGATCCTCTGTGGTATTTTTTTTTGCCACTGTTCTTTCAGAACAGACAGCAGTACTGTGGCTCTATAACTTTGGCAGCTCCTCCAGAACCCTTTGCGAAACTATGATTCTATTAGGAAATAAATGATGAAGTGCAATGCTGAAGAGATGAAAGTTGCAGGCTCATGTCTATCAGAGCAGAAGGGGAGAGATCATAGAAAGGGAATTTCAATCTAGTTATGTGATTTTTACATTGCACGAGAGGTACCGATTCCTGACAAATAAGTTCTGGAACAAAACAGTCCAAAACTGAGAGGTGCCGGATCCTGTTCCAGCAGGATCTGGCTCAAATTAAGCACTGGGTATAACTAGGCCCTCAACGAAATGACTTATGATATACAGAAAAGGTCAAAGTTTGGACACACCTACTCATTCAAGGGTTTTTCTTTATTTTACTATTTTGTACATTGTAAAATAGTAGGGAAGGCATCAAAACCAAAAAAGTGTTAACCAAATCCATATATATGTTATATTTCAGATTCTTCAAAGTAGCCACCCTTTGCGTTGATGACAGCTTTACACACGCTTTTCATTCTAACAACTAGCTTCATGAGGAATGCTTTTTCGAACAGTCTTGAAGGAGTTCCCACATATATTGAGCACTTGTTGGCTGCTTTTCCTTCACTCTGCAGTCCAACTCATCCCGAAACATCTCAATTGGATTGAGGTTGGGTGACTGTGGTGGCCAGTTCAACTGATGTAGCACTCCATCACTCTCCTTCTTGGTCAAATAGCCCTTACACAGTCTGGAGGTGTGTTTTGGGTCATTATCATGTTGAAAAACAAACTATAGTCCCACTAAGCGCAAACCAGATGGCGTATCGCTGCAGAATGCTGTGGTAGACATGCTGGTTAAGTGTGCCTTGAGTTCAAAATAAATCACCAACAGTGTCACCAGCAAAGCACCCTCACAACATCACACCTCCTCCTCCATACTTCACAGTGGTAACCACACATGCTGAGATCATCCGTTCACTTACTCTGCATCTCACAAAAACACGGCGGTTGGAACCAAAAATCTCACTTTTGGACTCATCAGACCAAAGGACATATTTCCACCGGTCTAATGTCCATTGCTTGTGTTTCTTGGCCCAAGCAAGTATCTTCTTCTTATTGGTGTCCTTTAGTGGTGGTTTCTTTGCAGCAATTCAACCATGGCCTGATTCACGCTGTCTCCTTTGAACAGTTGATGTTGTGATGTGTCTGTTACTTGAACACTGTGAAGCATTTATTTGGCCTGCAGTTTCTGAGGCTAGTAACTATAGCTAGTAACTTAACGCTAATGAACTTATCCTCTGCAGCAGAGGTAACCATGGGTCTTCCTTTCCTGTGGCAGTTCTCATGAGAGCCAGTTCCATCATAGCGCTTGATGGTTTTTGCCACTGCACTTCAAGAAACTTTGAAAGTTCTTGACATTTTTCTTGACATTTTCCCGGATTGACTGACCTTCATGTCTTAAAGTAATGATGAACTGTCGTTTCCCTTTGCATACTTGAGCTGTTCTTGCCATAATATGGACTTGGTCTTTTACCAAATAAAAATAAATATTCTGTATACCATCCCTACCTTGTCACACTTTGTCACAACACAACTGATTGGCTCAAACAAATTAACTTTTTACAAGGCACACTTGTTAATTAAAATGCATTCCAGGTGACAACCCCATGAAGCTGGTTGAGAGAATGCCAAGAGTATGCAAAGCTGTCATCAAGGCAAAGGGTGGCTACCTTGAAGAATCTCAAATATAACATATATTTTGATTTGTTTAACACTTTTTGGGTTACTACATGAATCCATATGTGTTATTTCATAGTTTTGATGTCTTCACTTTTATTGTACAATGTAGAAAATAGTACAAATAAAGAAAAACCCTTGAATGAGTAGGTGTGTCCAAACTTTTGACTGGTACTGTATATAATATATTGCCATAAATAATTTAATTGTAAAGGTTAATAACGCTTGTGGAACTGTTCATAGAGGGTTCTAGGAAGAACCTTTAGATGATAAAAATGTTATTGTTAAAACCCTTCATAGAGGGTTCTAGGTAGAACCATATACAGGGGGTTCTATGAAGAACCCTACATATAGGGTTTTAGGTAGAACTGTCTGCAAAGGGTTCTACCTAGCACCAAAAAGGGCTCCCCTATGAGGACAAACCAAAGAACCCTGTATGGTTCTACATAGCACCTTTTTCTAAGAGTGCAGGTGTTAGAAGCCTGTCAGTAATGTCATGAGTCATACCCCCACCCCCGCTTTCACATCATATCAATCAACACACATCACACCTAACAAGCGGTGCACAGAGCCAATTCTCAGGAAGATATTAATTATGTTACTTTTAGAAATAATTACCTGGATGTTGGTGATGAGAAGATGTAAGGTTGTATAAGACCTATACAAAGGGCTTACTGTGTTTGGACTAAGAGCTGAGTGGAATAGCTTGAATGAATCCGGGACCTTAGGACCCATGGTCGTTGTTTGTATACAGTAGGTACACTGTCATGTAAGAGTTTACTTTTTATTCATTGTAAGCCTTGCCACACGTGATGTTACGGGGTTGAGAACTCAATGCTAGTGCAGATACTACTATGTCAATCCCACTGTGTCAATCAAATCCTATTGTAGTTTGATAAAGAAAATACATTTTACAGGTTTGAGAGGGTTAAAGGAAAACCAAAAATGATATTTTAGTATTTATTTCATTAGTCCATTGTTGATATAGTTCCAAAATGTTTTCTATGTCAGCAATCAAGTTTTCAGTATATTTATCTTTCAAAATACAGCAGAAATACAGCTGGTATGATGCATTTCACATCATATTTTTCTTCCTTTAAGTGCTGAGGGTTCGAGTGTAAAGTTTGCTAACAGTTTCATGTATCCCATTACAAGATATCATGGCAATGGCAATGTAAATGTGGGCCCAAAGTAATGTGTATGATTCAATATGTAAAGCTGTGTGAAATCATATCCTCCTTTCAAAACAATTTCAGACCAAACATTTACACAAATGAGCTTTTCCATTTCATTTTTACCACAGACAATGTGCCTCTAATAGCAATTTAATTAGATTTGGGAATGTCTATTTAGGCAAAAATTTTAAAAAAGGGTCCGATCCTTAAGAGGTTTTAAGCTGTCTGTGTTAGTGAAACTTTTTTGTTGTTGACACATTGTCAGTACATAACAATTCACTGTTGTATTGGCTGCTGTAAATGGACCCCCACCCATACACCATGTAGAAACACTGGTAACCTATAGACTCTATATAATATACAGTAGGGATACTACTATTTGAGAAGGTCTGGTCACACAAATTGGCAACGGTCCAGATGGATATTGTAATTTATCGGCGTAGTAACAAACCCCCAAATCACGACCCATGGGACCCCAAACTTTTAAAATAATGTCACACCCCTCTTGTTGGTCTAGAGAACATTTAGCAGTTTTAAAGCTTATTTCCTGCAATTCTACAGATTTTGCAATGGGACGGAATGAAAATTCTGCCGTTTTAAAGCTAATTTCCTGCAATTCTACACATTTTGCCATATCTTATCTGTGTTCATATGATACCTGAGTGACTCAACAAAATCAATGGGGGCTCGCTGGGGTTCAAGGCCCATGGGCACATGATCTGGCCATGATAAGTACAAGATGTAGATAGCTGGTTAGCTGAACTTACCTGCTAGCTAACATGGGCTAACTGATCAACTGGACATTTCTGACAGGTTATAAATAGCTTTCTAATGTCTGTCAGTCAATGACATTCCAAGAGGATAACTGCCTATGCACTACCACATTTCAAAAGCCTGACTGAGTCCCCCCCAAAATAACAATTAGCCATCTGCCTTTTGAGTATGGCTGATATACATCCTTTTAATAGTTTGGGAGATAAAAGATACCATCTGGTATTTCCATCAATACCGAAGGAGTCAATATATCGCCTGAAAGATGCCCTAAATCATTATATCGATCATTGATCTGTTTCTTAAGGCCCATTAGGCTCTGTCTGAAATCTGAGATTGACTCTGCAGTTTGGGCTTTTAGGGCACCAGTAAAGACAGTGGAATGAGACCCTCCACCTTTTGATGACTCTTTTACAGCTTTCACAGATAGACAAGACACTTTCTGTAGGCAAGCCAATAATTTACTGTATTTCACTGCCTAGAACCTCTAAAAGATTATGAAATCCGTACAGTCAATAAGTAGAGAACAAAATCAAAATAACAAAGATTGTGCTTCTTTATCAGTGGTAAGCATTTGTTTGTTTGTCCGTGAAGCTTTGAATCGGGTTAGTTTGAGCCTGACTAGTCAAGTGTGGTCTTTTATCCCTTTATAAGCCTACACAGCTTAAGCATCAAAACCTCCTTTGTTCTTCTTTCCATTCGTGTGGTTCGCCCACTGGTAACCCCGGTCTCCTCCACAAAACCCTCATATCAGCACCCAAAACTGCTCTCACATGACTAGCATGCAAATTGTTTTTCATTATATGATTCTCTAGGTGTTTACATCTGATCACATATTGCGTGGATATAAATAGAATTCCAATATGGAGCAGCATAGCAATATAACAAGAATATGCAACACCTTTTGTTGTCATATGGGTCTGGTTACTCGTTATGGGTAAGTCAGGACTTATCCACTTTGTTGGCATTTAATTATTCTAGTGGCTTCGTACTGTAAGATACATGCTTTGCCAATCTGTGGTGTAGCTAATGGTGAGACTGGAGAACCTGCTGGCTTGTACGCATTGAGCCTCTTCTGTTTGAAGACTTCACGCAGTGTCCTGGAATGGAACCAAACCACACAGTCACTCCTCTCCACACGCACATACACACACAACCAGCATCCTGACGAGTGTCACTGCCATGTGAAGATTAAACTGTGCCTCCTGAAACAGCGAGGGCTGAGTCTTATGTTCCCGGTTTCAGTGCCCGTGAACACAAAATTACAGGCCAATGTATTTCTAGTTGTTAGATGTTTGTGTGTGTGAAATCTGTTAGAGAGTGAGACCCTTCATGGGCCGACTGGGATGAGGCATACCTTGGAACTGTGTGCTGTGGGGCACTGACACCTCATGTTACCTGACACTGTGGCGCTTTCCAGGCCAAGACCGTGGAGCCCCTGCCACTCGGTAATTAAATGACACTAATAGGTGCCCAGACACAAATAGGAACACCTATGCATGTGTGTGCCACTCTCTGATAACAAGCCCCACTTATAATGATGTATACTAGGGGCTCTAGTTTCAGCTGCTGTTAAGGCGGCGCTAGTGGCAAACGCATGATAGTTTGTAATGTTGTCATGTAAACACTGGCGCACTGGCATGTTCCAGCTCTAACACCAGGGTTGGTAATTTACCTGTCTTGTATCAGCTTGCTTGCGCTGAGGTGGGAGGGTGGAAATATTTAAAGCGTGTCATTAAAAACATACACCAATGTGTCAATTTCAAGCAGCACTACTGGCGATATTTAAGACTTACCAAAAGCTGGTTTTAGCGGAAATGTTTAGGAACATCAAGTTATTACGATAGACTAATTATTGTTTTTCCTTGGTGTTGAATCCGCTTGTAGTCTAGGCTATATTTCCCTGTTCGTTTGTTTATCTTTCATGTGGCAAAGTCACAAACAGATCATATCAATGGCGATGGTAAACTAATCTTATTATAACGTTTGGGCAATGTCCAATTGTCAATGGCTCAAACACACAGTGAATTTTCGAAATGTGAATGCAATGTGTGCAGATAATTATTTCCATGTTGAAGTCAATGTTTGTTGTAACTAGGCCTATTGTAGGCTTACTGTATACTCTTTAATAAACCTTCAATGGATAGGACAAACATCCATGCCTCCTGCTGAAGATGTGATTTATAATATCATGCTTCTGACCCAATCCTATTTAGAAATATTGTTTTTTTAAAACACAAATTGATTGTTTTTTGTTTAATTTTATTAAAAAACAAAGTTTTATTAGAAAGATTCACCATCCATTGGTTTATGTTCAGAATGTACAGTGCCTTCGGAGAGTATTCAGACCCCTTCACTTTTTCCACATTATGTTACGTTACAGCCGTATTCAAAAATGTATTACATTATTGTTTTTTCTCATCAATCCACACGCAATGCCCCATAATGACAAGTGAAAGCAGTTTAGGAATGTACTGCAAAACAGAAATACCTTATTTACTTTACATAAGTATTCAGACCTTTTGCTATGAGACTCGAAATTGTGGTAAATTCAATTGATTGGACATGATTTGGAAAGGCACACACCTGTCTATATAAGGTCCCACAGTTGACAGTGCATGTCAGAGCAAAAACCAACCCATGAGGTCGAAGAAATTGTCCGTTGAGCTCCGAGACAGGATTGTGTCAAGCCACAGATCTGGGGAAGATTACCAAAAAATATTTGCAGCATCCAAGGTCCCAAAAACACAGTGGCCTTCATCATTCTTAAATGGAAGAAGTTTGGAACCACCAAGACTTTTCCTAGAGCTGGCCGCCCAGTCAATCTGAGCAATCGGGGGGGAAGGGCCTTGGTCAGGGAGGTGACCAAGAACCCGATGGTCACTCTGATAGAGCTCCAGAGTTCCTCTGTGGAGATGGGAGAACCTTCCAGAAGGACAACCATCTTTCTAGCACTCCACCAATTAGGTCTTTGTGATAGAGTGGCCAGACGGAAGCCACTCCTCAGTAAAAGGCAAATGAATGCCTGCTTAAAGTTTGCCAAAAACCCTGAGAAACAAGATTCTCTGGTCTGATGAAACCAAGATTGAACTCTTTGGCCTGAATGCCAAGCGTCACGTCTGAAGGAAACTTGACACCATCTCTATGGTGAAGCATGGTGTGGGGATGATGTTCAGCGGCAGGAACAGGGAGACTAGTCAGGATCGAGGCAAAGATTAACGGAGCAAAGTACAGAGAGTTCCTTCATGAAAACCTGCTCCAGAGCACTCAGGACCTTAGACTGGGGTGAAGGTTCACCTTCTGTTACGTTCCCCAGTTTCTGTGTTGTAGTTTGTATTTGAGTGTGTGTGTTTCAGGAGATGGCTTCCTGAAATTCTCCCCAAGCAGCTGATTGGTCGGCCCCAATTGATGATTGGAGAGCTGACCCCGCCCCCTCGTCAAGATGCAGCTGTCTCTAATTACCAATGCCTTCAGAAGCTATAAAAGCCAGTGTTCTGTTGTTCAGAAGAGAGAGATCATAGGCAGGCTGAGATCATTGCTGGCTGAGATCATTGCTGGCTGAGATCATTGCTGGCTGAGATCATTGCTGGCTGAGATCATTGCTGGCTGAGATCATTGCTGGCTGAGATCATTGCTGGAGAGATTGAATGTTATATAGATCATTGCTGAGATAGGAGGTTGATGGCTGAGGGTTGTAGCATGTTGGTCGTTGGTATGTACTGTGTTAGTTGTTGCTGGGAGCAGTTGGTATGTTCTGTGTGAGATTGTTGCTCAGCTAGAGCTTATTTGATGTCCTTTGTTTATTAGTTTGTTTGAGTAATTGTTTGATATTCTGTTTCATTTGTTCCCACGAGGGAAGGGGAAGGCACCTAGGGAGTGCTTAGGCAAGAGGCCCGCGGGCATACATATACCCGTAGTATATTCAATGTCTAGGCACACTAGGTAAGACCTGGGCGGACCACCCCCTGTATTTTGGTTAGTGCACCAGGTGGTGCTAAGTTAGGTAAGTAGTGGGTAGGCAGGTTAGATAGGAGAGGGGGGGGCTTTGACATTTACTTTCTTTGCTTTGGTTCCGTCCAGCCCCTTTTCCCCATATTACCGTGTAAAGGAATAAAGTCCTAGTAAACGGTCAAATCTGCCATTTGTCGTCCTTTCTCACACCTACAGTTCCATACCTCTTTCACTTCACGGGGAGTTGAGTTGTAGCAGGGTGTTGCGTTCCCTCTTCTTAGAGGCGTGCGTAACACCTTCCAACAGCACAACGCACCTAAGCACACAGCCAAGACAACACAGTACTGGCTTCGGGACAAGTCTCTGAATGTCCTTCAGTGGCCCATGCAGAGCCAGGACTGGAACCCGATCAAATTTCTCTGGAGAGACCTGAAAATAGCTGTGCAGCAACGCTCCCTTTCCAACCTGACATAGCTTGAGAGGATCGGCAGTAAAGAATGGGAGAAACTCCCCAAATACAGGTGTGCCAAGCTTGTAGCATCATACCCAAAAAGACTCAAGGCTGTAATTGCTGCCAAAGGTTCTTCAACAAACTACTGAGTAAAGGGTCTGATAAAGATGGCGCCGAAGAACATGGCTGACGTTTTTCATTCTCCCAACCAATTGTGCAATTTAGTAATTTTTTGGGCATTTTGTGTAAATTATTTTTTGACTTATTGTGTGCATAATGTTGCTACAACCGTCTCTTATGACCGAAAATAACTTCTGGACATCAGAAAAGAGATTACTCACTGCGGATTGGAGGAAACTTTTTCCTCTAATGAGTCCGACGAGAAGGATATCCTGCTTTTACTGGAACAGGCCCAGATCCATGCCTTTTGCGTGAAGACGCCGGAAAAGGGTACGCAGAACAGGGATCCTTCTGAGAAGCCAGAGGCGAGCGAGTAAACTCCCAGTGCCTTCCATTCTCCTTGCTAACGTGCAATCGTTAGAAAATAAATTGATGACCTACTATTAAGATTATCCGACCAACGGGACATTTAAAAACTGTAACATCTTATGTTTCACCGAGATGTGGCTGAATGAAGAAACGGACAATATAGAGCTGGCGGGATTTTCCATGCACCGGCAGAACAGAGACCCTCCATTTGGCAAATCTGACCACAATTCTATCCTCCTGATTCCAGCTTACAAGCAAAAACTAAAGCAGGAAGTACCAGTGACTCGCTCAATATGGAAGTGGTCAGATGACGCGGATGCTACACTACAGGACTGTTTTGCTAGCACAGATTGGAATATGTTCCGGGATTCATCCAATGGCATTGAGGAACAGGTCAATATTCACAATGCCGCTGGGACAGATGGATTACCAGGACGTGTACTCAAAGCATGCGGGGACCAACTGTCAAGTGGCTTCACTGACATTTTCAACCTCTCCCTGACTGAGTCTGTAATACCTACATGTTTCAAGCAGACCACCATAGTCCCTGTGCCCAAGGAAGCGAAGGTAACCTTCCTAAATGATTACCGCCTGTAGCCATGAAGTAATTTGAAAGGCTGGTCATGGCTCATATCAACAGCATCCTCCCGGACACCCTAGACCCACTCCAATTCGCATACCGCCCCAACAGATCCACAGATGACACAATCTCAATCACACTCCGCACTGCCTTTTCTCACCTGGACAAAAGGAGAATGCTGTTCATCGACTGCAGCTCAGCGTTCAACACCATAATGCCCACGAAGCTCATCACTAAGCTAAGGACTCTGGGACTAAACACCCCCCTCTGCAACTGGATCCTGGACTTCTTGACAGGCCGCCCCCAGGTGGTAAGGGTAGGCAACAACACATCTGCCACGCTGATCCTTAATACTGGGGCCCCTCAGAGGTGTGTACTTAGTCCCCTCCTGTATTCCCTGTTCACCCACGACTGCGTGGACAAACACGACTCCAACACCATCATTAAGTTTGCTAACGACACAACAGTGGTTGGCCTGATCACCGACAACGATGAGATGCCCTATAGGGAGGAGGTCAGAGAACTGCCAGTGTGGTGCCAGGACAACAACCTCTCCCTCAATATGAGCAAGACAAAGGAGCTGATCGTGGACTACAGGAAAAGGCGGAGGGCCGAACAGGCCCCCATTTACATTGACAGGGCTGTAGTGAAGCGGGTCGAGAGTTTCAAGTTCCTTGGTGTCCACATCACCAACGAACTATCATGGTCCAAACATACCAAGACAGTCATGAAGAGGGCACGACAAAACCTTTTCCCCCTCAGGGAGACTGAAAAGATTTGGCATGGACCCCCAGATCCTCAAAAGGTTTTACAGCTGCACCATCGAGAGCATCCTGACCGGTTGCATCACCGCCTGGTATGGAAACTGGTCGGCATCTGACCGTAAGGCGCTACAGAGGGTAGTGCGACCGGCCCAGTACATCACTGGGGCGAATCTTCCTGCCATCCAGAACCTATATAATAGGCTGTGTCAGAGGAAAGCCCATAAAATTATCAGAGACTCCAGTCACCCAAGTTATAGACTGTTTTCTCTGCTACCGTACGGCAAGTGCCAAGTCTAGGACCAAAGGCTCCTCAACAGCTTCTACCCCCAGGCCATTAGACTGCTAAACAATTCAGAAAAATCACCACTGGACAATTTACATTGACCCCTACCCCCTCTTGTACACTGCTGCTACTCGCTGTTTGTTTGTTTCCTATACATAGTCACTTCGCCCCCACCTACATGTACAGATTACCTCAACAAGTCTGTACTCCTGCACACTGACTCGGTACCGGTGCCCCCTGTATATAGACTCGTTATTGTTATTCTTATTGTGTTACTTATTATTATAACTTTTTATTTTAGCCTACTTGGTAAATATTTTCTCCTTGAACGGCACTGTTGGTGAAGGGCTTGTATGTAAGCATTTCACGGTAAAGTCTACACTTGTAATTCGGCGCATGTGGCAAATAAAGTTATACTTATAAATACTTATGTAAATCATTTTTTCAGGTTTGTATAGGTTTTTTTTTTTTTTTTAACATTTTTTGCTTTGTCATTATGGGGTATTGTGTATAGATTGATGGGGGGAAAAAAACAATTTAATCTATATAGAATAAGGCTGTAACGTAACAAAATGTGGAAAAAAAGTCAAGGGGTCTGAATACTTTCCGAAGGCACTGTATATTGCTCGAATGCAATTTCATCTGCTATTTCCAGAGAAGTGCAAATATGATCTGTACAATGGTTCCATGATGTTGATAAAACATTACATTTGGGAGCAGTATAACTGTGAGTGGACATTCCCCCTTTCTCTTCATATTGGATCTTTATCCAGCTCTAGAGAAAAGTTTAGATGTGCGTAAAACCCTCCATAGTCTAAGTTGCCCTGTCTGTATTATATGCCCATGGGGAGCAATTATGGTGCCTGGAACTGTATTTAGACAGCCTATTTAAAATAAGTTGTTTAATTTTCATTATAATTGTATTAGTTATACACTGTCTTTTTAGGCCTTATCAATAGCCTAGTGAATTTAATCTTGCTTATTGACTACGTTTGTCATGTATATGTCCCAATTGCAATTTACAGTAGTCCTAGACCCTTTATCAGTGCGATTGCTAAAACCTATGTTTATCAATGTATTTCCATATTGAAGCAATACAATTAGAACAATGTGTACTGCAAACATGTTCAACATACAATTTAGCAAATATGAGGCAGGCTATTTAACAAACTAAGCTATAACGGACTAACATTCGAATTGGAGTTGATGACAACGCAATACATAAAAGACCGTAAATACACAACTTGAAGCAACCACATATTTAACCATGGAGCATGTTCTGATTGGCCATTGAGGAGTCAAGCCTTGACACACCCACAACTTGTTTATTCATCAAAAACCAGCCCTTTCACACCACCGCCAGCTACTGCGCCTATATTCCGATTGTGAAAATAGCAAAAGTATTTATGACATACCCCTGAACCTATAATTCTATTTTTGAATTAAACTAGGGCTCTAAATGTGTGTTCTACTTAAAGGGCAAAACACCAAAGAGAGGACAACTAACAACATTCCTTTTATGACCATGAAAACAGCAAAGATGGCACATGTCATAGTTACTGTACTTTGTGAAGGCCCTTTGGATTAATATTCAGTGAAATACTTATGCTTGCAGGGTGTCAAAATGGATCATGTGCGTCAGGTTTTGAAGTCAATCTACACCATTACCGTGTGTACAGTACATCTCATTATATAAGACCTACCAGACCTACTGTACCACTTCTGACATACACTACACTACACTATTTGACTCGGACACCCTAGGACAGGTGGGTGATGGTCGTGACAGCTGGGGATTCAAACACAGCCTGGTGTATGCAGCACGTTTGGCAGATTGATCTACACATTAAGACAGATATGGATTTACACAGTAATAGACAGTGTGGTGTGGTGCCTAGTACTTAGAGATGGACCTTTTGGAATAAACAACGCTCCATCCATGTTGTGTAATTAATCACTCAATCTTCTTATCATGGGTTTGTAGTCCAGCAGCGGGGTCAGATTGACTGAGGTTTTTACACTCTGCCATGTGTCATAAATAGCACCAAATCCTAGTTTAATCTGTAGCGTTGTCCATTAGTATTAACTAACATCCTGCTATCTCCCCTGTTTACAGGTCACACGATAGTGCTGTCTGTCCTGGATCTGAAGACTTGGCATCAGTCATCTCTTCCTTGACAGAAACCACAGGGACTTCTTGGATGTGAAGACTGTATTGAAGGATTGTGGGATGGAACCAGGGACCAATAAGGGGGAAAAAGGAAACACTGAAATTCCACTGAATGGATGCAGAGCAGAGACTTGACTTGGAGATCCCATAGAACCACCTATCCAGACTACTGGACTACTGATCAGATCCCATAGAACCACCTATCCAGACAACTGATCAGGATCCATAGAACCACTATCAGACTACTTGATCAATCCCATAGAACCACCTATCAGAAACTGGACTAATGATAGATCCCTAAGAAACACCCTATCCCAGAACCTACGGACTACTGATCTGATCCCATGAACAACCATCCAAACTTAATGGCTCTGATCAGTCCCATAAGCCACCTATACAGCACTGGGGGACTATGATTCAGGATCCAATGAACACCTATCAGACTACTGGGTACGGATCAGTTCTAATAGACCACCTAATCCAACTTGGGATTATGATAGTCCCCCCCCCCCCCCTTTAGCACCTATCCAGACTACTGGACTAATGATCAGTATCCCATAAACCACCTATCCAGACTAATGGATCTACTGATCAGATCCCATAGAACCACCTATCCGCACTGGACTTACTGATCAGATCCCATAGAACCACCTATCCGACTACTCGGACTTACTGATCGATCCAGTAGAAACCACTACCAGTACACTGACTATGATCAGATCCCATAGAACCACTATCAGTACCTACAGCCGGACGTCACCGGGCAGCGTACTATCAGATCCCATAGAACCACCTATCCAACATGGACTACTGATCAGATCCCATAGAAACACCTATCCAGACTATGAGCTACTGATCAGATCCCATAGAACCACCTATCCAGACTACGGATACTGATCAGATCCCATAAACCACTATCCAGACTACTGGACTACTGATTGACGATCCCATAGAACCACCTATTCCAGACACTGGACTACTGATCGATCCCAGAAACACCTATCCAGACTACTGATTCAGATCCCATAGAACCACCTATCCAGACAACTGGACTACTGATTCAGATTCCATTAGAACACCTATCCAGACTAGCTGGACTATGATCAGATCCATAGAACCACCTATCAGGACTACTGATCAGATCCCATATAACCACCTATCCAGACTACTGGACTACTGATGACCCATAGAACCACCTATCCAGACACGGACTACTGATCAGATCCATAGAAACCACCTATCCCAGCGGACTATGATCAGATCCCATAGAACCACCTATCCAGAAACTGCACTACTGATCAGATCCCATAAGAACCACCTATCCAGACTACTGGAACTGATCACGATCCCATAGAACCACTATCCAGATATGCTACTGATCAATCCCATAGAACCACCCTATCACCACTGACTACTGATCAGATCCCATAGAACCACCTATCCAGACCAACTGGACTACTGTCAGATCCCATAGAACACCTATCCAGACTACTGGACTATTGCATCTAGATCCCATAGAACCACTATCCAGACTACGGGGACTACTGATCAGATCCCATAGAACCACCTATCCAGACTACTGATCAGATCCCATAGAACCACCTATCCAGACTACTGGACTACTGATCAGATCCAATTCCTAGCCATTATTGTTTATGTTTTTTCCTCCAATGAACTGCTACAGTAGGAGATCCAAACCTGCAAGGTATTTATTCAGTAAAAACAAAAACTGTGGATTATGCAAGCAAGATAAACCTTCATGCGAAACATGTGACGTGACATTTTCAAATATTTTTCCTCTTTTTGCCACAGAGAGCTCAATGACTCCAAAACAAAGTGTTTGTGTTCGAGATTTAGATTATAAGCATATCCATTTATTTTTAACAGTATGAAGCAGACATCTCTTCTTTTTAAGGCTTTTGATTTTTTTTAAAGAATTAAGTGTTTGGTTTTAGTAAATCTGTTGGACTGTCAGGTCTGCTTTTGAAGACTTGAGACATCGAAGGAGATGCCACAGTGAAAGATAGTACTAACTACTATGTTGCAGTGCTTGAATTAAAGGCACCATGGTTTCAACAAACCAATTAAAATGACATAAGCTGAACTCCAACTGTTTTAATATCTGTTTTTAAAAGCCTGGTGACCAACATTGAGTAAAAGTGTCAGTATTATCTCAATAAACCTATGTCAAAAGGATGTCACTGAATCGAGAAAGGGTTTGGTTTTGTATCATAGTTTCAAATGTCTCTACAACTCAATACATTTTACGAAATCGCCAACGTCACCTTTACAAGACAACCAAATAACGTACAGACAAAATAACAATGAAAGAAATTCAACACCGGATTGTGCATACAACTGCCACATTACAGGCACTTGTTTGCGCTATATCAGCACAGTACTGTATGTCCAACTTACTGTGAGGCCGGATAACAACAACACTAAAAGTGGTCATTCTTACGTTGTTCTGTCATGAGGGTTGATGATGCATTTTGAACACAAAGGTCAGAATGGAAAACCATGAACTGCTTGGAAAGGGAAGATGTCAGTGAAACTGAATCTTACTGCACTGACGTCATAGCACATCTCCCACTGCTAACGCTCAAATCCTTTCATTCTTTGGGAAACCATGAACTGTCACAGAGGTCAGCGTTATGCATTCATTCCCTTAGATTACATGATTTATATTCAGATGGTGTAACCAAAAAAATCCTGTTTACATCGGTGTCACAGTCCCAGACAGCCTCCGTGGGACATGTCTTGTGTAAGGCAAGGGTAATGCTATTAGCATAATATAATTTTCCAAGGATCCACACTGGAACTAATTTACAATTAGTCAGTCCTGCAAATAGTGGAATAATTGAAGGGGAAAAGCACTCAGAATTAATTTGGAGTTGTGTTCATCAAAGAGCTCTGATTTCAACAATGCCAAATCCAGAGATGGATCCAAATTATAATTTTCTGTTTATATGCTGTACCATCAACCCAGTATTTTGATTTCTATACCCAGCAAGTAATTCATGGACAGGATTAGACTATAAATGGCACTCTGCCCCCCCCCCCCCCCCCCCCCCCTTTTATGATGAAATGTGCATGGCAATTTAAAATAATAATAAAACATATTTTTTTGTTGTTGCTGATATTTTGCTGTAAAATAGTAAACAGGAAATCTGGTCCTGCTGCTTGAGCGACCCACAGTGCAGTAGTACTAGTACACCTTTACTGTCATAAAGGGCAACCAACTAAAATGGTCATTTGTAGTCCCCATTACCCTGCCTTCTTCCAAAGTTGATAAACAAAAGCCCGTTTGCACAAAGATGCTTTAGCATTCTGAGCGATTTCCTGTTGGGATTTCTCACAGGCGGCTTCCTAAAATTCGTAGTGCATGTCATTAAAACCTTAAAGAAAATTAACCGGCTATGGAATTCAGGACGCACAGTCTTGAGCAGGGGGTGGAACCAAGTGGGGCAGGATTTGTCATCCTCAGCCTCAGTCCTGCCTGCTGTACCGTCTGACTGTTTGTGCTACAGCCATAATCTGTGGGGGGCAAGGGTGAATAGCACATTCTTCCATTTCCACACCGATATATACTGCCATTATCATTTCTGATATCCTTATCAACATGCAGCTCCATTCCCCTCCCTGTGTAAACCAAACACAGGTTAGAGACAAGCAGGCATCTCACAGGAAGAACAGATATACGGAGGACACAGGTGGAGCTGTGCTGATTATTCTCCTATGGTTTACCTAACGCCAGCAGACCCTGTAATGTTAGGATATGTAACCTTATAATTTGGGGTGCTGCTTCTGCTGTAATGATAAGGATAATTGAGACATGAATATCATATATCTGTTATTCACAGATGGTTCATGAGCATGCATTGGTGACCGTATTTATGGAAATTAATGTATGTATGTGTTTATCAAATTCATTACAGATGCCGTATTGTCGGATACATCAGGGACATATTTGATGAAGTGTAAATTGACTTGTGCAACAGCTGTAGGTGTTGGAGTGGTGGGATGGTGCATTTAGATATTACTGCTCAGTGAAGGTTCAGTGGTGAGGAATAACATCCTTAGAGAGAATAAACTTTTAAAATACCTACACTTTAGAGTGGAAGCTAGATATCTTTCTATACAAAAAAATTATAGGGCAAAACACATCACGACAAGAGAGACACCACAACTCTACATAAAGAGAGACCTAAGACAACAACATAGCATGGCAGCAACACATGAAAACACAGCATGGCAGAAACACAACATGACAACAACATGGTAGCGACACAACATGACAGCAGCACAACATGGTAGCAGCACAATACATGGTACAACCATTATTGGGCACAGGCAACAGCACAAAGGGCAAGAAGGGCAATAGATCACGCGAAGCAGCCACAATTGTTAGTAAGAGTGTCCATGATTGAGTCTTTGAAAGAAGAGATTGAGATAAAAAGGTCCAGTTTGAGTGTTTTTTGCAGCTCGTTCCAGTCGCTTGCTGCAGCAA
Organism: Salvelinus sp. IW2-2015; assembly: GCF_002910315.2. NCBI lineage: Eukaryota > Metazoa > Chordata > Actinopteri > Salmoniformes > Salmonidae > Salvelinus > Salvelinus sp. IW2-2015. The sequence continues at coordinate 8,763,832 of NC_036851.1, read as the reverse complement.
ACTGAAAGGACGAGCGACCCAAGGATGTGTGTGCTTTGGGGAACTTTAACAGAATGTGACTGGCAGAACGGGTGTTGTATGTGGAGGATGAGGGCTGCAGTAGGTATCTCAGATAGGGGGGAGTGAGGCCTCTACCATCGCCACGGCCAGACAATTGTCTGTTGACACTCATTTAATCTTAATAATCCTAATTATTCACCTACATAAAAATGGCACTGGAAGTTAAATAGGTTCTTTGAGACATTTTGCAATTCACTGTTTCAGTGATCGCTTTAAATGAACGAGTTATGTGAGCTGTTGCTTAAAGTAGCTCAAGAAAAGTCATTTAGTCAGTGTGAAGAGAAACACACAGTGTATTTTACCTTACTTCACGTGACCTTTTATAGTAAACCTACTGGTATTTAAGTAAACCAAAAATCCCTTCATCATAATGCAACACAATGAACGTGGTTTCCAGAGACTCTCATCAGGCCGGTGCTTTACTCAGGGCGTTTAATATTTTGTCTGTCAATTCTCTGCTGTAATTAAAATAGTATATTCAACTCAGGATGCTCCTGATAATGAACGCAATTAATTAAGTATACATTTTAGGAGAGACATGCTCCCAAATACCAGACTGCGGGGAATAGAGTGATACGGGGTGATGCGGTTAGCGATCCAGGTTGCCTCTTGTTTGGTTAGAAATCATTAAATTACAGTAATGACTAATTTCTCATTCCAGCATGCAATACGCCAGAGACCAACAAGGATTTAATAAAGAGCTTGCAATGAATAACAAACACTGAACGCCTCAGAGAAGGGCTACGTGATAATACAGAGTAAAAAAGTGCATTAATAAAACAATACAAAAACATTCCTAAATCATTTGAGATAAAGGCGATTTGCATAATTCATTAAGATTAATCAGACGACAATACACTGTGGCGCTCGATAGAAGAGAAGAGAACACATGAAACCGATCCCAGAGAAAGGCCCTTTTCAATCTACAAACCATGATGTGAATCTACCCATGGATAGGAGAATTAACCTTTGTGCAGTGTGATGCCCCGGACGTATTAAAACAAAATCCTTCAGTGATTCACCTTTATGCGCTCTAATATTCTATTAACATATGAAAGGCTTCTTCAGACATGAATCCTCCGGGTTTTGCATATCTGGGCAGAAAAGGCTTTCAACAAAGTTTGAGAGCAAGAAATCATTTCAGGGTGTTTTGAAACCACAGCATGAATCGAAGAATGTTCTTGACATTTCGAAGAGATGCTCCAAGTTCTCAAGTAGCAAACCTTAGGACAGAAACGTGTGCCACAGAAGAAAAATGACCAAGCATTTGATGACAGTCTCAGATCACAATGATGCAAAAACTTCTGACGAGGGGAGAGAACATTTACATTTACATTTTAAGTCATTTAGCAGACGCTCTTATCCAGAGCGACTTACAAATTGGTGCATTCACCTTATGATATCCAGAAGACTTTATTCATGCCATATTCTCTATTGCGGAAGTATTTAGTGAGCTTTTACCATGAATGGATTTTCTTTAAGGGTATTTTTTAAGGATGTCCAAATGGTAAAATGTGTAATATGCAGGGGTTGTGGTGTGGTGCTTACTGCTTTGGGGGTTGGAACCGGTTCAGGGAACAGAACCGAAAACCGGAAAAGAACAACATTTTTCAAGGAAGAGAAACGGAACCAGGAACTAAAGTGATCTCTAGTGTTCCGGAACAGAACCGCTATTTTCAAATCTTGAGAACCGGTAAATAATGTTATTTTTTGTTACAAAAATAGTATATAATTCTGCAATGTTATAATGCTAGTAATAGCCTAAATACATTCCAATTCACATCATGTCATGAAGAATCAGCTCTTCCCCTCGTTTGCTCTCTCCCCACCTGTGAAATGTCAGTCGCATCATCTCTGACCAATTAAATATGTAAACAACTAGCTTACCCGTTCCATTGCCAGCTGCTCTATCCGTGCTAATTGGTGGGGTAAAATAATGAGCTAAATGTAAAAATTTTGATTTCACAGGTTAAAAAATGAACGAAAAGGAACTGTATGAACCACTACATTTTTGGGGGTTTGAACCGGTTCAGAACTTTATTATGCTGGTTGGAACACTGGGATAGAATGAAAAAATGTGCGGTTCTGTTCGGAACGATTGGAAAATAATTTAAAACCCCTGGAAAATATCGACATTTTCAGTCATTCAGCAGACGCTCTTATCCAGAACGACTTACAGGAGTAGTAAAGTGCCTAGCCCAAAGCACATCGACAGATATCACCTAGTCAGCTCAGGGACTCAAACCAGCAACCTTTTGGTTACTGGCCCAACACTCTTAACCGTAAGGCTACTTGCCGCCCACCTAATATGTTGAAGATCTAGGGATGCAACGCTTAGTAGGTTGTTAACAGCACAACCTTTGAGTCTTAGGCTTACTGTGCACTATCTTAGGCCCTATCTACCCCTATTACAGGAGTATCACTGTTATAACAGTATTCTTCATGTACATTCATCAGCCCAATACACATGTAAAGTAAATACACATGGAAGGTGAGTTACAATTTCAAAAATTAAAATCAACAGTTGACACCTCGCCATTTTTGGAGACCAGTCTTAAACTTGGCAGTGCAACGGTAGCTAACAAAAGTGTGCAGAAGCAGTTGCTAAATAACTCTAAACAATGATATTGGCTAACTGTGGGGGAAAGCAATTCACTTATTTACCGTTAATTAAGATGGCACTGGAGAACAAGGCTGATGTTTTACGTATTACTAACCAATTGTGTTTTTTTGTTTGTTTCTTTGCGTTATTTGTAACTTATTCTTTAACTCATTTTGCACATAATGTTGCTGCTACCGTCTCTTATGACCAAAAATAACTTCTGGACATCAGGACTGCGATTACTCAGCATGGACTGGTAGAATAATTTTTTTCCTTTAACGTTTCCGACGAGCCCGTCATGAATGTTATACTGCTTCCCCGGGAACAGGCCCAGATCCCCGCCATTTTCCTGAAGAGAAGGCGGGGAGAAAAAGGAGCCAGAGGGTGGGCTTCCTTCTGAGAATTCGTAGGCAATCGAATAAACCCCCACTTACTTACATTCTGCTAGCAAATGTGCAATCTTGGGAAAATAAAATCGATGACTTACGCGGAAGATTAAACACTATAATATCTTATGCTTCACGGAGTCTTGGCTGAACGATGACATTGTCAACATACAGCTGGCTGGTTATACGCTGTATCGGCAGGACAGAACAGAGGCATCTGGTAAGACAAGGGGCGGCGGGCTATGTATTTTTATAACAGCTGGTGCGCAACATCTAAGGAAGTCTCAAGGTTTTACTCGCCTGAGGTAGAGTATCTCATGATAACCTGTAGACCACACTATCTACCTAGAGAGTTTTCATCTGTATTTTTCATAGCTGTCTACATACCACCACAGACTGATGCTGGCACTAAGGCCGCACTGAATGAGCTGTATTCCGCCATAAGCAAACAGGAAAACGCTCACCCAGAGTTGGTGATCCTAGTAGCCGGGGACTTTAATGCAGGGAAACTTAAGTCCGTTTTATCAAATTTCTATCAGCATGTTAAATGTGCAACCAGAGGGAAAATAACTCTGGACCACCTTTACTCCACACACAGAGACGCATACAAAGCTCTCCCTCACCCTCCATTTGGCAAATCTGACCATAATTCTATCCTCCTGATTCCTACTTACAAGAAAAAATTAAAGGAGGAAGCACCAGTGACTCGATCAATAAAAAAGTGGCCAGATGAAGCAGATGCTAARCTACAGGACTGTTTTGCTAGCACAGACTGAAATATGTTCCGGGATTCCTTTGATGGCATTGAGGAGTACAACACATCAGTCATTGGCTTCATCAACAAGTGCATCGATGACGTCATCCCAACAGTGACCATAAGTACATACCCCAACCAGAAGCCATGGATTACAGGCAACATCCGCACTGAGCTAAAGGCTAGAGCTGCCGCTTTCAAGGAGCGAGACTCTAACCCGGAAGCTTATAAGAAATCCCGCTCTGCCCTCCAATAAACCACCAAACAGGCAAAACATCAATACAGGACTAAGATCTAATCATACTACACTGGCTCTGACGCTCGTCGGATGTGGCAAGGCTCGCAAACCATTACAGACTACAAAGAGAAGCACAGCCGAGAGCTGCTCAGTGACACAAGCCTACCAGACGAGCTAAACTACTTCTATGCTCGCTATGAGGCAAATAACACTGAAACATGCATGAGAGCACCAGCTGTTCCGGAAGACTGTGTGATCATGCTTTCCGCAGCCAATGTGGGTAAGACCTTTAACCCTCCTGGAGCGTTCCGGTTGAATTGGACCGATTTACAAGTTTTCTCTCTGAAAAATGTAGTTCAATCTGATCGTCATAAGGTTCCATCATTACATTTTGTGTGTTTTATTTAACATTTGTACACCTGTGGTGTTCCTGGTCAAAAATGATCGGTCATTAGAAATTAATGGGTGAGACTACAATTAGTGTATAAAATTTAGTTCAGGCACATGCCCATTCATCAGATGGACACACTTCCTCTCCCAGACCACCACATGCATGTGTGTTTGAGCACACACACCACACCTCACTCCCCTTCTTGGCTTCCATGGCAACCCCCACAGGAATCTTTCACCAATATAATTTCCCCCCCCCCACGGAAACACACCTGTTGGCATTCTCACAAACTTTCGCAACATTGTTTCAATAATATTTAGAACTTTTCTCGCAGCTCTGGTATATAAAGCTTTCTTGAGGCCTTGCTCACAACTCATTCTGTGGCAGCACAATGACCAAACAATGTACTGTATGTGAGGCTGTGATAAATAGCACAATATGTTTCATCTGAGTATTTGTTATAGTCAAAATAATCCATACAATATGCTTTTTTTACTCAAAAACAAGTTGTATGAGCTCAGATCAATGAGGCCTGCAGGCCATAAATAGCAAATAGAAATTCAAAACTTGTAATGTTCACAAGAACTTAAGTTGATAAAAAGATCTAACATAATATTTGGTGATAATATATGTATTATTATGGATTTATAATCAGCTTTAATGGGGCGGTCATTTTGGACCGGGAACACAGAATTAATTAACGTGAAACAAACACAACAGGTAGGTTAAATAGGTCAACATTCACAAGGCCGCAGGGCCAGACGGATTACCAGGACGTGTACTGCGAGCATGCGCTGACCAACTGGCAAGTGTCTTCACTGACGTTTTCAACCTCTCCCTGTCAGTCTGTAATACCAACAGGTTTTAAGCAGAACACCATAGTCCCTGTGCCCAAGAACACTAAGGTAACCTGCCTAAATAACTATCGACCCGTAGCACTCACGTCTGTAGCCATGAAGTTCTTTGAAAGGCTGGTCATGGCTCACATCAACACCATTATCACAGAAACCCTAGACCCACTCCAATTTGCATACCGCCCCAACAGATCCATAGATGATGCAATCTCTATTGCACTCCACACTGCCCTTCCCACTTGAAAAAAGGAACACCTATGTGAGAATGCTATTCATTGACTACAGCTCAGCATTCAACACCCTCAAAGCTCATCAATAAGCTAAGGACCCTGGGACCATACACCTCCCTCTGCAACTGGATCCTGGACTTCCTAATGGGCTACCCCCAGGTGGTAAGGGTAGGTAACAACACATCAACCACACTTATCCTCAACACAGGGGCCCCTCAGTGGTGGGAGCTCAGTCCCCTCCTGTACTTCCTGTTCACTCATGACTGCACGGCCAGGCACGACTCCAACAACATCATTACATTTGCCGATGACACAACAGTGGTAAGCCTGATCACCGACAACAACGAGACAGCCTATAGGGAGCAGGTCAGAGACCTGGCCGTGTGGTGCCAGGACAACAACCTCTCCCTCAACGTGATCAAGACAAAGGAGATGATTGTGGATCATAGGAAAAAGAGGATCGAGCACGCCCCCATTCTCATCGACAGGGCTGTAGTGGAGCAGGTTGAGAGCTTCAAGTTCCTTGGTGTACACATCACCAACAAACTAACATGGTCCAAGCTCACCAAGAAGGTTGTGAAGAGGGCATGACAAAACCTATTCCCCCTTAGGAGACTGAAAAGATTTAGCAAGGGTCCTCAGAATCTCAAAAGGTTCTGCAGCTGCACAATCGAGAGCATCCTGTCTGGTTGCATCACTGCCTGGTATGGCAACTGCTCGGCCTCTGACTGCAAGGCACTACAGAGGGTAGTGCGTACGGCCCAGTACATCACTGTGGCCAAGCTTCCTACCATCCAGAACCTCTACACCAGGCGGTGTCAGAGGAAGGCCCTAAAAATTGTCAAAGAGTCCTGCCACCCTAGTCATAAACTGTTCTCTCTGCTACCACAAGTCAGTAAGAACAAATTCTTATTTTACAATGACGGCCTACCACGGCCAAACCCTCCCCTAACCCGGACCACGCTGGGCCAATTGTGCGCTTCCCTATGGGACTCCCAGTCACAGCCGGTTGTGATACACCTCGGGATCAAACCATGGTCTGTGTTGACACCTCTAGCACTGAGATGCAGTGCTTTAGACCACTGCGCCACTCGGGAGCCCATTAATGAATTATATATTCCCATTGATTCTTGAAGAATGTAACTTATAAATGCTTATTTCAACTGTCAAACCCCATCAGAACCCAATAAATAAACGTGAAATACTACAATGTTTTTAAACATTGTAAAAGTACACACTGTATAGCTTCATAACATGTTTAAAGCCATAATTGTGGGATGGTCAGGCCTTGCATCCATCCCTCAGCTTTTCTCTAGGCCCATCCCCCCTAGTAGCTTGCACTTTAAGAGACGCATGAACAAGAAACAAAATCTCCAGCTCACATAAACACCATCTGGTGAGTTTGTTGAGGCTGCACCTTGACAGGATGAATTTGTCTGAAAAACTGTCAGATACATGGAACAAAATTTGATTTCCCCACCTCGTAATGAATGCAGACAATGTGTAATGAAAAATCTTTGGATCTTGAAAACATTTGAGATCAACTGTAAAGGTCTGCCTGTGAAAAAAGGTTTACTTCATGTTGATCTAATTGTTTGGTCTCTCTCTCCATTCTCAATATCTCATGATATCTTTCCTATATCATCTAAATTGGACGTTTGCCCTAATTCACTTACTTTAGTTGGGAGGCTGATGTTATTCTGATGGTTGTTTTTTGTTCTCGTCAGCCATAAGCAGTTTAGTTTGAAGTGAGGCAGCTTCTCTTCTCTCTCTGCTGTGACCTGCAGCACAATGGGATTATCATGCTTGGGGCCAAGCCATAGTGGCTGTAATTTTAATATCAAAGTACAGTATTCCTGTATGCCTATACCTGATATCTCCTCCTCTTCATGTTCCTCACGCTTGACTGGACTGAGGCTATTCATCATGTGTATCACACAACACGGCCCTCAATCTGCTACATCCAGTCAGTCACTCAGTCACTCACACTGTACACTAACTACAGTATATGTTCCCACTTCCAAAGGATTCTCTCTACCTGCCCTGGAGAACTCTTCTCCTTGCATACACTATTGGTGGATTCAGGAGAAAGTAAGTGACAGCTGATTATGCAGGGACTCACTTCCTGATTTTTCCCTCTCCATGACACATAATGAATGTCTGGATCTGTCCAACTAGCTTAGATGGAGCCCTTCGCTCCCAGTGTGTTACTGTAACGCAGAGGTCTTCAACAAAATGTTTTTATTTAAAAAAATATTGGGGGGCCAATCACAATCACCGCTGAAGTTTTCCAAGAGATGTTTTATATATTTATTTTTATATAGAATTTTCATTGAAGACCCCTGTAAAATCAATAGGAAATCAGCTCAAATTAATTTTAATTTGGGAATCTGTTTGAAGTATTCCCAGGCATAAATACAGAGACGTGATTGTATCCCAATGTAATCCAGGTTCGAAATGATTATGTTTTTGCCAAATACTATATCTGTTTGGGCTTATTGTGGTCAATTTGCATGGTACAAATGATTTATGATTATGTTGGCCCCCGAGTGGCACAGTGGTCTAAGGCACTGCATCTCAGTGCTAGAGGTGTCAGTACAGACCCTGGTTCAATCCCAGATTGTATCACAACTGGCTGTGATTGGGAGTCCCATAGGGCGGTGCACAATTGGCCCAGTGTTGTCTGGGATAGGGGAGGGTTTGGCTGGGGTAGACCGTCATTGTATAATAAGAAGTTGTTCTTAACTGACTTGCCTAGTTAAATAAAGTTTGTACAAAAAATGATATGTCCCCCAAACCACTTGCTAAAGAAGAAAATACCCTATGGCTGAATGTAGTTAGGGACCTGCTGCAGAGGTTCCTCTCCTTGAGTACAAATATACTATTGTCTGGCATTATTGCCGGCCAGAGCGTCTGCTCTGTTTGGAACCCTCATCAGAGGCATTCTCCACTCCCACACTGCATTATCACAATGCTCTGGGGTCAGCTGAAAGGGACTGCTGTAATTTCAAAAATAAATTATATTTTGTGATCCACACTGAGAGAGATGGGAGAGAAGGAAAGAAAGGACAGGAGGACATATATATAAAAAAGAAAGTAACTTCCTCTCCGCGCAACCTGGGAACAGGTTAATGGGAGTGAGACTTGCAATGAGCTGATGATGACTATCAGGATGGGGTGAGAGGGAGAGAGAGAGAGACACACTGGAAATGTAATTCTGATGGAACTTCTAACAGACTTTTTTTCCTCCTTGGCCCCATTTCTTGATGTGTGTGCATTCATTTTTTTTATGGCCTGTAAATAGCTCCTTGAGGAGAGAGAGCAGATGTTTGCCTAATGGGCAAGTTACAGTACAGTAGCACAAGGTGGGTTGGGTCAGATAAAGCAGTTGATGAGTTTCAAGATGAGTTGATGATTCTGGCGAAATGTATTATTTATTTCCAAAGTTCCCCTTCGGTGAGGTCAACGGCCTGTCATTTGGAAGATGGTGGAAGACTTGTGACGATGGAGCCAACTGAAATGTATCTTATCAAATGTTCTCTCACCAGTTTTAGTCATAGACGGGTTGTTTATGTTTCCTGACATCCCTGACATGTTCAGCCATGCTGATGTGTACTAAATGGAGACTGAAATCACAGGGAAGTAATGGAACTTGAAGCTATAGCTCCCTGCTGGTTGCACCTGACTGAACACTGCAGTATGCACAGCATCTTCCCTCCAATGCAGACGGCCAGGCTCTCGTTACATAAGCAAGGCAGGGATCTGAGAAAATATCTGTTTTTGCTTTTGATGTAATTTGCAGAGATGGCATGTGTCCACATTTCAAACAACTCTGGTAGAAGATCATATCACCTCTCCACAGTTCATTTTCAAAAGGCTGTTTTATTAGCGGGTGAGACGAGAGGTACAACTTTGAAGGGAAGATAAGGTCTGGAGGAAAGTTGGGGCTTGTAGGATGTTTAATTTGTTTTTATCATATTTTATTATTTGTCCGATACATTTTTATGTAATTGTACGTATAAGGCACGCAAAGAGCATGCAAACGGTTGCAAAAAATTAGGCCATTACCACTTAATAATAATTCATTTCTTAGGCTTGCCAATGCATTGATATTTAACTTATTACATTCTAAAATATGTGAGAATAATGTGGACTTGCCTGACTAAATGATTTGGATGTACGCATGCTGATATTCTGTAGCCTATGTGGCCGACGCAAGCGCACATAATAAAACCATGAATAGCGGTAGCATTGATCTCACCATTTGAATCTCACCATAGCAGTTTTTGTAATGAGAAAGTGACCAAAAAACAGGTTCCCTTATGTAATGGAAGGATTTGTATGGAAAGCCAAATTGAAGCCAGCATTAGATGTTGTCGTCCTCATAATAAGGGAACGGGGATTTACCGCAACAGAGTAACGCAACACCCTTCCATTTAAGCCGCTGTAAACAATTGAGTGGCCACATCTCTCACAAAAACAGATACAAGATTAAATCACGGATAATTATAAAGGGTACAGGAGAACCTATAAATTGGCTACAATAATTACAAGGACTTTTCAAGCACCAAATTATTTTCAAGGTAGGCTTATTCAGTACTTGAATTTCTGAGCTCCAAATTAAAGTAGGCTCCTTCAAGCCTCGTGTAAGGTTTAACATTGCAGGTGTAACATGGAAACCAAAATGTGTGTGTCATGTTATTTCATTTCAGGATCATATTGAGAAAATTCCCACTACTAGGCTATGTAATATGTTGTCATTATATCCAGAATAATTATTAGGAATAGCGTTGGGTGTTGAGCAATAGTCTATCCTACACAATTGCGCACAATCGCTCGGTGTCCAATCCGAAGCACAAAAACATATGAAAACATTAACCCATTACCTTGATGCTTTTTCTGTTAAATCTAACAACACCATGTTGTAAATCAAGCAGACAATAGATGATCAACATCAATTCGCTAGAGATCCAACGTGGATCCAAGCACAACTGTCTTCACAGGAGTAACGAATGAGACACCAACACACTTTTTCCAGCACTTGGGCTGTTGTTGCATCGCTTGTGCTATCACAGCAGCTGTTGTTCACTTGACTGTCATTCAGAAAATTCCTTCCTGGATCAGATGATGATGTGTGAAAATATCACGCCGTAATTAAACAGCTCGACACCAAATGCGCATCCAACAAAGTATTATGCATAATTATTGAAGAACCACATTAATGACAGTATCGATTTAGGTTTTAAGTATCAAGGTAAGGTGACTCTTTCGGTTATAAGCATTCGATTTTGCAATTGCATACATTTTGGGGATTTGTGTGCCCATGAAAACTGTTTTCACTCTGTAATATAAGGAGAAACGAAATGTTACGGAGTTCCACAGCATGTCTGAGATCTCTATACAAAAAAACTGTCCGACAGCTAGATCCAGGATTCTTGCAGGGTTCAAGTTCAATGTCTATTTTAACTGATTAATGCATAATATATGATATAACAACTACTTACAATGCCATAACAGCAAGGACAGAAAGGTAATGTCTTATGTCACACGATTTTGGACAAATCCGTCAAGACACCAACCACGAGAAAGGGTTAAACATAGGTTTTAAATCAATTCATGAATTGTATTAAGTAAAGCTATGTTCTCCCTTTATATCATAATGACATGAAGAAAATTGGCAGATTATTATCAATGACTTATCAACAACTGTAACAAGTTGTCCAGTGTAGGACATCCTCATTGGTGCCCTCGTTTATAGAAAGACCCATATACAAGTGGGCCTTGATGATGAACACAAACGATTTATTAAAGTGAATAAAACCAGCTCACCATGGTTTCCACAGTGATTTAAGATGCTTTGCCCACTGAGGTATTTGGAAACCTCATCCAACAGATGTTCCAAAAATAATTATCTATTGTTGCACAGTTCTCAAACATCCCAGAATCCCTGTGTTGCCATCCTGTGGGAGGCTGGTCATCCGTGTTTCATATCCTTGGCTCTGTCTCTGGTTCTCCGGTTACCTGGGGCACTCCACTCCATCTGTACAAAGGACCCAGGAGCACAGAGGCGAGCCCACCAGCAACACACTACAGTCTGTTCTGCAAGCCTACTGGATTCCTCTCATACTCCACATGGCTTCGAAGTCAGTGCATATTGAGTGTTATTCAACCGTACAAAAACTCAAGGTTTAGTTGAAACATTTCACAATCCAAATAGCCATACATTATTTGTGGTTTAAAATACCCCTTATTAAAAAAACACATGATTTCACATGACATTTCCACGTTTTGCAAATGTGAAATCATGTGTTTTTGGAACACTTCACATGTGACGATACACTATATATACAAAAGTATGTGGACACCCCTTAAAATTTGTGGATTCGGCTATTTAAGCCGCACCCGTTGCTGACAGGTGTACGAAATTGAGCGTACAGCCATAAAATCTCCATTGACAAACATTGGCAGTAGAATGGCCTTACTGAAGAGCTCAGTGACTTTCAAAGTGGCACCGTCATAGGATGCTACCTTTCCAACAAGTCAGTTCATCAAATTTCTGCCCTGCTAGAGCTGCCCCGGTTAACTGTGCTGTTATTGTGAAGTGGAAACTTCTAGGAGCAACAACGTCTCAACCACAAAGTGTTAGTCCACACAAGCTCATAGAATGGGACTGCCAAGTGCTGAAGCTTAAAAATCATCTGTTCATGGTTGCAACACTAACTACAGAGTTCCAAACTCTTTCTGGAAGAAACGTCAGCACAATAACAGTTCGTCGGGACCTTCATGAAATGGGTTTCCACGGCCGAGCAGCTGCACACAAGCCTCAGATCACCATGCACAATACCAAGCTTCGGCTGGAGTGGTGTAAAGCTCACCGCCATTGGACTCTGGAGCACCGGAAACAGATTCTCTGGAGAGATAAAACACGCTTTACCATCTGGCAGTCTGACGAAGGAATCGTGGTTTTCCCAGTTGCCAAGAGAACGCTATCTGACTGAATGCAGAGTGCCAACTGTAAAGTTTGGTGGAGGAAGAATAATGGACTTGGGCTGCTTTTCATGGTTTGGGCTAGGTCCCTTAGTTCCATTGAAAGGAAATATTAATGCTACAGTACAACATACAATTACATTCTAGACTATTCTGTGCTTACAACTGTGGGGCAACAGTTTGGGGAAGGCCCTATCCTGTTTCAGCATAACAACGCCACAGTGCACAAAGCGAGGTGTATACAGAAATGGTTTGTCGAGATTCGTGTGGAATAATTTGACTGGCCTGACAGAGCCCAGACCTCAACCCCATCGAACCCCTTACGGATGAATTGGAATGCCGACTGCGAGCAAGGCCTAATCGCCCAACATCAGTGCCCCACCACACTAATGCTCATGGCTGAATGGAAGCAAGTCCCCGCAGCAATGTTCCAACATCTAATGGAAAGCCTTCCCAGAAAGGTGGAGGCTTTTATAGCAGCAAAGCGGGGACCAACTCCATATTAATTCCCATGATTTTGGAATGAGATGTTCTACGAGCAGGTGTCCACATACTTTTGGTCGTGTAGTGTATTTCACATAGATTTTCATGTTATTGCATAACCTTTCAGATGTGGAGTCACATTTTCACTAGATTTCACAGCTGATGACCTGCAAACAAAACTGAGTCTTCATGAAACACACACACACAATGCTTTTAACTTTCACATTATACCTTGGATTTGAACTCAACCTCTTGGTTCACTACATTCCAATATCTCTACTACACCACCATGTCTGTGTCAAGAAGTGATTTCAACAGTATTCTCAGATTTTTTTTAAATACACTCAAGAAAAACAATTATGATAGTTAATTTCACCTCAGATTGCAGCCCAAATTAATGCTTCACTGAGTTCAAGTAACAGACCCATCTCAACATCAACTGTTCATAGGAGACTACGTGAATCAGGACTTCATGGTCGAATTGCTGCAAAGAAACCACTACGAAAGGACACCAATAAGAAGAAGAGACTTGCTTGGGCCAAGAAACATGAGCAATGAACATTAGACCGGTGGAAATCTGTCCTTTGGAGTGATGAGCCCAAATTTGAGATTTTCGGTTCCAACAGCCGTGTCTTTGTGAGACGCTGAGTAGGTGAATGGATAATCTCTGCATGTGTGGTTCCCACCGTGAAGCATGGAGGAGGAGGTGTGATGGTGTGGGGGTGCTTTGCTGGTGACACTGTCAGTGATTTATTTAGAATTCAAGGCACACTTAACCAGCATGGCTACCACAGCATTTTGCAGTGATACGCCATCCCATCTGGTCTGCGCTTAGTGGGACTATCATTTGTTTTTCAACAGGACAATGACCCAGAACCCCCCACCAGGCTGTGTAAGGGCTATTTGACCAAGGAGAGTGATGGAGTGCTGCATCAGATGACCTGGCCTCCACAATCACCCAACCTCAGCCCAACTGAGATGGTTTGGGATGAGTTGGACTGCAGAGTGAAGGAAAAGCAGCCAACAAGTGCTCAGCATATGTGGCATCTCCTTCAAGACTGTTGGAAAATCAATCCAGGTGAAGCTGGTTGAGAGAATGCCAAGTGTGCAAATCTGTCATCAAGGCAAAGGGTTGCTACTTTGAAGAATCTTAAAAATAAATAAATATTTTGATTTGTTTAACACTTTTTTCGGTCCTGGATGATTCCATATGTGTTATTACATAGTGTTGATGTCTTCACTATTATTCTACAATGTAGAAAATAGTACAAATAAAGAAAAACCCTTGAATGAGTAGGTGTTTCATATGGTTATAGCATATGGCAGATGGCATATGGTTCTTTGGTATCTCATGCACTTATGTCAGCCTTTATAAAGGCTGCAAAACTTGAACAGCATGCAAGCTTAATGTTTAAGAACAGAATGCAACAGAGCATATTAACTGGGATGACATTCCCTCTCATATGGGAGACCAAAAAGAGCTTACTGAAAGCCACGCCTCGAGTAAGCCACTCCTGCAATTTTCTGATACAGTAGTCTGCCAATGAACAAGTGATGCGCGTGTTGTCAACAGAAATGTCATTGAAGGCAAAGTAAGTGTTACTGGCAAGGATTGTTAGTGGCAGCAAGTGTCCTGTAGGTTACTGGTAACATTTTACCTGTAAGTTATTGTAACATTTACAATAACTTACTGACAAGTAGTTTCCAGTTAAGAAATTACAAATTCACAGAAACTTCTGGCAACAAGTTGCACAATAACCTCTTTACAGTGCAGTGCATAACTGACACATTCTCTTGCAATGTTTGCAGAACAGAGTCAAAGGAGTTGCTGAACTTACATCGGTATAACCATCAAACACTTAAACTGCTCCAACACTTCCACAAATACACATATATTTAAAACACACCGCTAAATATGCTAATGTTAGGATTGAACCTTACATTCAAAATATTGGGTTGAAGAATCTCCCATACCTATAAAGTACCTAACTGTTTATATGTGTTGCTGTGAAGTGTAGCTTTTATGTTGTTTTTTTACCCCAGGGAACAACGCTCTACCCTAAC
The DNA here is from genome assembly GCF_002910315.2 of Salvelinus sp. IW2-2015. Lineage (NCBI taxonomy): Eukaryota > Metazoa > Chordata > Actinopteri > Salmoniformes > Salmonidae > Salvelinus > Salvelinus sp. IW2-2015. Next base: position 8,748,783 of record NC_036851.1, on the reverse strand, counting down.
CATACTGTTTTTTTGTGTTAATATATGTTCCAAGAAAAAAGTATGAACCTGGTGGTACTGCAGAAATGTCGATGCACTCCAACCAAGAGATTGCAAGATCAAATCCCCAAAGAAGTATACTCTACTTCTGCACTGCTAGTTTTACGTTGATGTTACAGTAGCTAGGTTTCCATCCAATTGGCGAAAGGTTTTCATGTGAATATTCTAAAATTGACTTGTTGTGGATAAAAGGCTGTGTGTGATGACGTAGTGCACATGAACATACTTTCTGTGGTTATTTTCCCTTCTACCAAGTAGAAAATACAAGTTAAATGGGTTTCCATCGCATTTTCTGATTCTACTGATGGTTTTCTCACAAAGAAATGTGTGTTAAATAGAGAGTACGTGCCCACTCTGTTATTGACATATGGGCTCTGGCCAAACGTTTGCAGACACAGTGCGGGTAAAGCATACATGATGTGATTATTATGGACAAAAGAGAGATTCTTTTAAAGATTTTTATTTGTCAAACGGCAGCCAAGTATCGATGATCATGTCACCAGAATAAGACCGTAGATATTTATTGGAAAGGAGCATCAAGCTCATCCCCTTGCACTTTCACCACCCTGTAAAGTTGATATAATTTGCATGCTTTCCTGACGTGTTGTAGTAGCAAGACCACACAACATGTCATCGTGTGACTCCAAGTTTACTTTGATTTGATGGTTATTATATAAATATTTGCGAATAAAAGCTGGTGGACCGCTTTTCTGCGTTATTCATTTTACCGACACGAAAACATTGGGCCTTGTCTAGCATATATTGTTTTGTTGACATTTGGAAAGTTTACGACAAATTTTCTGTTGCCATCATTCTTTATCCGACATGTATTTTACTCTAATACAAAGATTGGCTGGAAACCAGGCTACTGATTGTGATAATTGTACAAGTATTTATTTGATTCTGGACAGCTTTTCAAAAAGTGCAGAAATGCATTCTTGCTAAAAAGTCTGTGGCCATATCTCTTTTACGCTCAAAGATCTGGTGGTTTAGCTGCACTGTAACAGGACATTACACGTTAGTAATAGTGAGTAAGGGGTTTATAGTTCATATCCCAGTTTTGTTCACAGTACATTTTACAGTAATTTAAATCCGAATTTTATAGAAATAAAACCTTCAAGGTGTTGTATATATTTACTTTACTTTTACTCAAGGGACCATGACACAACATTCTGCAAAAGTCCTAAAGATGTCCTTGGGATTTGCCTGGAACAAACTGGTAACTAGACAAAACCTCTAGGGGACAATGAACGTTTAAATAAAATGTATGTCAATTAAATGACATTTGACATCTCGGTTTTCAAGTGAGCTCAAATGTTGTCACATGTTGAAATGTTGCATCCCCATGTTGTCACATTTATTTCACATGAGATCATGTTGTCACGTATTGCCTCACAAGTTGTCGTATGTTGCTTCACATGTCGTCACATGTTATTACATTAACTTCACTTTAAATCACACGTGATCATGTCAAATTCATGTGGTTTTTCAGTGGACAACACTGAACTGTTATGGGAAGAGACCCTTTGAAATTGATGTGATCAGGGATGTAATCAGGCACGGTGATGGAGCCCTTACATGCCTATTTAGCACTCAATTAAGAAATTACTTTTCAGAACTTAACATTATACTTTACAAGATTATATTCAATAATTTGTGAGAAATGCAAGCCCAAGTGATTTGTTTCAACTATAACTCAGTGTGAGCTCTTAATGCTGTGTGAATCCTTTTCAAAAGGAATTTAGGATCTGAGAATGGAAAACTCGTTTTCTGCTCTTAACACATTTACCTACATGAATAATTTAACAAAGAAGCATTTCAAGAGGAGCAAATTGAACCAGCACGCAAATCTTTCGAAAACAGCATCTGCATTTTTCAGAAGGTGGTCAGTGGAAATAAGAGGGTTTTTAGCTTCGTAAGACAGAAACACAGAATAGTTCTAGCACATTGCGTGTTTTTACTCAGTCTAATCGACCAGAAGGCTGAATGATAAAACATGATAAAAACCTCCCTCTACCACAGTATACAGTGTATACTGTGGTAGAGGGAGTTTCAGCAAAAAATAATAATTCAACAAAAATAACCCACCCAGCCAGACTGTGATGAGCGCTAGAATGGATGAAGGTTATGGTTGACTGCCTTCGCAGTCCTTTCGATGTTAGTGTTGGGGTGGCTGTCTTTTCTCCACAGACCAGTAAAAAGATTGTCATGACATGGATGTAGAGTGACTTCTGCAACCCCAGGGCCTGTGTTTTAGATAGTGCTGTGTTGTTGGTGAAGAGAGGAGGTGAGGATAAGGGAGGTGTAAGAGGGTTACTGGATGTGCTGGCTGGATAGTCAAAGACAGAAAAGTATGAAGATAGGCTAAAACTGGTTTATCAATAAAAATCCTTGATCACACTTGTAGGCAATGTCATGAGCAGAAATACGTAATTGGGTCTGACAGTCGTCTTGCAGCGAATAGCGCATTTCCAGGCCATCAAATCAAAGGCACTACTTCGATATAAAGTGTTTTGCGATGAAAATGAAAACCTGGATTTTCGTCACTTTCAGGAGGTTGGAGTAATGACATTGCCTCGAATCTAGTTTGTGCCTTTAGATTTTCGAGAAAATAAACAACTAACAAAGAATTTTGACTTCTCATACCCCAAACCCCAGCCTGGTCTACTTAGCCTGCTTAGCAAGCGTTCCCGGAAGCCTCACAATGTTGAGTCTCTGGGTTTACAAACTCTGTGAGATGGTTTTGCTACCTTACATTTGTGATTGTCTGGCTACAGATGTAGGATCTTAATTTAAGCCAGTTTTCTACAGCAGGAAAATAATCCAGCAGCTACAGGAAATATAAATTATTATGTGGATTATAATTAATGGACATTTTTGTAGGGGTTGATACATTTTTCGTAAGGAAAAATCTATTCTGAAATTACAAACTTCAGAAGCCTTTTAAAAACCTAAAATACACGACAAGTTTTAAATGTCCTGCATTGCTGGAAGGTTCTCCTGCCACAGGGGATCAAGATCCTACGTCTGCACACTGAATCACACAGGATGCTAATGTAACATGTTAGATGTTCCCAAACACAGCTACTAGAACATAACAGTGCCCACTCCCATTCCTTCTGAGTCTCAACCCTCCTCTCCTGACTCCCATCCCTCTTTGACAGTATAATTTTATTTAAAAAAGTATAATAACTGGATAATTGGAGAATAATTGGTAGTGATTCAGAATAATTTGTTAGCAGCATAGATACATGCATTCCCTTAATACGTGTTTACAGTAAAACACAGTTGCCGTCTAACATCTCAAACTTAAGTCACACATGGTTCATTTGGAACCCGAAGGCAAAATCACTCCATCTCAGAAGAGTCCTTAAAACTTCTTGACGCACGGATCCCTTTAGCGGGATCATTTTCGTAAACAACCGCTGCATTGCAGAGCGCCAAATAAAAAAAAAATTGCTGAAAATATTTATATTTAAGAGATCACAAGTGCAATATAGCAAAACACAGCTTAGCTTGTTGTTAATCCACCTGTCGTGTCAGATTTTGAAAATATGCTTTACAGCGAAAGCTATCCAATCGTTTGTGTGAGTTTATCGATTACTAGACAAAACATTAAGAACACCTAGCAGCAATGTATATTGGTCACGAAAGCCAGAAAAGCAATACAATTAATCGCTTACCTTTGATGATCTTCGGATGTTTGCACTCACGAGACTCCCAGTTACACAATAAATGTTACTTTTGTTCGATAAAGATTATTTTTATATAAAAAAAACTCAAATTTTGTTGGCGCGTTATGTTCAGTATTCCACAGCCTTAGGCAGGTCATCAAGGCTTGACGAAAATTCCAAATAGTATCCGTAAAGTTCGTAGAAACATGTCAAACGTTTTTAATAATCAATCCTCAGGTTGTTTTTAACATCAATAATCAATAATATTTCAACCGGACTGTAAACTATTCAATACTGTAGAGAAAGAAAATGTCGAGCAACCAGTGTTGAGCGGATGAACTAATGTAAGGACATCCGTCTATCCACTGACACGTTTTGATAAATCTCGCTAATTTTTCAGAATAAAAGCTTGAAACTATGTCTAAAGACTGTTCACACCATGAGGAAGCCATTGGAAAAGGAATCTGGTTGATATCCCTTTAAATGGACGAAAGGCAGGCAATGGAACAGTGATTTTTCAAAATAAGAGTCACTTCCGGGTTGGATTTCCTCAGGTTTTCGCCTGCAAAATCAGTTCTGTTATACTCACAGACAATATTTTGACAGTTTTGGAAACTTTAGAGTGTTTTCTATCCTACTCTGTCAATTATATGCATATTCTAGTATCTGGACCTGAGAAATAGGCAGCTTACATTGGGAACGTTATTTTTCCGAACATAAAAATTCTGCCCCCTAGCTTAACATTCAGATATGTCAAGAACATTACATTGTATCAATCATAGTAGTGCTGAATAATATGCAGAGCTGAGCATTATTTACGAACCCATGGTTTCCTGAAGGATCTGAGTCTATGACAATCACTATCATCCCTGTGGATCTGTTGGCAACCAGTGTGAAGTGTGCTGTGAAGAACAAACATGCAAATGAAGGATTTCAAAGAGTTACAGTACATACAATCGTAACAATTTTTCCACAACAAATTTTCTTCCTATTAACAAAATTTGAAATGTATATTTTGTTAAACCAAAGTATCAGCTATCACGTCATGTAAAATAACATTCTCTTGTTTTTTCATTTTTTTCATAAAATGCAACTAAAATGCAATTCGTTCTTATGTTGCCACATTTGAAATTGTGTTTTTTACACTGGATAAAAGTAGAGACTCCAAGCTTTTAAAGTGTATAGCTTACACTACAGTCGAGGAACAATGGGAAGTAAATCTGCTTTGAAAGTTGATAAACTTGTAACCCCACTTTCGAGAAAATGGCCCTTGAATGTTTTGGTACACCTACCGGAGAGCTCTTTGTCTACACCCATTCAGCGTCGTTCACGCCCTCTTAAGCCTTAGCCCCACCCATCTCTTTAAGGTTTGACATGTGAGACCATGTGCTAAACAGATTGAGTAAGGTACTGATTTCAAGACTAAAGGCTGGTTTATACTACGTCTATTGCCATGTCTGTAGACAGTTGTCGCAGTCACATCATGAACATTCTATTGTTGTCTGAAATCAAACTTGTCATTGTCGTTATGAAAAAGTATGAACACAAAAATGACAGGCTGCATGACATTAGCAGCCTGGTGGTACAAGACAGCATAACTTGTGTATTTTAACACCAATAAACACATCCTTTTAAATATGAATTTAGTATATATCAATCTAACAAACCAGGCAACTAAAAGCAGCTTTTTAAACAATGTTTTGACTTGTTTCTAGCTTGTTAGCTGTTTAGCCAGTTCAAATACTGACCATATCATATAGTTGACAACGTCTTAACTTTAGCTATTTTGCATTCATTATTACAGGAAAATAAACTCACAACAATATCATTATTTACAAGTTAATGGCAAGTGTTAATTACAGAAAATAGCTTACGTTGTGAGTGTGACAAAATAAAATCAGGGCATTCTAACGGAGAATTTTAGAACTTGGACACTGTCTCGTTGGTCTAACGTTATATTCTAATTTGTCTTTGGTGCAGGTCATGTTGTTCTTAATATTACCATCTCTGGTAAACACACACTATATCAAATACAATCTATGTTTATTTGTCGCATGCACAGGATACAGCAGGTGTATACGGTACAGTGAAATGGTTACTTGCATAGTGGAGTCTTTTGTTTTGACATGTAGCTAGTTTAACAATGAACCATAATCCCAACTCATACCATTAGTACCCTGCATGAATCTGTAGGTAGCTAACCAACTGGGTTCACTGTTAGCTAGCTAGCTAACATTGGGCTATAACTAACAATGCAAACTAACAATGCAGATACAAATAATATTACCACACAGATCATACATGTAATGTTAGCCAGCTAATGCTAGCTAGCTCACGGTATGCTTTAACTTGCAATGAAAACGACTTTCTGACAAAATAAGAAAGATATAGTATCAGAAAATGTAGCTAGCTAGACGCTCTTACCCATATTCACTACCAGTCAAATTGTGAATAATAGTGAAGACATCAGAACTATGAAATAACACATATGAAATCATGTAGTAACCAAAAAAAGTGTTATAACAAAATTTATATATGACTTTCTTCAAAGTAGCCACCCGTTGCCTTGATGACAGCTTTACGGACACGAAGAAGGGCTCCATATGGTATAGCTGACACTGATCATTCCTGATTAATTTAGGATTTTAGACAAATCTGACGAACTGACTAAATCTCCGGACACATCTGTAAGGAATCACAGTTTTGAGAGAAATATCAAATATTTCCAGGGGCTATTGCAAGAAATTACATAAGGTCCTTTATCATTTTATCCTAAAAATTGTGAACACATTTTGTAGATTTTAAATTGGGATTCTTTGCTCCGGATAAGGGCATTTCCAGGCATAAAGCTGACATTAAAATGAATAATACTGAAAGTAAATATATATATTTTCCCTCATTACATTCCCTTAAATACTGGACAAGGATTGTCACAACTTTCAATAATTCCTGAAGTATATTTGGGATCCCAATTCCTTTGTAGTCAACTGATTCTGGATTTGATGATATCCTCTGGGACAGCAGAAGAGAAAGAGGAGGACTGTGTGGGTGACCAAAGATAGACCATGTCGGAAGATGCATAGAAACAGTCTATCCAATAGAAATCTCTGATCCCACTAGGAAACTATGGAGTGGCAATGGTGGCAAGCTGACCACAGGACATGTGATCATGTTATATTGCCAAAACTGGTCATGTGCAGTACAAAACTCCCTCAACAAAGTGAAAGGTTGTTTTGACATATTTGAAATAATCTTACAAGGTGATATCACTAACAACGGTCAAACTCTGCCTCTTTCCAATGTACATCAATTCAACCAAATTCTGTCCTATTCGGCTTAACATTGTTTTGATACATTTTTACTTGCATACAGTACAAATGTACTCACTCCTTTGAGCTTCAGTTTTTAACCATGTCTGGGTTGACGGTGTTTAATTAGTATGTACACTGGCAGTACTGTGTCTAGTGTCCAGAAAGACAATGGCAGCACTCTCCACTTGCTTGTTATGAGTCAGGGTTGTTAGCCATTTTTTAATTTCCCATTAGACACACAAAATATAAATGTATGTTCTCTCCCAGGTAACTCATTAATTAGCTTTGATGCATGTGAAGCTCGAGTGAAGGCTTTTTGCCAAGAATTGGTTAGCAGTTTATGCATAAAATAAATTACAGATGAACAGATGGTTACATTAGGGACTAATGATATTGACACATTATGTGTGTGTGTGTGTGTTTGTCTGTGTGTGCGTGTAAGTGTGCATGCGTGCTTGTGTTCGCATATGTCTGTGCATGTGTTCTTGCATGTTTGTGTGTATGTGGGAATATAAAAGCACAGAAGGCAAGACTACCACCTACTGTAACTGTGTTCATAGTTGTCAAAATAAACATGTATTAAAAAGAGCTATTGGCAATTTTTATTTAACCTTTATTTAACTAGGCAAGTCAGTTAAGAACAAATTCTTATTTACAATGACGGCCCAGGAATGGTGGGTTGACTGCCTTGTTCAGGGGCAGAACGACAGATTTTTACCTTGTCAGGTCGCTCTGGGAATTACTGGCCCAACGCTCTAACCACTAGGCTACATGCCGCCCCCCAAAAATGAAACAATACAATTTAGCAATGTATTACATTTGAGCGAGAGATAGTGTGAGGAATGGTGCAATTCTATGGTGCAATTCTACCCAATTCTACCCTAGAGTTTCAGAATGCATCCCAACAGAAGTTCTCTTTCATTGTAAAACTGGTTGTTTGGATCTTGGATACAGATTGGATATTCCAAGCCATGCTGTATTTGCCATCACAGACATACCTATGCCTGCTAATAGTACCAAATGCTATCTATGCGCAAAATTTCTGTAACCACGTCTCCATCCACAGTTTTTATGCGAGTAAAGTCATATAGTATAAAAACAATTAATGACAGCTGTGATGGAGACAGGACGTTTTGGTGTAATTTTACAAATACTCACAGATCATTTGTTCCTTTGATCTTTTGTGTCTGTAAAATTAATTATGAGGGAAATAGCAGTCGAAACGCCTTTATGCTCAAATATCGATTTAATAACCATCACATCGAATTAAATTTGGAGTCACGCAATGATATGGTGTCTGGTCCTCCAGCTACGACTCGGGAAACCATGCAGTTTATTGGGCAACAGATGAAATAAGTTATGATGAACTTCACAGGGTGATGAAAGTGCACAGTGATGAGTTTGATTTTGCTTTCCAATAAATATCGAGGGTCTTATTCTGGTGACATGATGATCGACGGTTGACTGCCGTTTCACAAATAAAACTATTCTTATGGATAACAACATCATTATGTAGACTAGACACCATGCACAGCCTAACCGCACTGTATCTGCGAACTGTTGGCAAACACGCAGGTGCTAAGACCAGAGTAGGCACACTTGATATTTAACGCAACAGTTTTTGTGACAAAACTATCGGTAGAGTTAAAAATGAGGAGGAAACACATTGAACTATAGATTATTATTTGGTATATCAAAACTTAAGTGAGAAAGTCCATTTTGTGTGCACTACTTCATCACACACTGATTTTAATCTGAAATAAGTCAATATGGTGGAAACATACCACCGGTGGGAAAAAGTATACACTTTATGCAGATTCTTTAATATTCGCATTAAAATCTGTAGCCAATTGGATGGAAACGTAGTTAATGTAATGTTAGCTGCAAAGTTCCGTTACATTTAGCCAAATAAAGATTCAACTGTAACACTGTTGCTAGGTAGCCCAAAAAACATGGGGGGTCAAAACGGAGCACCACAGTGCTCTATCAGAGGAAGATTTCTGTACCACTCCTCAGAAAACTGTGGTTTGATGTCCAGATCCACTTTGGGCGCCACGGGAAAGAGTGGAAAAGGAATCTGACAGCAGACTTGTTTTGAAAGTGGTGACTATTTAACATTTTCACACGTACCAACAAACGGGTGTGATCATTTTAAAGTGGTCCCTGCAGCGTACGCTCAAACCCGTTTGATTAGAACGCTTATTTAGAACGTCCAGCTTTGATTGACACAACAGTCAGCATTTGAGCTGGCCACACTTTTTTCACAGAAACATTTTGCACAAACACAGTCCTTACAAAGTTATGTTGTGAATGTGACCAGTTTATTTTTGGATGCAGTGTTCAGACATTCAGAGAATAGCTACAGCATAACACAATCATCCAAACTGAAAAATGTAGGCTACATTTGTCCTAGCGCAAACTGAGGAAAGATTGACGTAGCACAAACAGTCATATTTAGATAACTCTCAGCTGACAGAAACCACAATATGAATAAGCTAATAACAATTACAATTTATAATTCATCACATCACGGGTGAGTTCACCATTGATCTAAATATTTGAGTTAAGCACTTTCTAGAAATCGAAAGTAATCCGAAGATAGGTTGTTTGTGCGCGCCGCCATGTTTTTGTTGTTGTTGCGCCAACCAAAGTTAATAAGAGATGAGATGAGTTTAGTCTGTTTTCAGTATGCATGTTGAAGGGGGTGTGTCGTCTACCATCGTTCACATCCCGTCATTCACTTCCGGAAGTGTACTCGAAAAATGAGTGAACCTTCCCCAGGTCATTTTGTTATAACATCTTTGGTCCGACAGACATTTACTTGAAACACAGAAAGCACTGTACGTCAACAAACATGGTTCCACATATAGCTGGAATTAGCTTTGCTCATCAAAATCAGTACAACCTTCAAAAAAGTATTTTACACACATAATATGTGTCCATTACAATCTATGCAAGAATCGGAATGCATGATTAGTCACCAGTACTTGAAAACATGTGAATAAAACAGTAAATAAAAAAATATTTACCACACAAAACATTTTCTGATAGTGATTGATTGATTATTTGTTATGAGCAATTTTGAAGACAGAATTTGTCCAGGATATTATAGTCTACACAGGGTCCACCCCTGACATCTAACATTATGAGGGGCTTGGGGTGTCCGGGTCCACGGTGATGACCATGCTGCCTCCTCATCTCGGCAAGGGACACACTTTGTATGTGGACAATTGGTACAGTAGTCCCACGCTCTTCCAGCATCTGCTCTTCCAGCATCTGCTCTCCAACAGCACGGGGGCCTGTGGCACAATCAGGTTGAACAGGAAGGGGATGCCGGCATTCAGATACAGGAAGATGCAGAGAGGGGAGGTGGAGTTCAAGGAGAACGGTCAACAGCTGGCAGTAAAGTGGCATGACAAACAAGACGTCCATGTCCTCTCCACTGTCCGTACAGCAACCATGTCGGCCACAGGGAAGGTGGACCACCTGACGGGAGAGAGAAAGATCAAACCAGACGGTGTGCTTGACCTTAAACTCAAAATGGGGGCAGTGGATAAGTCGGACATGATAAACAACTCCGAAAACGACTAAGTGGAATAAGAAGATATTTTTCCATCTGATCGACACTGCTGCCCTCAATGGCCACATAGTTCACCGCCAACTAACAAGTGAGATGATTACTGAACAAGGTACATTTTGTAATTGGACATACAGTTCACATACAAATCCCATACAGTTACATTACGCAATTATAGTGACAATATCTCACCCACCTTCACACTGCCTCATCATCCTCTCCCCCCACTCCCTTTCAGGTAAAGTAATTACCTACCAAAAGTACAGAGAAAATCTCACGAGAGAGCTGCTGGAGGAGCACCACACCCCTCATCGTCCATCCACTGGGGGCCGTCCTGCCTGCTGCAGACAATCACCTACGCCTCACTGCATGACATTTTCCCTGCAAAGTCCCTCAATGTCATGCCCTGACCTTAGTTATCTTTGTTTTCTTTATTATTTTGGTTAGATCAGGGTGTGACGAGGGTGGTATTTGTGTTTTTGGCTTGTCTAGGGTTTTTTGTATATCTATGGGGTTTTGGAATTGTCTAGGTAAATGTAGGTCTATGGTGGCCTGAATTGGTTCCCAATCAGAGACAGCTGTTTATCGTTGTCTCTGATTGGGGATCCTATTTAGGTTGCCATTTTCCATTTTGGTTTCGTGGGTTATTGTCTATGTGTAGTTGCATGTCAGCACTCTTTGTTATAGCTTCACGTTAGTTTTGTTAGTTTGTTTAGTGTTTATTCGTTCATTAAAAGAAGAATGTATACATATCACACTGCGCCTTGGTCTCCTCCTTACGACGAACGTGACACTCAAACTGCTGCTCAAGGTAGTCGCACACGGAAGCATTGCAAAGTCTGCCTGTCTGGCACCAGGAGAAGGAAGCAGAAGAGGTTGACAAAGTACATGTCTTTAGCTTGTGACACACCTCTATGTGTTTCACCATGCTTTGGGGAGTATCATATGCTCAAGCACTATTGAGCACATCTGCAGCTATTAGTGACTGACTGACCTGACTGGTGACTTGACAGGTGAACTGCCATGATACTATGATACTGTGCCTTTAGAGGTGGGGGTGGAAATGCAGTTGTTGTTCATTCACTGCATGAATATGAAATATGGGTTATGCATATTCCATTTTTTTCCCTCGAGTAAAACACGCTTTTGTTGTTGTTTTTCAACCACCACCAGTACTTAGATAAAATAGGTGATTATTACATATTGGCCTATGTGTTTTCTTGCTGTGTTTTCATCCAGTAAACTGTTAAAGAGTGTACGCTGGCATACAAAAGCTGGCCTCAATCTTCAGTTCAAAAGATGTCCAGCTCCAGTTATGATTTTGGCAAATACTGTTCAATACTGTTTGTCGGTGTGGTTTCTGAAAGTACTTCTCTGACAGCATGTAGCTAGCTACATAAGCACGATTGAATGTCACACCAAAAAGGTTATGAAAGTAGTAACGTTACCTTGCAGTTATAAGGAATACACACAAATATACTATGCTCCACACTTTTAAACCTTTATTTAACTAGGAAAGTCAGTTAACAACAAATTCTTATTCACAATGACGGCATACCGGGGAACAGTGGGTTAACTGCCTGGTTCAGAGGCAGAACAACATATTTTTACCTGTCAGCTCGGGGATTCAATCCAGCAACCTTTCGGTTACTGGCCCAATGCTCTAACCCCTAGGCTACCTGCATACAGTGAGCTACAGTAGAAACAACATCACACTACATACAGAAACTATTATAATGTAATAAGGCACTTACTTTGACAGAAACGCACACATTTCCAAAGCTATTATCATGTAGTAATGAAAACAACAATGAATGCGATGCGGGCACCAGACGGAAAAATGTAACACGTGTGTGCAGGTCCAGTTCTGAATGAAGATGTACAAATGTCTGCAGACTTGATCTGCAGAAACAATTGGGAAGTGCTTGGGGAAGTTTGTCTGGGACAGTAATGCCTAAAAAGTAAATTGTGAATAAAAAGTGAAATGGCCTACTTTTATTTGAATTAATGAGGTGGTGGAATACAGCTTAATTCAAACTGTTTTTAGAAGATAAAACTTGTAAGAAAATCATTTGAAATTGACAACTTGAAAAAGCCTATACAGTTGAAGTCGGAGGTTTACATATACCTTAGCCAAATTCATTTAAACTCTGTTTTTCACAGTTACTGACATTTAATCCTAGTCAAATGTCCATGTCTTAGGTCAGTTAGGATCACCACTTTATTTTAAGAATGTGAAATGTTAGAATAATACTAGAGAGAATTATTTATTTCAGCTTGTATTTCTTTCATCACATTCCCAGTGGGTCAGAAGTTTACACTCAATTAGTATTTGGTAGCATTGCCTTTAAATTGTTTAACTTGGGTCAAACGTTTTCGGGTAGCCTTCCACAAGCTTCCCACAATACGTTGGGTGAATTTTGGCCCATTCCTCCTGACAGAGCTGCTGTAACTGAATCAGGTTTGTAGGCCTCCTTGCTCACACATGCTTTTTCAGTTCTGCCCACAAATGTTCTATAGGATTGAGGTCAGGGCTTTGTGATGGCCACTCCAATACCTTGACTTTGTTGTCCTTAAGCCTTTTTGCCACAACTTTGGAAGTATGCTTGGGGTCATTGTCCATTTGGAAGACCCATTTGCGATCAAGCTTTAACTTCCTGACTGATGTCTTGAAATGCTGCTTCAATATATCCACATCATTTTCCTACCTCATGATGTCATATATTTTGTGAAGTGCACCAGTCCCTCCTGCAGCAAAGCACCCCCACAACATGATGCTGCTACCCCCATGCTTCACGGTTGGGATGGTGTTCTTCAGCTTGCAAGCGTCCCCCTTTTTCCTCCAAACATAATGATGGTCATTATGGCCAAACAGCTCTATTTTTGTTTCATCAGACCAGAGGATATTTCTCCAAAAAGTACGATCTTTTTTCCCATGTGCAGTTGCAAACCGTAGTCTGGCTTTTTATGGTGGTTTTGGAGCAGTGGCTTCCTCCTTGCTGAGCGGCCTTTCAGGTTATGTCAATATAGGACTCGTTTTACTGTGGATATAGAAACTTTTGTACCTGTTTCCTCCAGCATCTTCACAAGGTTCTTTGCTGTTGTTCTGGGATTGATTTAAACTTTTCGCACCAAAGTACGTTCATCTCTAGGAGACAGAATGCATCTCCTTCCTGAGCGGTATGACGGCTGCTTGGTCCCGTGATGTTTATACTTGCGTACTATTGTTTGTACAGCTGAACGTGGTACCGTTAGGAAATTGCTCCCAAGGATGAACCAAACTTTTGGAGGTCTACAATCAGAGGTCATGACTGATTTCTTCTGATTTTCCCATGATGTCAAGCAAAGTGTAACGGCATTCCTCTTCGTCTGAGGAGGAGTAGGAAGGATCGGACCAATGTGCAGCGTGGTAAGTGTTCGTCATTTTATTAAAATGCACTGAACACTAAATACAAAATAAACAAACAAAGAACAACCGAAACAGTTCCGTCTGGTAACAAATACAAAGACAGAAGACAAACACCCACAACCAAAATGGGGAAAACAGGCTACCTAAGTATGATTCTCAATCAGAGACAACGATCGACAGCTGCCTCTGATTGAGAACCATACCAGGCCAAACACAGAAATACAACAACATAGAAAAAAGAACATAGACTGCCCACCCCAACTCACGCCCTGACCAAACTAACACAAAGACATAAAAAAGGAACTAAGGTCAGAACGTGACACAAAGAGGCACTGAGTTTAAAGGTAGGCCTTGAAATACATCCACAGGTACACCTCCAATTGACTCAAATTATGTCAATTAGCCTATCAGAAGCTTCTAAAGCCATGACATAATTTTCTGGAATTTTCCAAGTTGTTTAAAGGCACAGTCAACTTAGTGTAAGTAAACTTCTGACCCACTGGAATTGTGATACAGTCAATTATAAGTGAAATAATCTGTCTGTAAACAATTGTTGGAAAAATTACTTGTGACATGCACAAAGTAGATGTCCTAACCAACTTGCCAAAACTATAGTTTGTTAACAAGAAATTTGTGGAGTGGTTGAAAAACAAGTTTTAATGACTCCAACCTAAGTGTATGTAAACTTTTGGTAAGAGGTTCAAGCTTTTGGTGAGAGGTTAAAGATTTAATATTTAATAATTTTTACCCCCCAAACTCATATTCATTAAATAAAGTGGCACGTTTAATTTTGTCTGGCTTAGCATTCCAAATAAAATGACATTTGTTTTGCTCATATGATTTAATAAATGAGTCGTATAGAGTAGGCAGGACCATTAGTAAGTAAGTCAACTATGATAGGACCAAAGAGTTAATCAACGTGATTTTTCCATAAAGAAGTATTTAACCACTCCATGGTTGCAGTATCTTATCTATTTTTGCAAACTTCATATTGAAGTTTATATTGAAGTTCATTTATATTTTTTGAGACGTGAATGCCGAGTATGTCTACTTCACCATCCACTCATTTTATTAGTAAACTACAAGGTAGTGTAAACACTGTGTCCTTTAATGATCCAATAAGTAATATGGTGCACTTGTCATAATTAGGTTTTAGTCCAGAGAGGCTAGAAACGTGATCAAGATCTTTAATGAGACTGTGCAAGGATCCAGATTGTGGATTTAAGAAAACAGCATTCTTACATAGGTATTCCTCTTGTCCAGATGGGATAGGGCAGTGTACAGTGCAATGGCGATTTCGTCATTAGTGGATCTCTTGGGGCAGTATGCAAATTGCAGTGTGTCTAGGGTGTTCGGTAAGATGGAGGTGATATGATCCTTAACTAGCCTCAAAGCACTTCATGATGACAGAAGTGAGTGCTATGGGGCGATAGGTATTTAGTTCTGTTTCATTCGCTTTCTTGGATACAGGATCAGTGATGGTAATCTTGAAGCAAGTGGGGACAACAGACTGGGATAGGGAGAGATTGAATATGTCCGTAAACATTCCAGCCAGCTGGTCTGCGTATGCTCTGAGGGCGTGGCTAGGGATGCCATCTGGGCGGGCAGCTGTCATGACGTGGCCCTTTCTGGGTATAGATCATGGCTTCTCACTCTCTCCTACACCCAGGTTCTGTTATCTCAGGTCATAAATTCCTTGTGGAAACTCTACCCACTTTTCATGCAGTATGGAGAGAGAGAGTTCCATGGTAGAACAAAGCAACTCCCGACAAATTGTACTACATTCCAGAATTTGAGACTGGAACAATATCCATATTTTGGAGAATGTATAAACAGTCGGTGGAGAAGCCAGATACGACCGGGTCCGTTTTGATTCATATTTGTGACCTCATGAAAGAAAATTCAGCCACATTACCCTCTCTGTTTATACAGGTGCCTCCGTTATGAGGTTGGAATCTAATTATTGTATAAAATGAATGAGTAAAGATGAAACTATGTAATGTGACGTTAAACCTTTAATGTGAGAGAATTGTAATTCCCTTTAAAGTTGAACTAAGTCATTGGCCCACCCCCGTGAGCACAGGCATGATCAGGCACAGACATAGAACCGCCTTTTCTACTGTTATGAATAAAAGCCCCACCTAAGAAAATATTTTTCAGACCACGCGTTCCTCGGTGGAAACTGAGGGGCACAGGTTTGAGTTTAGACTAAGCAAACCCACAGCGTGAGCTGTGATTGCGAATAGTTATTGAATTCCTAACCATACCACATGGAGCATTGGCTACATGGCTGGAAATGGTTATACTCTGACACTATCGATCCCTACAGAATAAGAGCAAATCTTAGATACGAATTACTAGTTTGCAGCTAGAAATTATGTCAACCTGGGATGTGATTACCAACACCCGCCGAAACACTATTCTATGAGAACATTTCTGAATGGAACTCTGAAGTATCCATTCTAACCACGAAAGACTTTGATCTTCAGGGAAGCAGAGAGAGAGAGAGAGAGAGAAAGAGACGAGGATGAACTGACTCTCCAGCAGACGGACCGGATTCCAACAGAAAAGATCACGACACATGGGCGTAAATATATTGATTGATTGCAATTATTCCCGAATGAGTGAGCATTCATGTGCAAAGGATTAGCATTTCAATTAATATAATTATCAACTGTGTGTAGTGATCCCTTTTTCCTTTCCCGCTGTTCTCAGTCCACACCCACTTCCCTTTGTCCACCAAGCCGTCATATCATCTTAACCCACTAGGGAATTTCCCCTGTCATTTGTTAGTAACAGATCTACTTGTCACGTCCTGACCTGAGTTATCTCTGTTTTCTTTATATTTTGTTTAGGTCAGGGTGTGACTAGGGTGGGTACGTTAGTTTTGTATTGTCTAGGATTGTTGTAGGTCTAGGTGATTTATATGTCTATGGTGGCCTGATATGGTTCCCAATCAAAGGCAGCTGTTTATCGTTGTCTCTGATTGGGGACCATATTTAGGTAGCCATTTTCTCTTTTATGTTCGTGTTCTTGTCTAGTTACCTTTCAGAACTCATTTGTATAGCTTTACGGTTCGTTTTGTTATTTTGTTCAGTGTTCATTCTTATAATAAAGAAGAATGGACGCATACCACGCTGCACCTTGGTCCGATTCATACGACGAACGTGACACTACTGTTTGTTTGTTTATGCATTTCTGTGATTATTTAGTTAATCATTTATTTACTAAGACAATTGGTGTATGAATAATTCATAGTAAAGGCTGGGTTCGTGCAGATAACCAACCATTTACAATGTTTGGAATGAGACTGATGTGAGGTTAAGGATAATTAATTAATAAGACTACTTGATCAGATATTAAAATATCTGAATAGTTATTTTAGGAAAATTATGACTTTGTAATCTGAAGATTTTCCTTGGTGCCCCGACTTCCTAGTTAATTACATTTGCATGATTCGTTTAATCACGTAATAATAATTACAGAGAATTGATTTGATAAAATAACAGTCTTCACTTTTAATGATGCCAAAGACACAACGCAGCCTTGCGAGGGTTAACACGCTTAAATGCCTTACTCCCGTCGGCCACGGCAAATGAGAGCTCACAGTCCACGGAAGCGGTGGTGGCCCACATCAAAGGTGTTTAGCTTGTCTGGGAGAAAGACGGTGTCCGAGACGTGGCTGGTTTTCCCTTTATAATCCGTGATTGTCTTGAGACCCTGCCACATATTTTATTTATTTATTTCACCTTTATTTAACCAGGTAGGCTATTTGAGAACAATTTCTCATTTACAACTGCGACCTGGCCAAGAAAAAGCAAAGCAGTTCGACACATACAACACAGAGTTACACATGGGATAAACAAACGTACAGTCAATATAGTAGAAAAAGTCTATATACAGTGTGTGCAAATGAGGTAGGATAAGGGAGGTAAGGCAATAATAGGCTGTCACGTTCTGACCATAGTTCTTTTGTGTTTTCTTTGTTTTAGTGTTGGTCAGGACGTGAGCTGAGTGGGCATTCTATGTTGTGTGTCTAGTTTTCCTGTTTCTATGTTTGGCCTGATATGGTTCTCAATCAGAGGCAGGTGTTAGTCATTGTCTCTGATTGGGAACCATATTTAGGTAGCCTGTTTTGTGTTGGGTTTTGTGGGTGGTTGTCTTCTGTCTTTGTGTCTATGCACCAGATAGGACTGTTTCGGTTTTGCCACATTTGTATTTTGTAGTGTTCAAGGTTTTGTCGTTATTAAACATGATGAACACTAACTACGCTGCGTCTTGGTCCGATCCCTGCTACACCTCCTCTTCAGACGAAGAGGAGGAAATATGCCGTTACATAGGCCATGGTGGCGAAGTAATTACAATATAGCAATTAAACACTGGAATGGTAGATATGCAGAAGATGAATGGGCAAGTAGAGATACTGGGGTGTCACTCCACTTTGTCTCTGTACATTTTGCCTGCTTGATTGCCTTACGGAGAGCATACCTGGATTGTTTGTACTCGACCATATGTGACCGACCAGCTCAAATCGGTCTTATGTAGCAACATTTGAAATTGTGTTTTTTACATTGGATAAAAGCAGAGACTCAGAGCTACAAAATTGTATATCATACACTGCATTTTTTAGGCACACAGGGGAAATTAATTATGCTTTTTAGGGTTGATACATGTTTGAGAAAATGGCCTTTGACTGTTTTGGTAGCTACCGGAGAGCTCTCCTTTGTCTACACCCATTCAGCATTGTTCACACCCTCTTAAACCATCCCCACCCATCTCTTTAAGGATTCACATGTTAGGTCATGTGGTAAACAGTGAGTAGTGTAGTAAAGATTAAGACTAAAAGTGGTAAAAGTAGTAGCCTACAATAACGAAAAATTCCAGGTAAACAGAAAGTGTCCAGATAAAAATATTCTCTAAATATTAGATGACGCTTACCCAGACACACTTGTCTAAATTGATGGGTCATGTGAAAGAAATGCTATAACCACCAGCCACATATTGCCAAGTGGATGGGTCTCTACAGAAGGTGTAAACGGTACAGCCAAATGGTTACTTGCATAATAGCAATATCAGAAATAGATATATAGTAGTAGTGTCAATATAAATCAAATAATATACAGTATGTACAAGAACAATAATATCAGTGATAGATGAGGTAGTTATATGCATACAATCAGGGCTAAAGTGGCTGAGCAGCAGGATAAAAAAAAATTGTAGCAGCAACATATGTTTTAGAAGAGAGTCATTTGAATAGAGTCATTTGAATAGAGGCACTGCAGATAGTGCTGATGACTGGTCCGTCCGAACCACGCATGAACAAGGGAATCTATATTCGGAGAGCCTGTTTCTGTCCTGCCCTTGACTTTGGTTCAGGGCATGTGATGTCCATAGCCTCTTCATCACAAAACTCCCATATCTTGTCAAAAATATAGTTTGTCTAGCTGTGTCCAGTCCAGGTGGTGCTTGTACCGGCAGACCATCTATGGGAGGAAGGATGTCAGCATTGCACTGCAGCTGAAACCTGGTCCCGGCTGAGTTCGAACGCTCCTTGGCGACAACAACACCAAGCTCCAGAGCATCAAAGCTGTAAAACAGGAAATAACCCCCCAAAAATGACACTACAACCTTTCACAACATCAATTCACCTCCCAAGTTTAGATAAGAAAAATAACCTCAAACAATGCAATGAAAATGATATTCACCTGAAGTGCTGGTACTGCTTGAACTGTGGCAGTGGCCTGAAGCACTAAGTCAGGTGTTGTTGCCAGCCATTGCTTTCCACCAGCACCGAAGCACCTGTCGGGGCAAACTTGGTGTGGCCTGTGATCAGGAAGTGAAGGTCCAGACTGTAGTGGAGCTTGTGCATGGTCCACCAAGCACAATAGTAGAGTACAAACTTGTTCTTGTTTTGGCCAATGCAGTTATCACAATTCAGGTCCACACATGTTTCCCCAACTCCGTAGATGGTGAAGAAATGGTGCATGTAGTTGATGACTGCGCTGCTGTCTTTGCTGGATGACATGCCTTCATCAATCAAGTAATTGACTTGTTGTGGTATTCCTTCACAGCAGACACTAAACAAGCCACACTTGCGAGGAGTTAAAAAGTAGATGGGACCTGGTTACATATGGTCAGAAGGATAGTGCACCTGCAAACAACAAAATAACATCAACCTCTACGGGATCAGTGATCAGTGTACCTAAACCGGGACGGTTGTTGCTCAATATGTGATAATGTGGCTAGCCAACGTTGTATACACCAGCTAACTTTCCGGGACATAGACATGTCTCATATGGGCAGAAAGCTTAAATCATTGTTAATCTAACAGCTATTACAGGGGCAAAAACAGCATGCTATTGTTTGAGGATAGAGCACAACAACAAAACACTTTTCACGGCAACTGGTTTGATACATTCATCTGTGAAGGTAAATAATGTACTTCAATTCAGTAATCTTGCTCTGATTTCTCATCCTGATGGTCCCAGAGATACAATGTAGCATAGTTTTGTTTGATAAAAATAGTTTTTATATTCAAATGTAGGAGCTGGGGTCTACAGTTTGACCCCACTGCTGTCTCTGGCTCCACACCCACCCCGCCCGGCCATCTAGATGTGTGAAAGTTAGTGCATTTTCTGTAGGGAAGCTAATGATTCATCATGTATGACATTCCTGGGTGTATGTAAATGTATATTTTTTATTACCGTAGCATTTTTGTATGTTTTCTATAGTTATGTACTTGAAAATGTATAATTTGACCAAGTCGGCACATTTGGACAAACTCCTGGCAGACTTGACAAAATATTGTGTTGTGATGTAATTATTCACTGGATCCATCTGAAACTTTGCACACACTGCTGCCATTTTATGGACACAATCTAAATTACACCTAGGATCCTAACTCAATATATGGCCTTTCTCTTGCATTTCAAAGATGTTTTTTTTTTTTTGAAAAAGCATGTTTTTTTGTTTGTGTTATCTTTTACCAGATCTAATGTGTTATATTCTCCTACATTAATTTCAAATTTCCACAAACTTCAAAGTGTTTCCTTTAAAATGGAATCAATAATATGCATATCCTTGCTTCAGGTCCTGAGCTACAGGCAGTTACAGTAGATTTGGGTAAGTCATTTCAGCCAAAAATTGAAATAAAATGGTCTTCAGATAAGTTAATAGTAAGAAAATGTAACGTAAAACGTAATATCATTTTTTAATGGATGATCATCAGGTAATTTTCACTTACCTACAAATGTGCAGAGCAGCAGCAGTGCATTCAGAAACATAATCTTGGAAACTAAGTTAAAATTATAACAAAGGCCGACTACAAGTACCTCTGGAAAATACATAATGTGAGATCAATAATAGTAGTGCCAATCATGTTAGAGGTCAATATAAATAATTTGACCTCTAAATAATCAAAACTTGTTGTTTTTGCTTTACATACCAAGTGTTGTCATCAATTCCTTGTAGAGATGCCACACTGCTTTTTTGCCACATGGGATGGCAGCAGCTTTACACCAAAGTGTTTGTGTCCTGGGTGGCGTCCTGGTAATACTATTGCATTATCCTCTGCGTTGTTGTTGATGAAGTTCACAACTCGCTGAAAGTCCCCATGCTTCAGGTGTAACCAGTGCTTGCTTGGACCAGCTCTCTTTTTGATGGGAGGCATTAGACCATTCTCCTTGTATGACTGGTGGAGAAGAGTCAGGCGTGTTCTACTGATGCTGAAAGACAAATTCCAGATACAAATATTTTGGCATTATTAATAGAAGCGGATATCACCGTCAGACACACCTGGCTAACTTGATTCCACCCGTATACATGGTTGAATGCTTCATGGCAGACTGCAACCCCTTTCATTAAATAAGACGTCCTGTGTCGTTTCTGTTTAGTTTGTACAGCTTGCTTGGCCCGTTGTGTCAAGTCACTCTGGTTCACACTGACCGTGTGCAATGGCATAAGAATCATCTTAAGCTTCAGCCCCCACCCAAACTCTGTGTCACGCCCTGATCTGTTTCACCTGTCCTTGTGATCGTCTCCACCCCCTCCAGGTGTCGCGTATTTTCCCCAGTGTATTTATCCCTCTGTTTCCTGTCTCTCTGTGCCAGTTCGTCTTGTATGTTTCCAAGTTAACCAGCGGTTTTCCCGTTCTCCTGCTTTTTGCATTCTCCTTTTTCTAGTCCTCCGGGTTTTGACGATGAGCCTGTCTGCCACTGTACCTCCTGGACTCTGATCTGGTTTTGACCTTTTTGCCTGTCCACGACCATTCTCTTGCCAACCCCTTTGGATAAATAAACATTGTAAGACTCCAAACATCTGCCTCTTGTGTATACATTTGGGTCTTGCCTTGATACTCTGACCATTTTACTCACCCTAGCAGAGCTGATTAGTCTGTTTTCATGTTATCCAAAGCGTTGGTGACTAACTGTGCTCCTGGCAACAATTTAGTTCTGCTTTTTTGCCATAATTTACTGACACCGGTCATATTCAACCGGTGTTGAGCGTTCGTAAATTCATCAGTTATTCTGCGCTCTGGCACTCTCAGACGAGAGTGCTCTGAAACAGTTGTTGCAGTGCATTTCTATTGAAATGGATACTTGCACAAGTTTTACTACACGATACATAAAAAAAGCCTCTTTAGGCAGGTTTCATAGACATACTGACCAGCTCAAATAAACAGACGCGTGCTATATGGCAGACCAATCCAAACTCATCTCTCGGCATGTCCAACCCACTCATTATCTCAGCCAATCATGGCTAGCTGGAAGGTTGCCTCTTTTTCTGTGGCTAAACCAACTACGCTTGTAATTTAACAATTTTATTTGTATTTACAGATGGCATACAAGTTTGTTATTAAGGCACATGAAAGTGCACATGTTCGAGAAGGCATTTCTGCCCCAAAAAACTATTCCGATTTTTGAAAAAAAGTTTACGTTCAAACGGCTCTCCTGTGAAGTAGTGACTCGCGACCTACGCCTACTTTCCTGAAACGGGTCACATATTCCTATATAGCCTAGCTACAATGTTAGCACGTGGACTAAGTTAGCTATTTTTTGTCTGTCGTTGTTCCAGGTACACATGAGAGTCTATGGGTGTAAATTATTTGGTGACTATGTTAACAAGAGTATGCAGAGGGTCAGATACCAACGTGTACACCAGACATTGCCTCTGCAGCACCCTTGTGCCGAAGCTGTTGGACGCAGGGCCTGAGGCAAGGCGGATCATGTCTGTGAGTAGACATAAAAGCGAGAGCTTTTGGAGGCCAAATTACAGGGACAGAAAGAGATGGAGCGACATCCTGGCAAACAGCACCAACATCAGCACCAGTGCCACTCCAGCAGTGAAGAGGAGCAGAATGGTTGTTCCTGAAGACAACGCCCCAGGCAACATGGGACACTTTAATGGATGCACAATAAATGGCAATGTACAAGTAAATACGAACAAAAATTACTAACATTAGCAGACATGACTCGGCTAGCTGTAGGGTAGCTAGTTTAGCTAGCAGCAACCATATTTTGTTAGAATTGATTTCCCTAACAACATTACCAATATAATCTTTAGAATGAACGACTAGCCAGCATCCATAACGACCAGGTTTCTGTCCGAACTATTTCCTTCAGTGGAAGAATGAAATTGTATGAATTTACTTACTAAAATAAAATGTTTTATGAAAACGTGTCATTTATTGTTGCAATTTACATATTCCATCAAACTCCAAGTGGGTTCAGTTTCCTTTTAAGATCTTCACTTTTGTTCTTCACAGCTTGATATAGCCACTACAAGGATTCATCAATGACATATAGGCACAGAAAGAAAAAAAATAGGCTTGGTGTCAATCATCATTTATATCCTCATAAAATAATGAGAATCGTCGTCATCCACATCCCATGGCATGAGTTACAATCCATTTCCACATAACACGTTGAGGGTGATGAAACGGAGCCCCATTCATTTTCAATGGAGGGAAGTGAAGTGGATGGGGGGACCGTTGGGCGATGTGAGCATGGGCGAGGGAGTGTCAACAGAACAAAACCAAAGTTGGAGAAAGACCCTACTGGATTGGCTGTTGATACCTAGCACTACCTAGCCTGCTTGCTAGCTCTCACATGAGGGCGAACCTACCATGGCTTATCCAAATGATTGTGTTGTGGAAATTGGGCACTAAGCCTAGATCTCAGGTAGCCCCGCAATCCGCCTGATCTCACAAGCTTACATGAACTATTCATGTAAGCTCACAAGATCAGGCGGCTTGCAAGGTTAGACTTGTAGTGATAGCCAGTGATAGTCAGTGGAGTGATAGCTTTGAAACGTTAGTGGTTTCGCAACAAATTTGTGAATTATCATCTTTGGGTCTTTGATAAACCTACTTAGTGAACATTCAATTCCTGTTTGGAAGATATAGAAAACAAGTATTCTGCAAATAGTAATAGTTGCAAATCAACTTTATTAATGATGTTATTTAGATGCAGGTTAACCTCATGCCTGGCCAGTTTCTCTCTTTAGCATACCTCTCAACATGACTCCTATCTCTATGAAAATAGAAGCATGAAACGAAAGGTATGAAATAAAAAGCACTCATATGTGCCTCTGATGTGGCTGGGGACATTGCAATTATAGAAACTATTGACTTTTGTCTCCCCAGGTATGATCAATTGCCGCAAAAATAATGACATCTCTGTGTTGTTTTGACCCATTCAGAGTGAAGGCAATTTATTTCATGTGACAGGAGGCTTGCCTGGGACAGCATGCCGTCAGATATATAATGGCAGAGATCAGGAAAGGAGGAGGAGAGGAAAGGGGGAACACTACAAGAAGATAGGGGGAACCTGGAGAAGGTTATTACATGATATAATTACTTTTTTTAGTACGCCCAATACATATATTTTTTCATTCTCAATGTTACATGACTATACCTTCTAAATACCTATGTGGAAAAGGGAGTAAATGAGAAAGGTACAGATAATAGAACAGTTGTTCCATGATATAGGGAAAATAATAACCTTCTTGGTTCCACTTCTTAGCGTGTTGAAATTGTTAATCATTTGGCCAAATGTCAGTTTTCTGAATTTGTTCCGTTTTAGCCAAAGTTTCGTTTGACAGCACCCATGAGTGATATGTTGAACCTCTTTGGTTTCAATTGGATAACAGATCAAATTGATGATTGCAGAGTTGTTCTTTCTCACCAAAGCCCTCTTTTTAAAATGAACTCCTCTTCCACACCCACATTCACACATCATTGATTTAGCTGCACTGTAACACAGATAAATGCAACGATTTTGGACAGTAGAAAAAGTACTCCAAGTCCTCTTTCCCATTCACATATAACAATCCATCACTAACCACCCAACCCTGGGCCTCTCTCTGCCTTGTCTGCAAATCTCTTGATTCCCAATCCTGATTCCACATTACCATTTTCGTTATGGAAAGTAACAGGAAACAACAGGGAAATAAGACAACAACAACCAGGTAAGAATATTCAAGAAGATGTATTCACCACGTGCACAGGATACAACAGGTGTAAAACAGTGAAATTCTTACTTGTGAGCTCTTTCCCAACAGTGCAGTAATAAATATAAATAATATAGATAATGAAAATAGAATAAAAACACAAGAGATACAAGATAAGAAAGCAGTAATAACACATTAATAGTTCATATGTGGCTGGTAAATACTCATATAAAGTGTGATGAATTTTCCTGGTTATGTAGAAACTAATATTAGTTACTGAAGAACTATCAATAATAGAAGTTAATAAGCAGAAGTTAAGTAGTAAGTGTTTAAGGCCATTTCACCTCTTTTTAGCAGCACCGTATATTTATTAAGAATGTACTTGGAACTTTCATATACATTTATAAAATATATGTGGGCCAACCTCCAAACTTACATTTTGAGTATTTTGTATTTGGGTAATTACTGTCATTGCCTATTGTTTCCTATTACTTTCCATCGTGACCCAATTACTTCAGCTCTGTACTTAAACCCAATCCAACCCCTTACCCGAAACCGGGTTTGTATCCTAACCCCAATCTCTCCCCCGCCCCTTACCCTAAACTGGGTTCGTATCGAAATCCCTACCCTACCCTACCCTCCCCATACACCACATTCTTTCCCTTCTTTGAGCCCACCCCTCTCTTTATTAATGTTTTGTTTAGTCTGATGTTTTGTTTTGACTCCTGTTTTGCTTATTTTCCTTTTTCACTTCTATAATTGTAAAGCGACTTTGGGTCCTTGAAAAGCACTATACAAGTCCCAACCAACCCACATAGAATTGTTACGAGAGACGATCCGTGACAAGTCAAATAACATCAATTTATTTCTGTGTTTTTATGACTCCAGAGTAGTAAGCTATTGGGCTATTCCATTCCCTGCATTAATTAATTTGTCTACATGTCTATTCAACGTTTGGATAAAATGAAACCATGCCATGAATTAAGAACGATAGGCCTATCTTATTTTCACAATGTGATGCGGCACATTCAACTCAAATCGCTTTGAAAAAGAGCCTTCTAATTAGCCTTCTTACCAAATGAAAGTCTATGGCCGACATAACAAAATAATACCCTTACATTCAATCTGGTTTAGATAATTAAATAGTTTAGTTGAAACTTAAACAATTCCCAGAATCAAATAGGCTATGGGCTACAAAAATAGCCTATATTTATTTAGTAGGCTATTGGCTACCTGGCTACTCACATTTTTACTAGCTGCACAGGTTTAAACTTTATATGGCCTGCGTATGGACTAAATGAACGAAAGCCTGAATTCATGTAAGAATTAACTGATATTTAACTGAATTATCGTAAATGAATACCTGCTTTGGACTCCCGAGTGACACAGCGGTCTAAGGCACTGCATCGCTGTGCTTGAGGCATCACTACAGACCCGGGTTCGATCCCAGGCTTTGTCACATGACCGGGAGACCCATGAGGCGGCACACAATTGGCCCAGCGTCGCCAGGGTTAGGGGAGGGTTTGGCCAGCCGGGATTTCCTTGTCCCATTGTGCTCTAGCGACTCCTTGTGGCGGGCCAGGCGCCTGCAAGCTGACCCCGCAGCCAGCTGGATGGTTTTTCCTTCAACATATTGGTGCAGCTGGCTTCCGGGTTAAGCTAGCAATGTGTCAAGAAGCAGTGCGGCTTGACAGTGTCATGTTTTCGTCGGACGCATGGCTCTCGACCTTCGCCTCTTCAGAGTCTGTCGGGAAGTTGCAGCAATGGGACAAGACTGTAACTACCAATTGGATATAACAAGAAAGGGGTAAAAGTATACAAATAAATATCTGCTCGCAGTTTTGCAGGCTGTGTATCCATCTACCGGTTGTTCTCCTTGTCCACAATGACTCCAAAAAATCCTTCCAAACCGGGGGTTTCATTTTCTTTATCCTGTTACATTAGCCATTTTCACATGAGCTAGAATGAGGGAAAACAAACTTGGCAACACATTGTTGTGCGGCAGAAGGGAATATAAACTCTGCACATGGACAAATTAGGAATGTTTCTGCACCACACTAATAATGAACAGTTCCCTCGCTGTGTGGCTGGTAGCCTAATACCCTGACTACACCGATTGCGTCGCGTGCGCGAGCGTAGCAAAATACATTTTGAAATCTATGTTATTCAATTATTGCTCCCACACTGCCCCCGAGCGTCTGCGTTGCCAAGGGCTAAAATAGAAGACCTTTCTATTTCTGATGCAGATCGCGCTGCAAATCCTGCCTCTCCCATCTCCTCATTGGTTTATAGAAGCAGGTACCCACGTGCCATCTCCTCATTGGTTATACCCACGTGGGTGATTGAAAGACGAAATGTGTTGCCGGTTGTCGTGGTAATACTATGAAAGTTTAGATGCCAATCACCATATAAGTTCAAATATGAAAAAGCCTGGAAGGAGGAGAGATGACTAGAAAATATTTTGTTGACCGTTTTATGTGTGGATTAATTCTCGGAGTAGAGGACCTTGTGCATTTCAGGTAAAATAACAACCTAATATTTATATCCCAGGACAAATTAGCTAGCAACAGCAAGATAGCTAAATAGGACAAATTAGCTAGCAAGTGCAAGCTAACTAGCTAAATTGCCATACATGTTTAATGCTTTTCAACCTGTCCCCAAAATGTATGTAATTGGTTCAGAGTTTGTTTTGATATTATAATCTGCGTGTCGGGATCGCGTTTGGTGTAGGGGGACAAAATAAATGTATGCAAGATGGCGCACATGCGCAGCCGGTTTGGGTTCCGTGTAAGACTAGGCTATGTCTGCCTCACCTCTCACATAGCCTAATGTAATTCGCAACACAATAAAACAAGTTATGAACGTATACAATTCTTAAACATAAATAAACCGGAGCACACGTATATACAGTTGAAGTCAGAAGTTTACATGTACATTTAAAATCAGTGTTTCACAACTCCTGACATTTAATCATAGTAAGATTCCCTGTCTTAGGTCAGTTAGGATCACCACTTTATTTTAAGAATGTGAAATGCCGATTTCTGTTGTTGCACAAATTAGCCAAGCACCATCGCAAACTAAAAAACTAGAATAAACAAGTCAAAATGCAATTCTAACATAAAACAGTGCTTGAGTTTATGAAAGCATGTACACTTGAAAACAAAAATAGCCTACTTACAGACTTTTACAGGCCTTGTGAGCAGGAAAGGTGGATCTCTTCCGTGGTGCTGCTGACAGGCACCATGTTCATTATAGCTAGCTATAGCGAACCTAGCATTGCATCAGATGGTGTATAACTCTTTTTACATAATACTATTACCCTAATATTTAGCTTGTCTCGCAACATTAGGAAAAGTTTTATGAACTGTACATTAACTAACGTGTTATAAACTTTATAAACAGGAACACACTGGAGATCTAGTAAATATATACCTACGTCTGTAAACTCCAAAGTAGAGCGGGAGAGACAGCGCATGCTGGTCTGATGTTCCTGCCGACCAAAGCAATCAATCCCGGAGTGATTCTCAATTGCAAAAAGCATACATGAAATTCACAGCACTTGAATCTTGAATGCTGGAAATTCACAGCAATTGAATGAAAGGATAAAAAATATACATTTTGCTTGTATTTTATTTGACCTAAATACATTTTTCATTGGTCTTTGTTGTTTTTCATGTCTGCATTTTGCAATTGAGAATCGATCAGTTTGTGATGGATTTATTTAGGTGAAATTTTGTACTGGTGCTTTATATTAGCAAACTATCTGGTCAGAGGCTCCTGTCCAAGCAAATCTGAAGAGCGGCAGGTGAATTTATCATGCCTTTGAGATATTGGGGCGAGATATGAATATTCATGAGCACGTTGACGCGTTAAATTTAATGCTCCATAAAATGTTTCCTAATGTTGTGATACTACCCAGTTAGCAAAATGTATATCTGGCCCACATGTGGTTTGGAATTATGGCCCTGCAGTGGCTCAGATGCTGCAGCCGTAACTCTACATCTACAGACCTGCACCATGATAACCAGAACTTTGCAGATTGTAAAAGTACGTAGTTGTGTGTTTTTGGAGCCTTTGTTACTATTTCCATCTCAGGAAGATAACTGCTGCTGTGGGTAAGTTACTCAAAACCTAGTGATATTTCAAAAAAAGTGGCGTCTTCACCCTTCTATAACATGGCATTTATATGATTAGGGTCCTAAATACTGAAATTGTCTTTTAATTTGTATAGTATAGTACAGTTAGCACAATAAAGCACATTAAATTAGAATACAGTAATGTATACTGTACTCTATTGTGCTCTACTGTAATGTACTAAAGTCTAGTATATGCATGTTAGCTTACTCAATCATGCACCATAACGTACAAGTGCATTGATACTTTACATTAATGTTCTGCAGTGGCAACACAGCTAACACTGTTACACATATTGTTTTAAAACAAGCTCACATCTCAAATGATTGTTGCCCAAATGAGCCTTGTAAATACAAAATAGAAACATGACTTGCAGATTTCAACGAGCCCTGAAACAACAAAGACTGAAAACATTGTAGCATAAACTAGTCACTAAGACAGCAACATTGATGGTGCAAAACACTTGTCCAGCTTAATGACAACATAGTTGTAATGAAAATGTAGCACTATTAACATCATATGATCACTTGGTAGAAATAAAAATACAAGCTAGATTCCCCATGCGCAGCTGATCTTAATTTCAACTAACACCAGACCCCCCCCCCCCCTCCCCCGTTACAAACGTAGCGTTTATGCTGTATTATTGGAACAAACATTTGTGAAACATTTTTTAATCCTCTGGTGGTTATCATCAGAACCCCACCAAGAGTATCTACATATTGTCCAACCTCTCACTTTGTCTTCTTTCCTTGCAACCACCATTTCGATCCTCTACAGAGGAAATCTTTGGATTATTTTTACACTTTTTCAGTTGCACCGGACGTGAGCCAGTTCCTCCTCATCGCAGCTTTACATTTTATATTGGGGAAAAAATAATCATTGGTTTA
Source organism: Salvelinus sp. IW2-2015 (assembly GCF_002910315.2). NCBI lineage: Eukaryota > Metazoa > Chordata > Actinopteri > Salmoniformes > Salmonidae > Salvelinus > Salvelinus sp. IW2-2015. The sequence continues at coordinate 8,718,304 of NC_036851.1, read as the reverse complement.
TTTAGTTATTTCTTTCTATGCTTTCTAGTATTCATTAAGGACTTTGGCAACAGTAGAACGTTACTTGTCTCTTTGAGCTGCAGTTGGCAGAAGGGCACCTTTCCATTGATTCCCCTCCAGCTCATGGTCTTTGAAAGATCATGGGAGATTATGTGCCATGGTCCATGGTCCTCCCTCCACACACTCTCTTTCACATCACAGTCACCTCAATCCCAAATAGTCAATCTGTAACCACAGACAACAGAAAAGTGACCATAACATATGGATATTGAATGTTAATATTAAGTAATTCACCTCATTTCAATAGCCTATTAACATTTATTTTCCAATATCAAAAACACAAACACTATCTTAGTTTTGGATAACTAAGTGCGCCATACAGCTCTGGATATATGTCTCAGATAATAATACCACAAACTTTTAAAGCATAATTATAATGGCTGACTTGTTCAGGAGATGGAAATGCAAAAAGAAACCAACACTTTCTAGCTTTAAGTTAGGAAGAGACAATGTTGCTAAACCTTAAAGATAAAATAAGCACCTCCAACCAAGGCCAAAACAACAAGCAACACTGGGGACACTTCAATCGCCTGTGAGGATGCATGAGATATAGCTCGAGATGTACACTACCAGTCAAAAGTTTTAGAACACCTACTCATTCAAGGGTTTTTCTTCATTTTTACTATTTTCTACATTGTATAATAATAGTGAAAACATCAAAACTTTGACATAACGCATCATGTAGTGACCCAAAAAGTGTTAAACAAATCAAAATATATTTTACATTTGAGATTCATCAAATAGCCAATCTTTGCCTTGATGACAGTTTTGCACACTTGTTTATCAGATAGTGTTAGCTAGCTACAGTGTTCACCATTTAATTAGCTAGCATCCTCAGTAGTGGCCCCTACAGCTAACTCACACAACCTAAAAGAAAAATGAGAACTAGCTAGTGAGAAGCTAGCTACTAGCTAGTACACCTACTCATTTTACTTGGGCAGCTAAGGATATGTTAACTTAGATAGTTAGCTAGCAATCACAAAGAACACGCTCCGATTTAGCTCACAAATGTTAGTCAAATAACCGGACAGCAAATAATTGCAGTTGACAGCCTACTTGCTATAAGTCCAATATAAATCTAGCTAGCTTTTAAGTCTGCCTGACAAGCTAGCTAGCTGACATTGCCAGAAATTCATAGCTAGCTAACCTAGCCAGGTTACCTTGCCTACACTACATTTTCACAGTCCAATTGCAGTTTCATAAGGAAAATATATCATTGACAGCTAGCTAAGCTATATAAAAAGGTCAGGTAGGGAAAAATGGCTAACCTAACTATTTCATTAAGTTAGCTAGCTAGCTATTGGATGCAACCGATCCAACAACAGTGTTATTGTCACATGTAGCTAGCTAGCAATGATGCAAGTTGGTAACTGATCCCTGGGTTCTCCTCTCGAAATAACAGTCTTGTAGTCTAAGCGGTTGTTCATGTCATATGACTTCGGGTTGGAGAGTTGGAGGTATTCACTTTGAATAATCAAACTGTGTAAAACATTTGGTACACAAAAAAATAACAAATAGTTTTAATAGTGAATGTTCTTTACTTTAAAGATAGTTTAACTCTTTGATGTTTAAAAAAATATATATTAAAGGCATGCTTAAGGTTATGAATGGAACCTTTATGGCTATATAAAGAACCATTTCCTTAGGTTCAAAAGAACAATTAAACCATTTAATAGGTTCAACTTTATGTAGCACCGAAATAGGGGGTTAATTGCAATCCATTGTCAAGGCAAATATGTTTGTCATGTGCAAGAAATATAGTAATACCTTACAAGGAATTGCTTACTTGCATGTCGGCCAACAACAGCAAGTACAAAATATAATAATACTAATACTAATACAATCTAAAATATTAATAACAGTGGATCAAAGAGTATAGAGAATGTGCAAACAGGCAGTTAACATAAATTAAATATAACAGTGAAATTGATATGTACATATGAGATGTCGAGTGCATATTTAATAACAAAATTATATGGAAAAAACTACCATTCAGAAGTTTGGGGTCACTTGGAAATGTCCTTGTTTTTTTTAAAGAAAAGCACATTTTTTGTCCATTTTTAAAATAACATCAAATTGATCAGAAATACAGTGTAGACATAGTTAATGTTGTAAATAACTATTGTAGCTGGAAGGACTTGTGAGGCGTCTGTTTCTCAAACTAGACACTAATGTACTTGTCCTCTTGCTCAGTTGTGCACCGTGGCCTTTTATTCTGGTTAGAGCCAGTTTGCACTGTTCTGTGAAGGGAGCAGTACACAGCGTTGTATGAGATCTTCAGGTTCTTGGCAATTTCTCACATGGAATAGCCTTCATTTCTCAGAACAAGAATAGACTGACGAGTTGCAGAAGAATGTACTTTGTTTCTGGCCATTTTGAGCCAGTAATCAAATCCACAAATGCTGATGCTCCAGATACTCAACTAGTTTAAAGGAGGCCAGTTTTATTGCTTCTTTAACCAGAACAACAGTTTTCAGCTGTGCTAACATAATTGCAAAGGTGTCTTCTAATGATCAATTAGCCTTTTAAAATTATAAACTTGGATTAGCTAACAACGTGCCATTGGAACACAGGAGTGATGGTTGCTGATAATGGGCCTCTGTATGCCTATGTAGATATTCCACACATAAATCTGCCGTTTCTGGTTACAATAGTAATTAACAATGTCTACACTAATTCAGATCAATTTGATGTTATTTTAGTGGACAAAAAAATTGGCTTTTCCAAAAACAAGTACATTTCTAAGTGACCCCAAACTTTTGAATGGTAGTGTATATGTTGGCATTATATCGCAAGCCACAATTGGCCCAAATTTGGCCTGCCATAATGAATACAGAATCGGTTGCCGTATTTGGCCCACATAGGACTGGCCCATTCTGAGGCAAAGCGAGCAGTGCCAAACAGTTGCCGCAAGTGGCCCGGAATCGTCTGCTATCTGGGTAGTGAACTATTGGTGATTGTTACGTTCCCCAGCAAGAAAACCAATAATGTTGCTCAAACAGGAGGGGGAACTAACAAAGAGTCACTGACAACAACCAAAACAGGTGGGGTTTTAGTAGGGGTGCTAAAGTCCACTGAAAGTTGCATAGCAACAACAACTGGGACCTAAAAGACAATAGTTTCCACTAAATTTGCCCACTAAAAGGCAAACAGAGGTAGAGCAAAAGGAAATCAGGGAAATCAGATAAAGGAGGGTTTGTCTAGAAATGTAAATAAGGCGCACCAACTACTCGTGTTAACCCTCCACATCTATCAAGACAAACTGGAGCACTGGGCCAGCACAGGTGAAACACCCTCCCATTAACGAGCTGGCAACCATCACAGGTGTAACACTTACTGAATAACGAGCCAATACCAATCGGTGCAACCTAGGTACTAACAAGCTATACATGCTAAAGTCCAATTTAAAAACAAAATGGAAAAACCAAAGCCTGTAACAGTGAGGTAGTATTGGGTAAAAATAGTTTTACAACATCTGATGCAATGCTAGGACCAACCATATTTTACATACAGCAGGTTTTTATCTGCTTCGTGGTTACATTTTTGCTGTGGAAAAAAATATTGCGATACTGGAAAATAATTGGAAAAATAATAAATGTGACACTGGATGAGTTACATCCGCTTCGTGTTATGTTTCCTTACCATGATACTAACGAGTATCGCAATACTGGTATCGTCCAGGACCTATTCAAAAGCTGTGTGGCAAAAGTCTCGTCATTTCTGGAGCCTAAAGTTTTTCCTGATCTCATGACCTGTCAGGTAAAATTCTTGGTCCTAGTCGTAGGTTATGACGAAATAAGCGGTGCTATGACTATAGGGCTGGGGTTTTCCTTGTCCGGATAAAACCTGTAACGATTGCGCTGAGAGTCGGGAAGCAAGTACAGGGAGTGACTGTTTTAATAAATAAACAAAACAACAAACATGAAACACAAACAATGCACCGACATGAAAACAGAGTCAATAACACCTGAGGAAAGAACCAAGGGGAGTGACAGATATAGGGAAGATAATCAAGGAGGTGATGGAGTCCAGGTGAGTGTCATGAGGCACAGGTGCGCGAGACGATAATCAGCAGCCTGATGATATAGAGGCCATAGAGTGAGTATACGTGACAAAACCCTTTCAAACTACAACAAACCTTGTTATTATTCATTCTGAAGTTGATATCAAAAGAGCCAGAGATAATAACTTCAATAGACAACATATTCTGTAGTTTAGTGAACTACTATAGCAGGACTGAGTGTTATGAAAATAATGTTTACAATGTCTTTGAGTATTAATTTCACACTATATACACACAATGAAAGACACCCAGTGCAGGGTGATGAGTCATCAATGAGGTGCTAGTGCAACCAAACCTAGTTGCTGAGAGACGTTGTTGATGATGCTCTGTAGGCTGTAGCTAGGAGACCTCTGGGACTGACAAGTGAATCCACCTGTCGCAGCGAGCGTGGGGGTTACTGCATAATTTCCCAGGGACAGGGTCATTTTCATTTAGTCTGGCTGACACCAGCTCTCGAAGTCCTACAATGTGGGTCACAGCTCTTCGCTGTGTAGTCACATTGGTCACGTCAGCAAGGCTAGTATTCACTAGACAAAACAGAGGCAAACGGGCTAAATTGGGGGAGGTACTATGTCAACTTTTCCAATAAGAAACACATGCTTTTTTTACGTTGCAAAACGTGCAACTATCTAAATCAAATCACATTTTATTTGTCACACGCACCGATGGGTGTAGACTTTACTGTGAAATGCTTGCTTATTAGCCCTTCCCGATGACGCAGAGTTAAAAAAATTAGAATAAAAATAGTAACACAAGAGGAATAAATACACAATAAGGAATTTATATACATCTATGAAGTGAACTAATGAATATGTCTATCAATCAATCAAATGTATTTATGAAGCCCTTCTTACATCAGCTGATGGCACAAAGTGCTGTACAGAAACCCAGTCTAAGACCCCAAACAGCAAGCAATGCAGGTGTAGAAGCACGGTGGCTTGGAAAAACTCCCTAGAAAGTCCAGAACCTAGGAAGAAACCTAGAGAGGAACCAGGCTATGAGGGGTGTGCAGTCCTCTTCTGGCTGTGCCGGGTGGAGATTATAACAGAACATGGCCAAGATGTTCAAATGTTCATAGATGACCAGGTCAAATAATAATAATCACAGTGGTTGTAGAGGGTGCAACAGGTCAGCACCTCAGGAGTAAATGTCAGTCGTCTTTTCATAGCCGATCATTCAGAGTATCTCTACCACTCCTGCTGTCTATAGAGAGTTGAAAACAGCAGGTCTGGGACAGGTAGCACGTCCGGTGAACAGGTCAGAGTTCCATAGCCGCAGGAAGAACAGTTGAAACAGGAGCAGCAGCACGACCAGGTGGACTGGGGACAGAAAGGATTCATCAGGCCAGGTAGTCCTGAGGCATGGTCCTAGGGCTCAGGTCCTCCGAGAGAGAGAAATAAAGAAAGAAAGAGAATTAGAGAGAGCACACTTAAATTCACACAGGACACCAGATAAGACAGGAGAAATACTCCAGATATAACAGACTGCCCCACGACACAAACTATTGCAGCATAAATACTGGAGGCTGAGACTGGAGGGGTCGGGAGACACTGTGGCCCCGTCCGACGATACCCCTGGACAGGGCCAAACAGGCAGGATATAACCCCACCCACTTTGACAAAACACAGCCCACYCAATCATAGGACCTACTGAAGAGATGAGTCTTCAATAAAGGCTTAAAGGTTGAGACCGAGTCTGCGTCTCTCACATGGATAGGCAGACCATTCTATAAAAATGGAGCTCTATAGGAGAAAGCCCTGCCTCCAGATGTTTGCTTAGAAATTCTAGGGACAATAAGGAGGCTTGCATCTTGTGACCGTAGCGTACATGTAGGTATGTACGGCAGGACCAAATCGGAAAGATAGGTAGGAGCAAGCCCATGTAATGCTTTGTAGGTTAGCAGTAAAACCTTGAAATCAGCCCTTGCCTTAACAGGAAGCCAGTGTAGAGAGGCTAGCACTGGAGTAATATGATAACATTTTTTGGTTCTAGTCAAGATTCGAGCAGCCATGTTTAGCACTAACTGAAGTTTATTTATTGCTTTATCCAGGTAGCCGGAAAGTAGAGCATTGCAGTAGTCTAACCTAGAAGTGACAGAAGCATGGATGAATTTTTCTGCATAATTTTTGGACAGAAAGTTTCTGATTTCTGCAATGTTACGTAGATGGAAAAAAGCTGTCCTTGAAACAGTCTTGATATGTTCATCAAAAGAGAGATCAGGGTCCAGAGTAACGCCCAGGTCCTTCACAGTTTTATTTGAGACGACTGTACAACCATCAAGATTAATTRTCAGATTCAACAGAAGATCTCTTTGTTTCTTGGGACCTAGAACTAGTATCTCTATTTACCACCATCCACTTCCTTATGTCTGAAACACAGGCTTCCAGGGAGGGCAAATTTGGGTCTAGTAAACACGTTCGGTGCTGCTGCTTTGAAAGTGGTGTGGCAGATTGAAAAGTACTGAGGCAAATGCTGTCTCGCCACACGTTTTCCGGCAGCTCTGAACCTTATTGTTTTGTTTACTGTGTTTTGGGATATTTGCCATTGTTTTACTCATTTATATTAGCGTTTGGTCTTTTGGAATGTAGTAAATCAAAAGGGGACCATTGCACTCTCCCAGAAGTTTGGCTGGAGTGTAAAACCTGCAAATTTAGACAAAGAAAATGTGTAATGGGTCCACACTCAAAATAATGTGGCATAAAGCTTACTTCATTTTTTGTATTATTGTTATTTTCACAGCATCAGGGATTGTGTACACAGATGTTTCAGCATTGCAGCCTTATTTAGTGTAGGTAAAATGTTATTTTTTATTTAAAACAGCATTTGTAGGGAACAACCGATGAGCAGCAGGTGATTCTAATCAGGGTTGCCACTCATTGGCCAATCAGGGATGTGGCTTTTCTGGTTTACCTGTATACAAGTTACTCACAAAGAAATACAGAATTATAGGGTATGGTAGCAAGCACGAAGCAATTGCCTTGAGTCTCTGCTCACTTGGATACATTATAACAATTCATGAGATAGCTTACCAAAAGGACATCAGGCTCAGCCGTTCATAAATTTGTGGGGCTAACTCATAAACGATATTCAAAATCTGATATGGACAGTGTTGTTGTATAATAGTCTAAAGTTGGCCTATAGGAAGGAGGTGAAATCTAGTTATTTGTTTAAACCGGGTGTAGAATGTTTGACTCATAAAACATTTATGAACTCTTTTATTCAGACTATGTAAGAGGAAATATTACTGTTGATTAACTTTGAATTATAGCACTTATGTTAATTAAAGACTTTTACTGTATAACGAATGTATTATATGAGTCTGATTTGATGCTTGCAGCATAGAGAGACTCGCCATTTCATGTCAATGCCTTGCACTGCATTTATTCATTTCAGTTATTTAATTTCATCCAGTAACAAAAGACCAGAACCGGCAGCAGTGTGTCCCTTGTCCAGTCAATCTACATGCACCACAACACAACACTGAATTGAAGCCAGAGCGCAGTAACCAGCGCATAGGCCCAGACGGCTACACTAACAATACATGTTAAGTTCCATTAATGAACATAGTAGATTAATTACTTGTGTTCATTTGTCTGGGGAGAAATTGCATGAGATTAAATTGGATATACATAAAAGTAAAGTTGTAGAAAAAAGAGAGTAAAGTACACAACAACAAAACAATATAATGAAACAATTAAGAAAGTAATAGTCATTTACAGAGGAACAGTTCTTTGGTTTAGAATACAGTGTCTAGGCCACGTAAGTAAAATGAAACTGTGGTGAAACTATTAAAAAAAATAAAAAAAAACATTTAACCTTTATTTAACCAGGTAGTCCAGTTGAGAACAAGTTCTAATTTACAACTGCGACCTGGCCAAGGTAAAGCAAAGCAGTGCGACAAAAACAACAACACAGAGTTACACATAAATAAACTTACAGTCAATAACACAATAGAAAAATTGAAAAATCTATGTACAGTGTGTGCAAATGTAGAACAGTGTGCAATAAATAGGCCGTAGAGGCAAAATAATTACAATTTAGCATTAATACTGGAGTGATAGATGTGCAGATGATGATGTGCAAGTAGAGATACTGGGGTGATAAAGAGCAAGAGGGTAAGTAATAATATGGGGATGAGGTAGTTGTGTGCTATTTACAGATTGGCTGTGTACAGGTACAGTGATCAGTAAGCTACTCTGACAGCTGATGCTTAAAGTTAGAGAGGGAGATATGACTCCAGCTTCAGAGATTTTTGCAATTCGTTCCATTCATTGGCAGCAGAGAACTGGAAGGAAAGGCAGCCATAGGAAGTGTTGGCTTTGGGGGTGACCAGTGCAATATACCTGCTGGAGCTGGTGCTACGGGTGGGTGCTGCTATGGTGACCAGTGAGCTGAGATAAGGCGGGGCTTTACCTAGCAAAGACTTATAGATGACCTGGAGCCAGTGGGTTTGGCGACGATATGTGGTGAGGGCCAGCCAATGAAAGCATACAGGTCGCAGTGGTGGGTAGTATATGGGGCTTTGGTGACAAAATGGATGGCACTGTGATAGACTACATCCTGTTTGCTTAGTAGAGTGTTGGTGGCTATTTTGTTAATGATATCGCCGAAGTCAAGGATTGGTAGGATGAGTGAAGGAGGCTTTATTGTGAAATAGGAAGCCGATTCTAGATTTAATTTTGGATTGGAGATGCTTAATGTGAGTCTGGAAGGAGAGTTTACAGTCTAACCAGACACCTAGGTATTTGTAGTCCACATATTCTAGGTCAGAACCTCCCAGAGTAGTGATGCTTGTTGGGCGGGAGGGTGCGGGCAACAATCGGTTGAAGAGCATGCACTTAGTTTTAATAGCATTTAAAAACAGTTGGAGGCCACAGAAGGAGAGTTGTATGGCGTTGAAGCTCGTTTGGAGGTTTGTTAGCACAGTGTCCAAAGAAGGGCCAGAATGGTGTTGTCTGCGTAGAGGTGGATCAGAGAATCACCAGCAGCAAGAGCGACATCATTGATATACACAGAGAAAAGAGTCGGCCCGAGAATTGAACCCTGTGGCACAGATGTTTGCTTTAGAATATAGGGTCAAGGCCCCATAGGAAAACACAGAAACTTTGGTGAAACTATAAAGAAATTACCAGTAGGTTACATAATAATGTATTAAGTACAGTGCTGAAGTAACTGGGTAATGACCAGAAAGTCATAGGAAACAAGAAGGCAATGACAAGGTAAATACCAAGCAAAGACCCAAGATACATTTTGAGGTTGGCCCACATACAGTAGAAGTACTGTAGGATGTAATTTGTCAAATGTGTTTGTTAACGRAAAATTTCACCGCTGTTCTTTCACTGTATATGTCCAGAAATATTGTAGCGACCCGCACAGACAGCGGTGTGTTATGTGTTAGGCTATTAGTGGGTTGTGTTGTATGTACCAGTGTTCGCGGGGTCCGACATGCCAATCAACCTGCTATCTGCCAATCACGGGAATGCCTGGAATGTTCTGATGCCGGGCTTCCTGGTGGTTGGCGGAGTGGCGTGGAGGGGGGCTGGGCAGGGGGATGGAGCATTGGAAGTTAAAACCAGGTTTATCCATTGTTCTTTCTCTTATGTCTGGCCTTCACAAGAGAAGGTCACAGTTGGCTTGTGGGGTATCTTTCATTTATTTGGCGTGGGCTACGGCCAAACAGTAGCCTGTGTAAAGTTGGGTTAATAAACCGTCAATTCGTAAACTCAACCCTCTGTCTGGACAATTGTTCCTTTATGATCTAGTCAGGTCATTACAATATATTATTAAAAAAATAGCATTCCCTCACTGCAAACAAATACAAGCGTTTCTGCATCACACTGGTAGAAAAGGGCTACATTTCCTGGCTGTACGCAAACGACAATTTACAGAATTCATTGCAATTTCAGGGCGTGGTACTGCCCCTGTGGAGGTGGATCCAGTTGTTACTCACTGAACCAGCCATTCGAACATCAGCTTGCAAATATGTTTTTTTGTGTGTCAACAACAACTGTAAAGTTTAGTGCTCAGTACCTGGATATGCAAACTACAAGCACAGGCTGCTGGGGTAACATTTCATTGGTTATCTTACTAAGAAGTTGAGCAGAGGTATAGTAGCTAACTTTGCTAGCAAACTATATTTGTTTTTCTAAACCAAAATCTAGCGAGCTTTCATAATACGCTGGCTAGACATTCCGAAGCAAATCAATGTCAATGTGAAGCAATCTAACATTGGTTACGTTAGATACAGCCTACTGGACCAGATCTAACCAATAGCTAGCTAACTAACTACCGCAAAGGCTAACGTGACTGGCCTATGTGTTCTAATTACAGAGTCCGATCCCATCAACATCTGCAGCAGCATCAACATCAAGCTCATCACCAGGAACTAGTGTAAGTCACCTTTCCTAAATCTTTCCATGACCCTGTGATGACCAAATAAATATACTGGAGCTAGACATAAACATGGTCCATGTCTTGTTGTCATAGTTGGTGAGTTTATAAGTAGACTACAACTTCTACTATTGTGTGTGAAGGTTAGTATACATGATCTATTGACATGCGTGGGATGGGTGGATATAGTACCTTGTTTGAGTGTGTATCAACGTACAAAGTAGTAATCCTGTTGCTGATGTTGAGGATGACCTTGACACCAGATTTAGTAGTACAGATCCTGTAGACCCATTGGACGAAAGCCTTCAGTCGGGAACAAGCTCAAACTCAACATCATCTGACTGGGAAGAGGAAAAGACTGCACAGGGCTGGCAAGAGCCAAAGTGTATAGTCTATGACTCCAAGGCCATGAAGCTCATGAAGTTCTGCCAGACCAGCTGCCATTTCCCAATATAAGATAATGTTCACCAGCTAAGGAACATTCAGGAACATGCCTGGAMCATTCAGCCAACACAACATCCATATTCACTTAGACTGATGTTGTAGTATTATAATATAAAATGCGTAGTATGCTCACAACTGCATTGTGGTATAGATATTGCTAGCGCTTGTACAAATGTATACAATGGAGTTTGATCAAATATTTTATATCATCTTTTTTTTTTTTTGAAGTGTACTGACAAGTGACTAAATTATTCCAGCTGCATCAGAAACAGGCAAAGTGTTGACTTCAACTTCTGGATCCATTCATTGTGATATTCATGAGGTGTATTGGGAAGTAACTAGCAACAATGTAGCTGCTAAAACAAATGATGCAGGGAGTTGGTGTATAACTTGAACTTTCATTTGTTGGCAAGTCAACGTGTTTCAATAAAACAGTATATTAGTCTGTCAAAGTAGAAAATAGGTAGACATGGCTTGTGTTTAAGACTAAGTGTATTTGCTCTGGAGACCGAAGGGAGTTTACAAAGCAGTATGTAAGAACAATTATGGAAATGTAAGGCATATGCATTCGGAAAGTATTCAGACCCCTTGACTTTTTCCACATTTTGTTACGTTACAGAGTCTTGTTTTTTCCGCCCTCATCAATCTACACACATTACCCGAAAGCTAAAAGAGGTTTTTAGAAATGTTAGTAAATGTATAAAAAAAAAACTGACATATCACATTTACATAAGTATTCAGACCCTTTACTCAGTACTTTGTTGAAGCGCCTTTGGCAGCGATTACAGCCTTGAGTCTTCTTCGGTATGACACCCAGGAATGGGGCAAGGTTTCCTCCAGATGTGACGCTTGGCGTTCAGGCCAAAGAGTTCAATCTTGGTTTCATCAGACCAGAGACTCTTGKTTCTCATGATCTGAGAGTCTTTAGGTGACTTTTGGCAAACTCCAAGCGGGCTGTCAATTGGCTTTTACTGAGGAGTGGCTTCTGTCTGGCCACTCTACCATAAAGGCCTGATTGGTGGAGTGCTGCAGAGATGRTTGTCCTTCTGGAAGGTTATCCCATCACCTCACAGGAACTCTAGAGCTCTGTCAGAGTGACCATCTGGTTCTTGGTCACTTCCCTGACCAAAGCCCTTCTCCCCCGATTGCTCAGTTTGGCCGGGCAGCCAGCTCTAGGAGTCTTGGTGGTTCCAAACTTCTTCCATTTAAGAATGATGGAGGCTACTGTGTTCTTGGGGACCTTCAATGCTGCAGAAATGTTTTGGTACCCTTCCCCAGATCTGTGGCTTGACAAAATCCTGTCTCGGAGCTCTACAGACAATTCCTTTGACCTCATGGCTTGGTTTTTGCTCTGACCATGCACTGTCAACTGTGGGACCTTATATAGACAGGTGTGTGCCTTTCCAAATCATGTTCAATCAATTGAATTTACCACAATTTCCCTGTAGAAACATCTCAAGGATGATAAATTGAAACAAGATGCACCGTGAGCTCAATTTTGAGTCTCATAGCAAAGGGTCTGAATATTTATGTAAATAAGGTATTCCTGTTTTTTTATGTGCAACAACACGGCCTTGTGTGAAAAGAGAGCTACCGACAGCAAAACAACTTACTAATTTGCTCTCCTGGTCCAGCTGGTCTAGGCTTCCGCCGCCAGTTGATCTTGGAGGTTCTGAAGAACGTCTCAAGCACACCTCTATCCATATGTGCGTCGAAACTTCAATGGTCTGTCACACACACATGATCCATGGGGTCTGCAGTGACCCTCCAGTAAAAGCTGTCCTCGATCGAATKTCTTGCAGCACAGACATTCCTCTTCTGTCAGCATGGCTCAACAGCACCCGCATAGCACCACCAGTTGGAGTCTGAGGTGGCTCCACATCTCTGCTTGCTGGTCTTGCTGGTCTTTACAAAGTCAGGGAAAATTTGTCAACCTAGAGATCCTGCAATGTCGTGGAAGATCAGATCATAATCTAATGGCTCTATTGAACAATGACAACGATGTCTACTCGCTGCTAGCGTGATCGTGCAATCRGCGAAACACAGGCCACAATAATTGCTACAAAACATTTTTAGATCAGACTATAGGCTCAAACAACAAACAAAGTCATTGGTTGAAAATAAAAAAAATACTGCTATGGTGCATAATTGTGTTTGAAACAATTCTCTTCACTCATAATTATGTAGGGAGAAAAACACCTCAAATAGTGTCTAGCAGTGAAGTTTCCCTTTAAATACAAAGTCTTTCTAGGCAAGTTCCAAGTACTTTCTTAATAAGTATATGGTACTGCTGARAAGAGGTGAAATGACCTTAATAAATACTTACTACATAACTTCTGCTTATTGGCCTCTATTACGTTTTCATTTATTAATAGTTCTTAAGTAAATAATAATAGTTTCTTCATAACAACCAGGAGCACTCATCAGACTTAATATCAGCTACATACTAACTATTAACGGATTATTACATTTCACCTCTTCTCAGCAGTACCATATACTTATTTAGAATGTACTTGTTGTTTCCTATTAATTTCCAGACGTTACCCTGTTATTTTAGCACTGTAAACCAAAGTGCTACCCCATTTTGTTTTGGACTGGTTGCTCCTACGCTTCCATGACTAGTGGTTCCTTTCAGACACACAAACCCAACCTGTGTGTGATTCTTTTCTGAGGGTCCCCCTCCGGAGAGCTTAGTTCTGCCTGCCGTATCGACACTTTGGTTGGTGTTTGATCACACTACAATGCCATCTCTTCTACTGATATAAACCTTTTCCTGGAAATTAAATGCCTCTGGTTTCTTTTCTTTTCTTGCTGGTTGTGGCATCATAGGGGGGTTGCTTGGTGATGGAGCTTATCCTACAAGTGTTTGTGTCATGAAATGATGAAATAAGGTTTAAAGAACCTGTATTGTTGTACATTCCATCTGAAATTGGCTTGCTCACATCTATTTTTGTGTGTTTTTAAGCATGACTTCACTTTTTCTTGTTTGGATTGTCATTGTCTACTAACAGGAGCATCGCTGACAACATTGTGGTGCACCTACGGAGGGAATACAAAAGCACACCACTTCCCAGGAATTCTCAACCACTCGAGAGAATGTCGTCTCCCTCGTGAGAATGCAATTGAATATCCATTTCCATTGGTGCTTTACATTATTGAGGTGTGTATTTAAAGGCCATGAAAGTGATGCGTGGCATGATGGCTTGGGACGGAGATGAGGATTCACCTCTGGTAAACAACACTGRAGCTGGAAAAGGGGGTGGAGCTTCAACAGCGCATCAGACGGACCACTGGAAAAATCCAAACAGGCACTCAAAATACACAGGTAAGTTTAACGTTTTAAATGTGTTACTGGATTTTTTTTAAGGACCAAGATTGCTGGCTTTTTAATGTACAATTGAAGTCGGAGGTTTAAATACACCTTAGCCAAATACATTTAAACTCCGTTTTTCACAATTCCTGACATTTAATCCTAGTCAAAATTCCCTGTTTTAGGTCAGTTAGGATCACCACTTTATTATAAGAAYGTGAAATGTCAGAATAATAGTAGAGAGAATGATTTATTTCAGCTTTTATTTCTCTCATCACATTCCCATTGGGACAGAAGTTTACATACACTCAATTAGTATTTGGTAGCATTGCCTTTAAATTGTTTAACCTGGGTCAAATGTTTCGGGTAGCCTTCCACAAGCTTCCCAAAGTAAGTTGAGTGAATTTTTGCCCATTTCTCCTGACAGAGCAGGTGTAATTCAGTTAGGTTTGTAGGCCTCCTTGCTCGCACAMGCTTTTTCAGTTCTGCCAACATATTTTCTGCCACCCCCGCGCTTCACGGTTGGGATGGTGTTCTTTGGCTTGCAAGCCTCCCCCTTTTTCCTCCAAACATAATGATGGTCACTATGGCCAAACTGTTCTATTTTTGTTTCATCAGACCAGAGGACATTTCTCCAAAAAGTACGATCTTTGTCCCCATGTGCAGTTGCAAACCGTAGTCTGGCTTTTTTATGGCGGTTTTGGAGCAGGGGCTTCTTCCTTGCTGAGCGGCCTTTCAGGTTATGTCGATATTGGACTCGTTTTACTGTAGATATCGATACTTTTGTACCTGTTTCCTCCAGCATCTTCACAAGGTCATTTGCTGTTGTTCTGGGATTGATTTGCACTTTTCCCGCCAAAGTTCGTTCATCTCTAGGAGACAGAACGCGTCTCCTTCCTGAGCGGAATGACAGCTGCGTGGTCCCATGGTGTTTATACTTGCGAACTATTGTTTGTTCAGATGAACGTGGTACCTTCAGGCGTTTGGAAATTGCTCCCAAGGATGAACCAGACTTGTGGAGGTCTACAATTTTTTCTTCTGAGGTCTTAGCTGATTTCTTTTGATTTTCCCATGATGTCAAGCAAAGAGGCACTRAGTTTGAAGGTAGGCCTTGAAATACATCCACAGGTACACCTCCAATTGACTCAAATGATGTAAATTAGCCCATCAGAAGCTTCTAAAGCCATGACATCATTTTCTGGTATTTTCCAATCTGTTTAAAGACACAGCGTATGTAAACTTCTGACCCACTGGAATTGTGATACAGTGAATTATAAGTGAAATAATCTGTCTGTAAACAATTGTTGGAAAAATGACTTGTGTCATGCATTAAGTAGATGTCCTAACCGACTTGCCAAAACTATAGTTTGTTAACAAGAAATGTGTGGAGTCGTTGAAAAACGAGTTTTAATGACTCCAACCAAAGTGTATGTAAACTTCCGACTTCAACTGTATACACAAGGGATCGATACACAAAGGATCAGTAGTATTGAAATAGTATAATCATATGTGTGCACGTGTGCGCGTGTGTGAGAGATTAATTGGAAATTATTGTATTCAAATGGAAAAAATGAGAAAAAAGTTCAATTAACTCAAACTATATGAGATGTAATGATGAACAGGCACAACTTGATTGGTATATGTAGGACACATTAAAGGTCACTGTCCAAAAACAAGAACTCTACTTGTGTGCAAAAATTTTATGGATTCCTTTCAGGTTTAGGCATGTTGTGTGAAGTGAGAGCAGGACTTCAGTATGCTGTTAGTGTTCTCTCTCTCTCTCTCTCTCTTGACCCTTTCTCATTTTCTCCCTCTCTCTCTCTCTCCCTCTCACTCTCTCTCTGTCCCCACATCACCCACAATTTCTCAACGCTGCCTGAAAAAATTGCTACGGCTGGTTTTCACAAAATGCCCAGTAAGACAACAGGGTGTGCTCTCTCTCAGATTAATGAGTACTTAAATGCAAGCGGACAGCAACGGAATTAACAAGAGCCCTCAAATTCCCCCCACCTCTTGTTTTCAAAGATCCTCCTCGGCTGATATCTAATTAAAAAACTGCACCATGAAATGTGCACTTCACACTTTTCTCCTCACTCTCTCATCATGGACGAGACAAGGGAATAATAGCCTTCTGCAGTCTGCTGATGACTTACCCTTGGAGGCAGGTCAAGAACCTTGTAGGGCTTTCAGACTCCTCTGAGTGAAGGGTGTAGAAGGCGTGATTGTTCATTTATAAACGAAACCTCTATAAAAAGGTATGAGAAGAGGACACCAGTGTCTAATTGAACCAGGCTCAATATTATAAAGTATGGGTCAGTAGATAGAGCAAAGATAGATAGTGTTATGTTTGTTCCTTTATGAATTACAAACCGGGGCATAGCTTGAACTACTTTTAATAATGAAATACTTCAGCTAGCAATTCCACATTGTGTAGTCATGCAGGGCATACTATCGACAACCACTGTGTGTATGGCGCATTGCCTTATGTCTAACATAGTCTTAATGTTATTTCACATAACAACACAGCTGGTAGCATAGCATACCTTGTTACTCAAACAAAACTTTTCACTGCACCTATCCGGTAGGTGACAATAAAAAATATATTATATATTGTTGGATACCCAACAGTGCAAATGTCATAAAATACAGACTACACCACCTGGAGGAGGGTTTGAGCACCAGGACTCTTAATAACTCCTAGAGGTTCAATTAGTAGTGACCAGTTGGGAACCACAGTAACCATGCAACACAAACAAAAAGGGAGAACATTTATTTTGGACAGAATAGGTAGATTAAAGTGTAGCACAAATGTAGGCCATCCACTAAATGGATTAGGGTGGAAATCAATTCCACAAAAAGGGAAACATTTTCTTTCTCCTGTTTTAGGGGGTGAGGGAACTCGGGCAGCCTGTCCACTCCACAGTGGCCCACTCTTGTTTTATTCCGGTTCTGTCCAATCCTCCGAGTGGGCCTGAGGCACAAAGAAACAGGGAACATGTCTCAACTGTTAGACTCAATATTTACAAGAGGGAGAAATGATTTCTTCATGATAATCACCTATTTTAACAATAATAGTCCAATTGTGAAAAACTGAGTTTAAATGTATTTGGCTAAGGTGTATGTAAACTTCCGACTTCAACTGTACATTGATTGGTTGATGAATTTTTATGCTACACAAAGATAAATAAAATACTTTAAATAAAACTAGACCAATCTGTTAGTAGCCAGACTTATTGCACCGCTTACTGGGATGGTTGTTCCAATTTAGATCGTTGAGGTTGTCTCATTATTCAACCCTCCCTATTCTGGCAGTGATTCTGAATTCATGTTGCGGGTGATTCCTCTTGTTGAATATCATAACTCTGGCTGGATTCCAATAGGAATTACACATAACTTTGCAAGTCAGTATAATTGGTCTCGCATGCCTGATGTGACCTGTAAACCAGGGGTTTCCTAACACAGCTGTGTTAGGGTTTAACCAGTGCTTATTTTGTAAATCGGGAAGTGCCGGAACAAAAAGTGAGAGCAAGAGTGGGGTGACCTGGGGAGCTCTGAGGTAACGGAACGCATGAGAAAAATATCACCTCTATAATAAAGCTTTGAATATATAGCATCGCATTTGCTTAGTGGCATAGACGAGTAGAGGCACTTACAGAAGTTGCAAACATGGGATTTTTTTTTTGTGGCCTAGTTAAACAATGTAAAGACAATGCAACCAAATCCTAATTGAGTGTATGTAAACTCCTAACCCACTGGGAATGTGATGACAGAATTAAAAGCTGAAATAAATCATTCTCTCTACTATTTTTCTGACATTTCACATTCTTAAAATAAAGTGGTGATCCTAACTGACCTAAGACAGGGAATTTTTACTAGGATTAAATGTCAGGAATTGTGAAAAACTGAGTTTAAATGTATTTGACTAAGGTGTATGTAAACTTCCGACTTCAACTGTATGTTCTTTCCTCACTAGCTAACGTGGTCATAACGCCATCATTTAAAACATGCTAGCCTACCGTGTGTGGCTCACAAAATGGGTACATGTTTTGGATGTCGATATAAGCCTGTGTCATTTTGTTGTGCTAAGAAGTTGGGTTGATGTTGAAATAGATGTAACAAGTTTTCTTTCCTCCTCAATTACACCAATGGAATCTCTGTTTACTGAATGCATCACCATGCGTGCACAGACAACATGAATTGTAATTGCATGGCACATATTTAATTTGGAGCACAGTAGCTAAGTCACTGGTAATTGCACGGGAGGTTATATTTTGGTCATTACCGGAGAGCAATTGGCAATTTATATGCTCTGTGTTGGAGATAAGTGACCGTCAACCAGGAACACATASACATTTATTACAGTGACCGTTCGTCCAACGCAAAGAGCAAATAATCTAGTGGAGAGAGAGAGAGGCCAAGCCCTCTAACAATCAATATTTATGTCTGGCTAGATGTGGTGGCCCTAGTATGGAGGGCCGGGCTATGCTCCCTCCATCCATACTCTCTCCTGCAGGGTGTGGGGGTTGGGGGGTTGTAGGGGATATTAGACAGTGGAACCTCCAGGCTCCCATCTCCTGGTGCCTTGAGCCCCTGTCAATACCGCTCCAACCCAACCTCTCTGCTGGGTTGGGGGTGGGGTGGTGGGACCCATCTCAGTATCAGACCGCCATTAATCCACTGCCTGAGCAGACAGCATCCATCTCCCCTCGGCACCTGTTTGACAGAGGGTAAAAACACTGGTGGATATACCGGGGCCTCGGATCAATCCCTTCGATCCCCCTTCCCATGCCAGGAGTCATCCATCAGCCCCTGGCTGTTGTTGTTGTGCTTTTTCAGTCACCACCCATCCCTCTCATAACGGTGCAGCCAAGGTGTGTCTTTGTTCGGTCCTGGTCCTGGTCCGTGTCCCACCCAGGGAAAGAGGAATGTTCACCTTCACAGGGAGGGCGAAGGTACAGTATTACCATTATCAGGAATAACCTGTGTGCCCTACTGTTCCCTGCTGTCTCTTCCCTGGAATTCAAATGATACGTGGCCAGCCAATGAGAGGATGCAGCGCCCTTGTTGCTGACAGGTCGGTGGCAGCAATGAGGTTTGTCCTCTGAGTGTTTCCACCACCGCACACTACATTACGTCTGAAGAGTGATTGGTGCTAGGAGGGACAGGGTCTCTCTCCTTCAAATGGCCTATAAGGGGGATGGTGATGATGTTAAGAATCGTCTTCTAGTCTCAGCTACAGAGCTGCAGGGGCTGCAGCACGGGGTGCGTGTATCACTCAACACCCAATAAATCCACTGTGTCAGTCTCCTCCAGTCGTCTAATCATTATTTCATTAGAGAAAATAAAAATAATACGTTACCAGGCTAGTTTAAAATGTGATGGACTGGTTGTGTCAGTAATAAAAGGTCTGATTACTTCAATAAATAATGCTACGCACTAAACCCCAAAGAATGGAGCTAAATAATTGGACCAATAACTTTTGCTGAAGTTTCATCTTTTCCCATCAATTTATATGCTAAGAATGTCCCGCGGGGTCCCTCCCCTCCTCTTTAATTTCTGCRATCCTTTTTAAATACATTTTCTTTTATCTCCGAAGTTATTTGAATGCCTCTACATCTCCATTCATTCTTGTGAGGTAAATTATTCAATGGAAACCAAACAGTAAAATATGCTAAATTTGATTAAACATTCAGTGCACCTGCAAGATTATGTTGTAATATAGTAAATAAATAGTGTGGAAGCAATACAGTGCAGCGGAGAGGACACACGGGGAGAGGAGGTAGAGGTCAGGTAAACGGGTGTTCTATAAATTGCAATATGATGAGGGAGGGAGATGGGCTAGTTCAGCTCAACCAGTCAATAGGCCAACTTCCACACTGGGCCATCTCTAAGCCTCTCATAGAAAATATATGTTCGATGACAGGTTATTTATGGGTTGGTGGCCACCCAAGGCAGAGCCGCAAACAGACTAAATGACACTGTGTCGTCCAGGCTAATGGTGTCAGCGGGGAGTTTACATTATCCTATCCTCCACTGTTGCTGCCTGCCTGCCACCAACAGGGCTGCATAAACACCTAGTAAACCAGACCTGGGTTTAAATAGTATTTGAACTTGCCTGGTGAAATGGAACCAATGGGCTCAAGCGAACACTCAAAATACAGTATTTGAAAGATTGTCCCTGGTTTTGACCCCAGACTAGTTTCTACTTATTCAGCCCCCATTTTGATCAATTTACCATTACATGCTTACTGTGCAGCAATCAGTTCAGCCTCATGCATTCTCTATTCCATATCACTGACTACTGTACCCAAAGCTAAAAAAAGAGCTGCTCAGATGAGCATATTGAAGTTAGAGGAGAAGAGGTATTATAGCTAAACTCTCATATTGGGAYGGTTTCTCCTACTGATAAGAGAACAGCACTGTTCCCCTCCTTTGCAGGTGGCAGGGCATGAGTTTGCTATGCAGCACCCATCCTGGGATCCATGTGACCCCCAGAGCAGAGCAGGTCCTGGGGCCAGGGGTCTGGCAGACTGGCTGTCTGAGGAGAATACAGATTAACGTACAACATGTCCTGAACTCTGGCCCTTCCACTTATTACTGTTTTTCACATACCTTCTTCCAGGGGGGATGAATTGTATTGTACTGTATTAATATGAATATATAATTTGTGTATATACTGAATACATTGTAATGCACCATTACCTTGCATCCACTGTCTGAATGTGAGGTTTTGAGGGTTGACAGAAGAAAGTTTTAGAGTTGCTATAACATATACAGCAAGTTCTGTTGCTATCTACAGTGCATTCGGAAAGTATTCAGACCCCTTGACTTTTTCCACATTGTGTTAGGTTACAGCCGTATTCTAAAATTGATTCAATTGTTTTTTCCCCCCTCATCAATCTACACACAATACCCCATAATGACAAAGCAGAAACAWTTTTTTTGACATTTTTGCAAATGTATAAAATAAAAAAAAACTGAAATAATCACATTTACATAAGTATTCAGACCCTTTATTCAGTACTTTGTTGAAGCACCTTTGGCAGCAATTACAGCCTTGAGTCTTCTTGGGTATGACGCTACAAGCTTGGCACACCTTTATTTGGGGAGTTTCTCCCATTCTTCTCTGCAGATCCTCTCAAGCTCTGTCAGGTTGGATGGGGAGCATTGCTGAACAGCTATTTTCAGGTCTCTCCAGAGATGTTTGATCGGGCTCAAATCCGGGCTCTGGCTGGGTCACTCAAGGACATTCAGAGACTTGTCCCAAAGCCACTGTTGCTCTGACATGCACTGTCAACTGTGGGACCTTATATAGACAGGTGTGTGTCTTTCTAAATCATATCCAATCAATTGAATTTATCACAGGTGGACTCCAATCAAGTTGTAGAATCATCTCAAGAATAATCAATGGAAACAGGATGCACATGAGCTCAATTTCGAGTCTCATAGTAAAGGGTCTGAATTCTTATGTAAATAAGTTATTTCTGTTTTWAATTTTTTATACATTTGTAAAAATGCCAAAATAGCTATTTTCACTTTGTCATTATGTGGTATTGTGTGTAGATTGTAGATTTTAGAATAAGGCTGTAACGTAACAAAATGTGGAAAAAGTCAAGGGGTCTGAACTTTCCGAAGGCACTGTAGATTCATTACTAAGTATGTAATTATACAGTCACTCAAATGGATTGTCTATTTTCATTATTAGCGGCTCACAAAAATCCATTATATTAACAAATTACGTAGTGTGCGAGCGTGTTTGAAAAAGTGCACTGAAAAAAAAGATTTCTTAATGGTCTTTGTAAACACATTTTGAATGATTGTCTTTAATTTGTCTCAAGAGTCCATGAGGGGTTGTGGTTGGTTCTGCAGTAAAGTATTGCGGCTAAACTGGCCAGTGGCCACCATCATATCAGACCTGTGTTAGCTATATGAATATGTCAGAGTGACATGGTCGATTTGTGAGTGTAGTGAAGTGATGCTGTATCACACCTGTACTGGTGAGTCATCCATTATTCAGCTGGCCCAGCTGCATGTGAGAGGCATGAGAAACAAAGCCCACTTCATCATAATGAACCTTGTGGATGGAACAGGACTGTGTAATGAATAATCATGGCATGCAGAACACACTGGAATGCAGAAAGAGGAAAAACAAGTGAGAAAAGGTAGATGTATGTCATGAATTATACATCTGGTAACGTGCCATTGTGTTCTTCAAATCAAAAGTCTCTCTCTCTTTCTCTGTCTCTCTGTCTCTGTCTCTCTGTGTCTCTGTGTGTGTGTGTTAGGTTTTTGGGTTAAGGTTAAGGTTAGGGTTAGGGTAAGAGTACAGGTTTGGGTTTGGGGATAGGGGTTTGAGAAAATAGGATTTTGAATGGGACTGAATTGCATATCCCCACAAGGTTAGCTGTACAAGATGGTGTGTGTGTGTGTGTGTGTGTATCCATCCAGAGCTGCCTGGCTGATTCATGTGCCTTTGTAAAGCAGAAAGAAGGCTGGCTCACTTCTTAAGCAATAAGGCATGAGAACTGCTTGAGTAGCAACTCTCGAATGCAAAAATGTATTTACTCTTTAAAATAATGTTTTTAATGAAAAAATGTAATTACCATTTTATAAAATCAATAAGGCTCTCAAAACTGGGGATTAACTTGTGATAACTACCTCCTAACGGTTGCCAACATATTTATGAAATATTTTCAGTAAAAACAGTATTTTAAATAAGTAAAGTTGATTTTGCATTCTGAAATTGCTCCCCAAGCAGGTCGTTAGTTATTTTTCTCATGTTTTGACCCAGTCGTTAATTCTAATAATTCTATTAATTTGATGTTGCTATGCTAAACACATCATTAGCATGTAGCTAGCCACCAGAGATTCGTTGATGATGAGAGACAAGAACTTCAATAAATAATGATTTATATATAGGCCTACATTTCTGTGCAGCAACTATTATGGATGGCGAGTCCGAGCTAACCAAGGTAGTTGATCATGTTAATAGTGACATTTCCGTTGATGGCACATGAGTGGAAGAACTGTCCAAGGTCCTGGCGCTGGTTGGTGACAGCCAGTTCTTGCCTCTTTGTTGGCGGAGAATGGGACGTCCACTCACATACATTATTTCCCTTGCCTCCAGGAACACATCAGATAATTTTTGCATTCTGAAGTTGCTACCCAAGCGGGCTGATCATTTGTTATGTTCTATTGTTTTGACCCAGTCGTTAATTGTAATCATTCTATTCATTCGACATTGCTACAGTATGCTAAACAAATCATTGKCATGTAGCTAGCTAGCAGAGATTCAATGATGATGAGAGACAAGAACTTCAATAAATAATTATTTAATAAATATCCAATAGGCCTACATAAGCTGCACTGCACTGGTTAGTGAATTAATGGAATTCTGAGTGTTAATAGTTTCCATGGTGAATTATTAGTTTCAAGTTCATTCTTGGGCTAGCTAACCTACTGGCACAGGAGAGATTGCATTTATAAAATTATACATGGTTGCACAGGCCGAAGAGGCAGACAGGTAGGCKTATACAACCCCCAACTGTTACAAACCAAATAGTAGCATGTAAAATGTATGTGTAGATGCTTTTTCCCCAGAGGGAGTTGGGGACAATGGAATTATAACATTAATAACAAGTCATGCATACCAACCAGTCGGCATCCAGGATCAAAATAACCCGTTTTTGTTTTATTTGGACTTTAATTTTAGTGGTACGATGGCTTCTGCACACTGGCCTTCTTAATTGGTCAAAGAGAAGTCTGTGTACTGACATGAAGGAAGACAGTTTCTAGGAACACATGGCAATTTTCAGATGAATATTTGTGATTTGAAACTCTCCTTAGATTAGAACTCCCTTAGGAGCATTTATTGTTATCATTAGAGTGGAGGGTAAATGCGCACACACACACACACACACACCACACACACACACCACACACACACACACACACACACACACACACACACACACACACACACACACACACACACACACACACACACACACACACACACACACACACAACACACACACACACACACACAATTGTTGTGTCCTTACTCGGAGCGGTGCCTCTGCTGTAGGTTGTGGAGGTGGGAACATCAGGCCATGAAGCCAGGACTTCTGGCTCAGCATACTCAGCTTCTAACATCACCTCCTGGCTCTAGGTCTGGTTGTAAACAGACTATTACAAGGCTTCAGTACTGGAGCTGTGAGGATGCTTCCATTGAAGAACATCCCCAATGTTTTTCCAGATGAATGTTGTCATACAAAGGACAAATCTCATTGCTGCCTGCCAACCATCTGTCAACAGGGGCACTTTGTCCCGTCCTTGGCTTTGTGGGTGTCATTTGAAAGAGCTATTCAATCCACATTTTGTTGTGATAGGCTACTTTACAAAAGTTTTACTAGGTTTGGCATTGAGTTATTGTAGCCCTAAGGTTTTTATGTAGCTTTTATATTTCTAAACATTATTCAGCATGTTCAAGGTCATCTGACATTTAATCAGTGGTGGAAAAAGTTCCCAATTGTCATACTTGAGTAAAAGTATAGATACCTTATTAATAGAAAATTACTCAAGTAAAAGTCACCCAGTAAAATACTATTTGCGTAAAAGTCTAAACGTATTTGGTTGTAAATATACTTACATATCAAAAGTAAATGTAGTTGCTAAAATATACTTCAGTATCAAAAGTAAAAGTATATATAATTTCTAATTCCTTCAATTAAGCAAAGCAGGCGGCACCATTTTCTTGTTTTAAAAATGTATGGATAGCCAGGGGCACACTCCAACACTCAAACATTACAAAATATGTAAGTCTGCCAGAGGCAGAGGCAGATTACAAAATTAGTGAGTCTGCCAGATCAGAGGCAGAAGTGTTGTCTTGATAAGTGCATGAATTGGACCATTTTCCTGTCCTGATAAGAATTCAAAATGTCACTAGTACTTTTGGGTGTCAGGTAAAATGTATGGAGTAAAAAGTACATTATTTTCCTGAGGAATGTAGTCAAGTAAAAGTTGTCAAAAAATATAAATAGTAAAGTACAGATACCCCAAAACACTACTTAAGTAGAACTTTAGAGTATTTTTACTTAAGTACTTTACACCACTGCATTTAATAATATGGGTGCTTTCATCTAATTGGTTACTGCCTGATGCAATGAAACATACTATTGGCTACGGACTACAGTGGATCAATGAATCGTGATGAGTGTAAAAATGTATGAAATGTATTACAATTGTCAAATTGAAAGCATTGATTTAAAGGTGCAATATGCAGAAATCACTMCGCCATTTCCTGGTTGCTAAAATTTGAATAGTTGCCTAATTTCAGTTTAAACAGCAATGTATAGTGTAGAGAATCATTGTACAATCTAAACCGCTGTGAAATATATTTTTAATAAGAAAATTATTATATTTTCAGCTGTTTGAAGCTAGTGTTCGAAACCTAAGGTGAAAGTCTCAAAAACTAAACTTAAGAACGGGAAGCATAGAAAGAGCACATATAGAACAGATCTACCACTTCTTAGACTTGCTTTCAATTAGAATGACAGATCTATAACTCACATTTCTTTGTCAATTTTGTCAGGTCGCCCAAAAAGTTTCATTTTTCTCCTTTAAATTAATGTAACAGATTATTTTAACTGTTCTGAATTATAGTTACTAAGTGACGGGAAGTGCAGTGGGAGGTGTATCGCCATTGCACTTTGATTGACACCATATTGTTTCTGAAAAATCACAGTGCATTGTGATTCAATTCCGGGTTTGGGATATTATGTGCCCTGGTTTGATTTGATTTGATTTGATTTGATTTGGTTTGTGTGCATCCAACAATAGTAGGGTTATTTGTGTTTTGTTTTGTTTGAGCTGTATGTATGAAATTAGCTAATGCTACCACAGAGGAGTAGAGCTGGTGAAATCTCAAACAAATGTTAACACACAGAAATCCAGGATTATTGCCTCAAATCTAATGAATGTATAGTAGTGTAATGTCATCTAATGTCATGGTACCCAATGTTTTCTTTTCTYCTACATTACAGTTATACCCCCCCCCCCCCCCCGAATGATATTGGTGTTCCGGGATTGGAACCCTGCCCATATTGTCGTTGTATTGCTATGCACAGTGGGTGATCAGGGCGGGGGGCTGTCTGATTCACCTTAGCTCTCCCCAGCCTTACTTGACAGATTGCATGGATATTGGCTGCCTGCTTAAGAAATAACACCTCCCATCAGATTGATAAAAGAGCTCCGGAGGAGAGGCGGCTCTACTCTCCTCTCTCTCCTCTGCTGGTTGTTTACATCTCAGACGCAGTCTCAGGGATGATCATGTATTCACTGGGGATTTGGGGGGATGTGGGATGTAAGTGCTCACACGGGAAATAAGGGTCACTTCTTAAATTTCAGACGTGGGGGATCTCTCGTTCTCGCTTTCTCTTTTTCTCGCTTTCTCTCGATGGCCTCTGTTATGTGTGGAGATGGAATGTGATTGTGGGTGTTATGGTGTTATGTGTTAGATTGTGTCGTCTGTGAATCCCTTTATACATGACCTGCATGTTGGTAATCTCGGTTGTATTATTGCTTGCGAAACTGAAGGAATAATAAGGGAGGTCAGGGAGTCAGGGGAGCAAGAACACGGGCCTAGCTGATCATTCACACAGGTTTTCTGTTGGGGTTATCTGCTGTAAACATGTATTCTAGTGAACAATTAGTGGTTGGAAATACATGTACACGCCACGTGTATTCACATGAGCMCACACACAAACACACACACATGCCACACACACTGGTCGATCAATGCAGACCATATAGTACCTGCAGTATTACTGTAGGCTTGTTGCATTGGAATGACAACGTTTATAATTGATTGACCATCATTTCCCTAATGGACTTGAAATTTGTGCCCTTTTGCGACAATAAATACATTAGGTAGCTTTCTGCATTATACACGGAGTGTACAAAACATTAGGAACACCTGCTGACAGACCGACCAAGTGAATCCATCTCTTATTGATGTCACCTGTTAAATCCACTTCAATCACAACGTTCTCCCCAGGATGTTTTAACAAGGTGGCGCTGCTGAGTGGGGGAACTCCTGTAACTGCCATTTCCTGCAATCTAGATCAAACAATGGCCTTATATAATAAAAATTTGAATTATTTTAATAAGGTGGTGCTGATGCGKTTGGGGCTTAGAGCTTTTTTTCGTTTTTGAACACCTAAGCTTTGTTCGAATACCCATACTAACACAATGTATACTACATTCTATATACTATTAGTTCATTTTAKTATACTGTAAACAAACGGTAATCTTTCATTTGAGCGTACTAGCGCTTTGCCTGTCTACCGGAAGTTGATGCTGTTTCTATGCAACCGCTTGTTAGCATAACAAATTACTAGCTAGACATTTTCCGACTTCGGGTGTGTTCTTAAATTCAATCTGGAGTGCCAGAGTAAATTCAGATTGTCCGTTTCAGAGCGAACACTAGTGTCACGCGGGACAAGGCGGGTGAGGACGGAATCAGGCGCAGAGAGTTCCACAGGGAAAAAAGGTGCACTTTAATACTAACTTGCTAGCTACTTCGGGACACAAATGAGAGAACACTTCACTCTGACCATTTTACTCGCCCTAGTTAATATACTGGCAAGTTTGATCTTTTAGTAGCCCACTAACGTCATATAGTTTGCTAACATACCGGGTCATACTTCTGTAATGTTATACWATGTGGTTTGTAACRATAGCGTAGCTAACAAATTGTCAGCCAACATAACATGTAAGTTAACTTATTTGAAAGTCATTACTTTATTACATTGCTCAACATTTTCTTAWCATTTGGTGTAATKAATTAAAGCAATGAATTTATATCCGCTCTCGTTGGACTTCGGCTGCATAATTTCCGCCATTTTCTTCAAGTCTGGAAACGATGTGAAGCCACGCCCATTTCCCAAAGAATTGCATCATGGGCCCTAAAAGCCCGGAAATAGTGTCCACTGTAAGTATACTTCGTATTTTGGCGAAAGTAGTACGACATCCGGGAACTTTTTGCATACTAACTATATCCATACTATGACCAATAAGCATAGTATATACTCAATTTACATCACAAATAGTATGGTTAGTGCAGGTAGTATGAGTATTCAAACACAGCTCCAGTCATAGATACCTAGCTAAGTTATCAAGCTAGCTACGTTAGCTAAGCAGTTGTGTTGTCGAATACGATCATTATTTGGCACAACCATTCATGACAAATTGTTCATATTTTTGAACTTCATCTACAATTAGTGTAATTTTCGATTAAAATATTAATTTACCTAGTAAATCTAGAATTGCATCTTTCCCTAAGGTTATTTTCCCTCTCAGTCTCGACTGTAACCCCAGACCCATTCTCTATAACATTAGCAGCAGGCTCATTCTCCTTCTGTGCTGACAAAGGTACGTTAGAGCAGCAGCAGCAGTGGGCACAATGATAGCAGTGGATGAGCCTGCCGCTACAAAAAACCTGAGGAGGGTCTTTTGCATTGGAAATACCGGTTGTTGACGTTTACTAGTGGGTCTAGGCTTGCTCAAAGACATGTTGGTTGTTAATGTCCTAGCTATCAGGCTAGCTAGTACAGCAGCTACCTCAGTTGAGTCTCAGGTTATTGACAGCTGTTAATCGCAGGCCTTTTTTTGCGGTGTTTGACTAGTCACTAGGCAACGTTACATCGTCAAATAATATGGCACAACATGAAAACGTGGCACAAGTCTAATTTATATTAGAAATGTATGGAATTTTTKATCTTGATGTATTTCAGAGGGGAAGGTGATTGCTCTTACATTATTACATAGCGGCAACAACAACAAAAAACMTAGTGGCCCTGCAAAGTCAACAAGGYGGCGCAGCACCTCTCTWACATTCTTTGGGTAGAACCCTGAATCAGTGTGTAGATGAAGGGGAGGAGACATGTTAAAKAAGTATTTTTAAGCCTTGAGACAATTGAGACATGGATTGTGTGTGTACCATTCAGAAGGTGAATGGGCAAGGCAAAATATTTAAGTGCCCTTGARTGGGTTATGGTAGTAGGTGCCAGGCACACCAGTTTGAGTGTGTCAAGAACTGCAACACTGCTGGGTTTTTCACRCTCAACAGTTTCCCCTGTTTATCAAGAATGGTCCACCACCCAAAGGACATCCAGCCAACTTGACACAACTGTGGGAAGCATTGGAGTCAAGATGGGCCAGCATCCATGTGGAATACTTTCGACACGACGTAGAGTGCATGCCCAGACGAATTGAGGCTGTTSTGAGGGCAAAAGGGGGTGTAACGCAATATTAGGAAGGTGTTCCTAATGTTTTGTACACAGTGTATATAACAAATTTGACTGCGTGTTACATACTGCAGCCCCCTCTGGCCTTACATGTCTGTTGAATTCACCCACACACTGAGCATAGCATAATTCCATTAAGTAGCTTGAAGAAAGGCTGGATGTTTGTGATGTTATTTTTTCACTTACAGTACTGTACTTAAAAATTGCTTTGCCAGCTCCAGTGTGAAATCCACTGTGAGTTCTCTCTAAAAGAGAGAACCACCAGCTTTCTCAGGGTCGAACACTCTTAATTATGTTCAGTGTAAATTAAGGAGCCGTGGAGCTGGTTGGCTGGCTGGTGTAAAGCGCAGGCAGGCAGGCCTCATGCGTGGGTGACAAAGCTTACAGCGGCGCTGCTGCACTTACAGCCTTGGGCCTGGCAGAGACGAAAAGAGGACAAGAAATAGACAGAACATAAGGGTCTGTATGCTAATTTGTCAATTCAGTAAAGCTGGCAGGAGGATAAAGAAAGATGCCATGCTCTGACATTGCAGCACAGAACTGAGAAATGGTTGTGGGTGACAGATATTCCAATACAGTATTTTTTTCTTCTTATGACATTGAGATTCTCAATGACTAATAATGAAAGACCATKCACATTGCCATGGCTCAGTGCTTTGCTGATAAATATTACATACTATGTTTAAACACAGACACCCACTTCAGGACGCTGCGGGAATAGGATGAAAATGGATGATGATATTGAGGTTTACTGCTAAAAACTGAGGCAGATTAAACTCTAGTCTTTTACTTAAAGCTGGAATCCTTAAAGGGATACTTCGAGATTTTGGCAATGAGGCCCTTTATCTACTTCCACAGAGTCAGATGAACTCGTGGATACCATTTTTAATGTCTCTGTGTCCAGTATGAAGGAAGTTGAGGTAGTTTTGTGAGCCAATGCTAACTAGCGGTAGGGCAATGACTGGAAGTTCATGGGTATCTGCTAGTAGGCTCACTGTCACACACCTTATATCAGCTGAAAACACCTATTGCTTCTTATAAGGCCTTGTGTTCATATATCCATGTGATGGACAAAGCATGGTCATTACAACTCTGGGGTTTTCTACAGACTAATAACATTTGTACAGTGAAATGCATGAATTAGCAGTTAAAATGGAAGGTAATATATAGGCAGGTATATTATGCTAATGTTCTGTTAATGATGGCCTAGGCTAGCTGTGTAGTGCTGGGAAAAAAATAAAAATAACTTGAGGTGTCCAGGATCGGATTTGAGAAACACTGTGCTAAAACATTACGTCCAGTGATTTACCTGAACTGAAACAATTACCCTAAACCATTATTTAACACGAGTAAAGCAGAGGTAAAAATGGAGTGAGTGAGTGGGTGGATATTGATGTGTCTTTATTGGCTGGCCTGGTTGGCATCCAGCCTTGACAGCCTTCTGTTCACAGTAATAAATAGACCCACGCTGCTACAGCTGTCTGGACGTTGTTGATTTCTTCAGATCAGTAGCTGATTCAAAGGCTTCATTTTAAGAAGGGGGAGCACTGGCAAGGAGAGGGACGGGAGAGAGCGTAGACTAGAAAGTTGAGAGATGGAGGAGGAAAGTAAGAGAGAGAAAATGTGATTTGGTCTGGGTGTTTTCGGCGGCATGCTCCATTTGCCCTCTCTGACAGAGAAGGAGAGTGACGCGCATTGGCAGGAATTGAATCACTAGATTAAACACCCCCTCCTGCTCCTGCTCCCCCCTCCTCTCYGAGTCGTATAGAGAGGGAGATGTGGGGAGATTGCAGCAGAGATGTTCTTGCAGAGGGGGACACTAAGTAGCCTTTGTCAAAGGCAAGATTGATAGGGTGATTAAATATCCTGGAGTAGAGTATCAGTGGCCACTCCTGACCATTAGTGCCATAAGAGAGTTGCAATAAGAAACTGTCTGTGCACAGTCCTGTTAGCCAACTTATCCCAGCCGCTCCAGCATAATATATGGTGTTTCTATGGTGTTTATTTCCCTCCTGTGCTGTTATTTACCCTCAAAGCAGTGACGTACAGTGAGGTCCGGTGGCTGGGTAGGCACTGGCTAAGCCATGGTAGCCAAAGTAATAGCCAAAATAATGGCCTGCCCAGCATTCTTATACATGACCCTAAGCATGATGGGATGTTAGATGTTTTCTTTTCTCTTTATCTATTTGTTAATTTTCGTACATTTTAACTGCATTGTTAGGAAAGGCCTCGTGCACTACATGACCAAAAGTGTGTGGACACCTGCTCATCGAACATCTCATTCCAAAATCATGGGCATTAATATATACAGTGGGGCAAAAAAGTATTTAGTCAGCCACCAATTGTGCAAGTTCTCCCACTTAAAAAGACGAGAGAGGCCTGTAATTTTCATCATAGGTACACATTGTCACATTGTAGGATTTTTAATGAATTTATTTGCAAATTATGGTGGAAAATAAGTATTTGGTCACCTACAAACAAGCAAGATTTCTGGCTCTCACAGACCTGTAACTTCTTCTTTAAGAGGCTCCCCTGTCCTCCACTCGTTACCTGTATTAATGGCACCTGTTTGAACTTGTTATCAGTATAAAAGACACCTGTCCACAACCTCAAACAGTCACACTCCAAACTCCACTATGGCCAAGACCAAAGAGCTGTCAAAGGACACCAGAAACAAAATTGTAGACCTGCACCAGGCTGGGAAGACTGAATCTGCAATAGGTAAGCAGCTTGGTTTGAAGAAATCAACTGTGGGAGCAATTATTAGGAAATGGAAGACATACAAGACCACTGATAAT
Organism: Salvelinus sp. IW2-2015; assembly: GCF_002910315.2. Taxonomy (NCBI): domain Eukaryota; kingdom Metazoa; phylum Chordata; class Actinopteri; order Salmoniformes; family Salmonidae; genus Salvelinus; species Salvelinus sp. IW2-2015. The sequence goes on along the minus strand of NC_036851.1, from coordinate 8,685,931 downwards.
CTCCCTCGATCTGGGGCTCCACGCAAGATCTCACCCCGTGGGGTCAAAATGATCACAAGAATGGTGAGCAAAAATCCCAGAACCACACGGGGGGACCTAGTGAATGACCTGCAGAGAGCTGGGACCAAAGTAACAAAGCCTACCATCAGCAAGGGCATTGAAGATGAAACGTGGCTGGGTCTTTCAGCATGACAATGATCCCAAACACACCGCCCGGGCRACGAAGGAGTGGCTTCGTAAGMAGCATTTCAAGGTCCTGGAGTGGCCTAGCCAGTCTCCAGATCTCAACCCCATAGAAAATCTTTGGAGGGAGTTGAAAGTCCGTGTTGCCCAGCAACAGCCCCAAAACATCACTGCTCTAGAGGAGATCTGCATGGAGGACTGGGCCAAAATACCAGCAACAGTGTGTGAAAACCTTGTGAAGACTTACAGAAAATGTTTGACCTCTATCATTGCCAACAAAGGGTATATAACAAAGTATTGAGATAAGTATTTGGTCAATAACAAAAGTTTATTTTCCACCATAATTTGCAAATAAATTCATAAAAAATCCTACAATGTGATTTTCTGGAATTTTCTTTCTCATTTTGTCTGTCATAGTTGAAGTGTACCTATGATAAAAATTACAGGCCTCTCTCATCTTTTTAAGTGGGAGAACTTGCACAATTGGTGGCTGACWAAATACTTTTTTGCCCCACTGTAGTTGGTCCCCAATTTGCGACTTTAACAGCCTCCACTCTTCTGGGAAGGCTTTCCACTAGATGTCGGAACATTGCTGCAGGGACTGGCTTCCATTCAGCCACAAGAGCATTAATGAGGTCGGGCACTGATGTGGGGTTATTACGCCTGGCTCGCAGTCGGCATCCCAAAAGTGTTCGATGGGGTTGAGGTCAGTGCTCTGAGCAGGCCAATCAAGTTCTTCCACACCAATCTCGACAAACCATTTATGTATGAAATTMACTTAGTGCATAGGGGCATTGTCATATTATCCTCCACCAAACTTTACAGTTGGCACTATGCATTGGGGCAGATAGTGTTCTCCTGGCATCTGCAAAACCCAGATTCGTCTGTCAGASTACCAGATGGTGAAATGTGATTCATCACTCCAGAGAACGTGTTTCCACTGCGGCTTGTGCTTTTTGGTCTTAATGTAAGGTTAGGGTTAGGCATAAGGTTAGCAGTATGATTAAGATTAGGGTTAAAATCACATTTTGAGAAGAGAAATGTAAGAAATAGGCAGGGTTTTTGACTTTGTGGCTGTGGTAACTAGTGACGACCCTCCTGTATGCTGCCTCTGTCTGGACTTAACTTTCATTAGAGTTGACGTTCCACTCTTCGAACCCTCCAAACGGCGAATTACATTATTAGTCCAACTTAGATTTTTTTTTTAGGTGCAGTATAGTGTCCGTTTGTCAGGTTGTTTTTGCTAGCTAGCGTCTCCTTCGTTCAGTTCAAGGGATGCGAGTGCCAAATTATGTAGACATGACGAAATGTGCAGAGCTTACCTTAGGTTTCCCACACAATTGTGTTTTGGCAATACGCATGAGCAAAATATGAAAACGGCTCAATTTAACGAATGAAGCTAATTCAAGCTAGCTAGCTGCTGACACGGACCATTAACAGTGACTGGAGTCAGGAGCGGCCGTGCTCGTCAATGATTTGAAAGGATGGAAAGGAAGGCACCGTTCCTGAGGTTTTGATGCCGTTTTAGTAAATGTTGAGATTTTGAGCATCAAAACCAACAGGATCATTAGATAGGGCCCCGGTGGCAATAAATTATTACAACTGAAAGCTTACCTTAAATTGGAAGAGTTGCAGTGTTGGACAGCCTTAGCCAGCTAGCTAACATACAGTTGAAGTCAGAAGTTTACATACTTTTAGGTTGGAGTCATTAAAACTTGTTTTTCAACCACTCCACACATTTCTTGTTAACAAACTATAGTTTTGGCAAGTCGGTTAGGACATCTACTTTGTGCATGACACAAGTCATTTTTCCAACAATTGTTTACAGACAGATTATTTCACTTCTAATTCACTGTATCACAATTCCAGTGGGTCAGAAGTTTACATACACTAAGTTAACTGTGCCTTTAAACAGATTGGAAAATTCCAGTAAATGATGTCATGGC